>NW_006408536.1:25239286-25241008 GCF_000296735.1 Chrysochloris asiatica
AGTTTTTAATTTTTAGTATGCTCTAATCATCTATTTTGTCCACTTTTGTTTGTGTAATTTTCAAAATGTTTGGTATTCTGTGTGTGCCCTATATTAGGGCTCTCAAATTTGTCCCTATTTTTTCATTGATGGGCTTTAGAATTCTGGGATTCACATTTAGGTCTTTAATCCATGCTGAGTTGGTTTTTGTATAAGGGGTGAGGTAAAAGTCTTGTTTCAATCTTTTGCACATCACTTTCAAATTCTGCTAGCACCATCTGTTGAAGAGACTATCTCCTCCCCTTGCAACATACTTAGGCACTTTGTGGAAAATCAGTTGGCTGTATGTAGATAGGTTAATTTCTGGATTCTCAATTCTGTTCCATCGATCAATGTATCTTTCATTGTACCAGTACCAGGCTGTTTTGACCACTGTAGCCGTGTAATAAATTCTGAAGTCAGGGAGTGAGAGGCTTCCAGCCTTATTCTTCTTCTTAAGCAGTGCGTTGCTTATCCTGGGTCTCTTTCCTTTCCATATAAAGTTTGTAATTGTTTTTTCCATCTCTTTGAAGAATGTCTTTGTAATCTGGATTGGGAATGCATTATATGTGTAAATAGTTTGGGGCAGTGTTGACATTTTCATGATGATGAGTCTTCCTATCCAGGAACATGGCATATTCTTCCATTTTTGTAAGTCTCTTTTGGTTTCTTGTAATAGTGTTTTGTAGTTTTCTTTGTATAGGTCCTTTGTTTCTCTGGTTACATTTATTCCTAGATATTTTTCATCCTTTGGGCAGCTATTCTAAATGGTATTGCTTTCCTAATTTCCTTTTCAGCACTGTCATTGTTACCATAGAGGATTCCAACTGATTTTTGAATGTTGATCTTATATCCTGCCACTTTGCTCTATCTTCCAAAGAAGTCTAGTAGCCTTTTTACTGAGTCTTTGGGGTTGTCTACATATAGGATCCTATCGTCTTCAAATAGAGAAAGTTTTACTTCCTCTTTGCCAATTTGGATGCCTTTAATATCCCTATCTTGCTGTATAGCTCTGGCTAAGACTTCCAAAACAATATTGAATAGGAGTAGTGACAAAGGGCATCCTTGTCTGGTTCCTGTTCACAGAGGCTTTAGTTTGTCTTCATTGAGAGTAACGTAGGCTGTTGGTTTTGTTATATGTTCTCAATTATGTTGAGGAATTTCCCTTCAATTCCTACTTTGTTGAGTGTTTTCATCAGGAATGGATGTTGGATTTTGTCAAATGCCTTTTCTGCATCAATCGATATGACCATGTGGTTCTTTTCTTTTTTCTTATTTATGTGGTGGATTACGTTGATTGTTTTCCTAATGTAGAACCATCCTTGCATCTCTGATATGAATCCCACTTGGTGATGATGCAGTATTTTTTTGATGAGCTGCTGGATTCTGTTGGCTATGATTTTGTTGAGAATTTTTGCATCTATGTTCATGAGGGATATTGGTCTATAAATTTCTTTCTTAGTGGCGTCCTTCCCTGGTTTGGGTATGAAGGTTATGCTTGCTTCATAAAATGCATTAGGAAGTTTTCCATCCTCTTCTATATTCTGAAATAATTTGAGTAGAATTGGCCATAGCTGTTCCCTGAATGTTTGGTAGAACTTGCCTGTCAAGCCACCTGGGCCTGGACTTCTTTTGGTTGGGAGTGTTTTGATGACCTGATAAATTTCTTCTTTTGTTATGGGTCTGTTTAGGTATTCTATTTCA
>NW_006408536.1:25242665-25246934 GCF_000296735.1 Chrysochloris asiatica
TCTAAGGTGACCAAGCAGGATCACTATGCTGAGGTTCAATCAAGTTCTTAGGGGATCTTACTCTCTAGCAGGGGTAGCAAATTAGTAGCCACTCAGTGTTCACTTTGATAATTACTTATATCATAAATTTGAGCATGTAGCTGATGAATATCCACAGATCCCTTTAGTTTTTGTTTCTTTTTTTTTTCAATAAAGTTCGTCTGGTTATTGCAAATTTCTTTAATTTCTGTTTATTTGTAAATGTTCTAGTTTGACAATGCTCTCCCTCTCCAGAATTCCCTATGTTTTGATCACTAGTTACCTCTTACTCTGATACATGCCCAATGAACACAGGCATATCAAATAAATGATTTCTGACCTAAAACATGAAAGACAGTGAGCAAAGTGGGGTGTTGACTACTTCATTCTATGCCTAAGCAAAGTCATGACATGCCTTCAGATCATAGCCATTCTAACTTCTTGGGCTTGAGGATGGATTCAAATAATAATCTTTATTAACATCAGATTCACTCACCGACCTGCTCCCCAAACTCCAGTTTCTGACATATCATCTGACCCAGTCCAATTGCCTTCTGCCACCTGCAAGCTTATTACTCCTCAGAGCTTCTCTATTGCTGGTTGCAACCTTCTCCCCACACACACTGTAAGATCCTTCTTTCCATTACAAACACCACACTTCCCTTTTAAAAGGACAAAATTTAAAACATTTGGGGAAGAACATCTCCTAATGTTGGTTCAAGAATAATAAGATAAAAGAGATTATCTTCATTATGCCACTCCACCTGGTGTAGGACCCATGCAGAGCAAATGTAGTTTGAATTTCTTGTCGCTTGAAGAAAAGCTATCAAAAGCAATATTTGTAGGGGACATTTACACATTCTTATTATCCCAAATTTCATTAATATAAGAGTCATAAGTGAAATCAATAATATGATGTGTTGAAGGAGTTATCTTATTTATCTTGTTTATTTAGTTATTTATTTAGTTAGTTATCTTATTTATTTAGTTAGCAAGTCTACTGCTGTGTAACTGGCTTGATTTCAAGAAGTCAAGAAAATTATCTTGTTTTCACTGACTGATGCCTGAAATTTTACATCAGTCATTTACTCTTTTAGATTACGACACAGATCTCTTTGTCTGGAAAAATCTCTAATCAGATCTCAGGTATGTGCATCTAAGTGGAGATGAGGGCAGGGCTCAATAGGACAAACAAGCAAACAAAACAAAACAAAAAAACACAGTAGAATGAGAGGAAGTACCAGGGAGATGGGGTGGGGAGCAAGGATGTAAAGTCAGGAGGATGGCCTTGCTAAGCCAAGCATCAGTGGGTTTTTGTAGTTGATTGTATTTTTGTTGTTGATTTGTGACTTAGGAGTGCCCAGGGGTTACAGAGTAGAACTGCTCCATAGGGTTTTCTTGACTGTCACCTTTATGGAAGCATATGGGCAGGTCTGTTTCTTCCATGGTGCTGCTGGAACCAACTTTTTGGTTACCACCCAAGCACAAACTGTTTGTGTCACTGAGGGACCTTTCATCCTTCTTAATATTGTAGTGGGAGTTGTGGTAGTGGTGGTGGTCTTTAAAATGGATGCCAATGAATTTTGAGCAAGTTAATTGAGAAAAATGTCTTTTAATTATTAAAATATTGATGAGTTTACATTAACTACTTCAGTTAAAACAAAGACGGGCCAGAAATGGAAGACATTTGCAGTACAGTGCTTAT
Source organism: Chrysochloris asiatica (assembly GCF_000296735.1). NCBI lineage: Eukaryota > Metazoa > Chordata > Mammalia > Afrosoricida > Chrysochloridae > Chrysochloris > Chrysochloris asiatica. The sequence continues at coordinate 25,244,389 of NW_006408536.1, forward strand.
ATCTGTCACAGGAGTGTTATTCAGAATATATAAAGAATCCTATAAATGAAGGGGGAAAAAGAACCAACAACTTAATGTTGTTGTTGTTGTTGTTAAGTGCCTTCGAGTCGGTTCCGACCCATAGCGACCCTGTACAGGGTTTCCGAGGGTGTAAATCTTTACGGGAGTAGAAAGCCTCATCTTTCTCCCGCGGAGCGGCTGGTAGTTTCGAACCACTGACCTTAAGGTTCGCAGCCCGATTCGTAACCACTACGCTACCAGAGCTCCTTAGACAACTTAAAATGAAAACAGATAGGCAGATCAGACGAAGAGAAAAACCAAGCAGCTAATGAACATATGAAAGAGTCTGTTAGTCCTAAATGAATAAAATGATGAAAACACAACTTAGTAGAAAACACTAATTAAAAAAAAAAAGAACACCCTATACACAACAGAACGAAACACTGCCCAGTCCTGGGCCAACTTCACAATCGCTGCTGTCATTGTGCCAATCCATCTTGTTGGGGGTCGTCCTCTTTTCCTCTGATCCTCCAGTTTACCAAACATGATACCCTTCTCCAGTGACTGGCTCCTCCTAATAACATGTCCGAAGTATGAGAGACGAAGTCTGGCCATCTTGACTTCCAAGGAGCACTCTGGCTGTACTTCTTGCAACACATATCTGTTTGTTCCTTTGACAGTCCATGGTACGTTCAATAATCTCCTCCAACACCATCACTCAAAACATCAATTCTTCTATGGTCTTCCTTATTCACTATCCAACTTTCACGAGCATATGAGGCTACTGAAAATACCATGGCTTGGGTCAGGCAAACCTCATTCCTCAAACTGATATCGTTTCTTTTCAACACTTTAAAGAGGTCTTGTGCAGCAGATTTGCCTAATGCAATACATCATTTGATTTCTTGACTGCTGCTTCCATGAGTCTTGATGGTTGATCAGAGATAAATTAGAAGTCTTTGACAACTTCAATCATTTCTCCATTGATATGGATGTTGTTTACTGGCCCAGTGGTGAGGATTTTTGTTTTCTTTACATCAAGATGCAACACATACTGAAGGCTGTGGTCTTTTATCTTCATCAGTAAGTATTTTAAGTCCTCTTCACTTTCAGCAAGCAAGGTTGTATCATCTGCATATCACAGGTTGTTAGTGAGCCTTCCTCCAATCCGGAGGAGGATTCTTCTTCATATAATCCAAATTATTTTCTGAGCATATAGATTGAATAAGTATGGTGAAAGAATACAATCCTGGCACACAACTTTCTTAATTTTAACCCATTCGTCATTGTACAGATTTCTCATGAGCACAATTAAGTGTTCTGGAATACTCATTCTTTGCAATATTGTCCATAGCTTGTCATGATCCACACAATCAAAAGCCTTTGCGCAGTCAATAAAGCACAGGTAAACATTTTTCTGATTCTCTGCTTTCAACCAAGATCCATTTGATGTCAGCAATGATATCTCTCATTCCATGTCCTCTTCTGAATCTGGATTGAACCTCTAGAAGTTCTCTGTCAATGTATAGATGCAGCCATTTTTGTATTATCTTTAGTAAAACTTTACTCGTATGGGATATCAATGATATTGCCTGACAATTTCTGCATTCCGTTGGGTCACCTCTCTTTGGAATGGGCACAAATACGGATCTCTTCCAGTCAGTTGGCCAGGTAGCTGTCTTCCAAATTTATTGGCATAGATGAGTGAGTGCCTCCAGTACTACATCAGTTTGTTGAAAGGTTTCAATTTGTAGTCCGTCTATTACTGATGTCTTGTTCTTTGCCAATGCTTTCAGTGCTGATTGAACTTCTGCCTTCAGGATCATTGGCTCTTGATCATACGCTACCTCTTGAAATGGTTGAACATCAGCAAATTATTTTTGGTAGAGTGACTCTGAGGATTGCTCCCATCTTCTTTTTATTCAATATTTTTCTCAAAGAATCCTTCAATACCACAATTTGAGGCTTGAATTTTTTCTTTAGTTCCCTCTGCTTGAGACATGCTTAGCATGTTCTTCCTTTTTGGTTTCCTAACCAACATTTCCATGGAAAAAATGGAATGAAAAAATAATGGAATTTTTCCATGAACTTTATGAAACCCACTCATTTATCCAGATTAAACAAGTTGTGTCTTTTATATAGGTGAGGATAATGAAAAATGTGGGCAAGAGAGAAATGATTATACTCACTCTGGAGAGGAATCTGGTAGCATCTAGTAAAGATGAAGTTACACATACAATTTGGTACAGTAATGCCAATGCCAAGAATGTTGTTGTTAAGTGCTGTCGAGTCGATTCCAACCCATAGCGACCCTGTATAGGGTTTCCAAGGAGCATCTGGTGAGCTTGAACCACCCACTTTGCAGTTCAAATGGCTTTGCAGTCTGGTGCATTAACCCACAGTGCCACACCAGGACACCATAATGCTAAGAATGTTGTTGTTGTTGTTGTTGGTAGGTACCATTGAGTTGGTACCGACTCATAGCGACCTTATGCACAGCAGAACGAAACACTGCCCGATCCTGGGCCAACCTCACTACTGTTGCC
>NW_006408536.1:25247900-25261175 GCF_000296735.1 Chrysochloris asiatica
TTTTTCTTCATATAAGCCAGCTTCTCGGATTGTTTGCTCAGCATACAGGTAGAATAAGTATGGTGAAAGAATACAACCTTGTCGCAGGGTTGGAAAACTTTGGCTCACGGGCTAAATCAAGCTCACTGTCTGGTTTGATATGGCTATTTGCTCCTGTTTCACCAGCTAGGAATAACTTTTACATTATGAAATACCTTGGAGAAATGCAAAAGAACAATAATGATATATGACAATGATATGAAATTCAAATGTTCATACTTGTAAATAAAGTTTTATTGGAACACAGTCATGCCTATTTGCCTGCACATCATCTATGGTTGCTTCCACTTCACATTGGCAGCATTGAGTAGTTATATCAGAAACCATAGGACTACAAAGCATCAAACATTTGCTTAATTGTCCTTTATAGAAAAATGTTTGAACTGCGGCCCTGGGTGGCACAAATAACTTGTACTCAACAAATAACTAAAAGGTTGATGATTTGAGTGCACTCATTGGTGCTACACAAGAAAGACCTCGAAATCTGTTTTTGTAAAGATTACAGCCAAGAAAATTTTATGAAACACAGTTCTCCTCTGTAACACATGGGTTTCTTTGAGTTGGAATTTACTTCATGGTTATTGATGTGTGTGTGTGTGTGTGTGTGTGTGTGTGTAAGATGGGCAATAGTGTTAGAGAGAAACTGGAAAGCACATAAATGCCTATGAAAAAGTGATTGCATAAATGAACTGTGGTAAATATATACAATGAACTATAACTTTAAAAAAGCTAGATTTACATATATCAACTTAGAACAACCTCACACACTCAAAGTTGAATGAAAAAATCCAAAAGCATATGGTCAAATATCATATACAGTGTAAAACCACTTACATAAATTCTGAAAAAAAAATACAAATAAGATATGTGGATCTAAATGTAAAGACAGAGAATACGAGTATACAATACAGATAGGAAAGAGATACACTCTCAGGGTGTCGGTTATTCGTGGAAAAGAGAAGAGCGGAATGAGATGAGGTCCTTTATTGGAATCTATCATGTTGTGTTTCTTTAGAAAGAGATACTTGTGTCTAACTAAGACACAACTTGCTTAATCTGGATAAATGAGGGGCTTCATAAAGTTCATGGAAAAATTCCATTATCTTTTACTTCTATTTTTCCATGAACATTTTTGAAGCCCCCTGTATATGGACTGTAATGTTCTTTAAATCTTTGGGAGGGATGGAGTATTTCCCAATTGAAAATATTCTTCCAGAATCTCAAGACCACTCCAGAAGCTATTAATTCTATTGTCCCTACTCTCAGCCGACCACAACCTCTTCGGTGAATGCCCTGTGAACTGCATAACACTCGGTGGAACGGATAAGCAGGAGCCTTAGAGGAGAGGCACACTCGCTGTGTGATTAATTACAGAGTCCATAAAGTCGTGCTATTTGACTGTACACCTAATTACAGTGAGCACTAGAGTGTATGGGTGACAAAATAATTGCTGTAACCCAGGACAAATGCTTTATGAATTTTGGAACGGTGCTGGAAACGGAAAAGAATTCTGTAGCGCTACATGGCATGAGAGGAGCCCTGGTGTGGCACTGCAGGATAATGCACTGGACTGCAAGGTTGGTTTGAATAGCAAGTTCAGCAGTTCAAACTCACCAGTCGCTTCTTGGAAACCCTATACAGGGTTGCTATGAACCAGACCCAACTCCACGGCACTTAACAACAACAACAGTATGGCATGAGAAGACCTCACCCAAGCGCCTCTCTTCTGCTAATGAAGAGAGTACATTTCCCGAACACGTTAGATGCAGCAGCAGCAGACAAAGACGTGGCAGTGTGCTGTCGCACTAAGGGGGATGTGTCTAGGAAGCATGCATGACTAAATACAAAGGAGAATGATGTCACATGTGGCAGAAAGTGCTTACTATCCATCTAAGCATTGAGGAATTGGGAGCTACTTGGCCAGGGAGTATTCATGGCAGTCCACTTTGTCTGATCTCTCATCACCTATAGGTGCAGGTTTCAGCACCCTGTGTGAAGAAGGTTATGGAGAGTAGCAAAGTGTCCCACAGGGGCCATTTGCCAGGCTATGTCTACCTCACAAGTGTACCTGTTGGCCTTCACCTACCATGAGACCAGGAGGAGCAGAGAATATGCAGAGTTAGGGCAAGAGGCTGGGAGTCCTGTACCCAGAATTGCATCCTCAGCAGTATCACTGACCCACCTGTGACAGAAAGGGATGGTTTGTAAATAGGAAAGAGTTTGGAAGGAGAGAACCAGAGGGGAAGGAGGAGGAAAGAAAGAGGAAGGGAGGGAGACATGGAAGGGTGAGAAGGACAGAGGAGGGAAGGAAGGGGAAAGTAGAGTAAGAAAGGAGGGAGGGCATGAGAAAATGAAGGTAAAATAGGAGGTAGGGCAAAGGAAAGACTTGTCAACCACCCACAAAGGAAAAGTTAGCCCTGTCTGATAAACACTCATGGATGCATTCCATCAACACTCTTTATGGGTTCTGAGCAGGTAACTCAGCCATCTTGTGATCTACAATGTCTGATCAGTTCAACAGTCTCTTAAAAATGTCACAAAGTGATGTTTTAAGACAAAAAATAAGCCTGAAAGATGTAAATGACCAACGCAGCCAGGGAGTCAGACAGAGCTGAAATACAGTGGTTTGCAATGCAAATGGCCAAGCAGCTCTAAGGCTTTTGCACTTGAAATGATTTAGTTCAATTATATCTCATCTTTGAAAAGGCTGCTTCATTACATTAACAATCTCAGTCCCACAATATATATTTTTGGTTCCAAAGAACCATATTTTATATGAGATAATGATGCTGATGTACTGTTATTGTCACTAGGTCCTGCAATGAGTCAGCCCCATGTGTTTCTGCCCCCGGCCTTTATTTATCTAGCTTGATTTGGTGGTGCAGTCTCTAGCACATGACCACGTTTTATTCTTTTGAACTTCTATTGGGTTAGAACCCTGAACCATGGCCTTGACATAATGCTCTAACAAATGAGATAAATAAAGCAAATACAATATCTACCATTCAACTTCAGAGCTGTCTGTACATTTGCATTTTCTGTGAAATCACAGATTCTTTTTTTTTTTTAATGTTCTGCCCTATTGTTCCTCTAAACCTTGAAATGTTACAGAAAAATCTATTTGCTTTTTTTCTCTTTTTTTTGCATCAAAACCACATATCTCGAAATGCCTCTCACAGTAAGGAACAGAGTAAGGCTCCTTTGTCCTTCTCACTTGCTCAGAAAATATGTGCACTGTCTTTGTTGGTGGTGGTGCCATCAAGTCAGTTCCTACTTATAATGACTTATATACAACAGAACAACACACTGCCAGCCAGTCCCACGTCATCCTCACAATCGTTCCTATGATATGATAAGGCACCATGACTATGTTGGCAGACAGGACAAGACTACCTGTAATGCAGGAACCTCATCTAGTGCTCCCTGAAAAATACTTGTTGCTGTTGTTGTTGTTGTTGTTGTTGTTAGGTGCCATCGAGTCGATTCTGATTCATAGTGATCCTCTGCGCAACAGGAACACTGTCCAGTCCTGTGCATCCTCACAAGTATTAGTATGCTTGCTTCAATTGTTGCAGCAATGAGGGTCTTCCTCTTTTTTCCTGGACCCTCTACTTTACCAAGTGTACTGTCTAGCCACCATTTATAACGGCCACCTTTCCACTGGACTGCTGGACCCCATCCCTCTGGACCATGCATGCTCATTACCCGCTGTGTATCAATTGGCTCCTGTCTCTTCTGCATCTTCATTTTCCCCCTGTCTATTTGATGATTACTATCTGCAGAAAACATCCTGTAATACCCCCTACATTAAGAATAAAAAACCCTTAACTTGGTCCCACATGACCCCCTAGCTCCTGCCCATTTTCTTTGTTTGCCTTGCAGCTGAATTTCTAAAAAGGTTTGCCTCCACCCACTGACTCCACTTACTCTCTGCCCATTCTCCCTTCATCCCCTGCAATCAGGCCTTAGTTTCCATCCTCCCACCTAAATTGGTTCAAGGTCACAAATAACCTCTTGATGCCAAACCCCATGGTCAATTGTCACTCCTCATTCTCCTCATCCTAATTATGCATTTGATATAGTCAATACCTCCCTGCTCCACGGACTCTGGGGTCATTTCCTCCATTTGTCAGTGTAACATTTTCCTATTGTCACTATAACAAATTACCACAACTTTAGTGGCTTAAAACAAGAGAGGGATTATTTTAGAGTTCCGGAGGTCAGAAGTATAACATGGGTCTCACTGATCTAAAGTTACGATGCCCGCTCCTTCTGAAGGATAGAGGAGAGTTTGTTCCTTGCTTCTTCTAGGTTCTAGAGGTCATCAACATCCTTGACTTATGGTGTCTTCGCCAAACCAATCTCTGTCTGATTCTGCTTCTCTTCTGGTGTCATAGATACTCTCTAACACAGATCCTCCTGTTATGAGGATGCTTATGATGACACCGGGCCCACCTGAATAATCCAGGATCACAGACTAAGATCTGGACGTCTTTGCGGGTCATTATTCCGCCTAGCACAGCCATCCACTGTGAGACGAAGAAGAAGAAAAGATGTGTTGTGCTGAGTCATCAGATCAGTAACTTGGACATGCCTAAACTGCAACAGAATTCAAGAATGCACAACTTATTTATATTAAAAAGATCTCTGTGTGGTGCTCAACTTTGAGTGACTAACAAAGGCCATAGGAGGTAAGCTGTGGCAGCCCTACTGGGCATGTGCTTTTCGGGACCTGAGTAGTGGCTGCAAACCATTGGGCATGGGGAGAAGGAAGGTTGTGAGAGGTGGGGCCATCTCATCTTCTGTGAATGAAGTTCACTGCACAAGAAAACTGTCCTAGAGCTCTGATAGCGTAGTGGTTACGAGTCAGGCTGCTAACCTCAAGGTCAGCAGTTTGAAACTACCAGCCATTCCATGGGAGCAAAATGAGGCTTTCTGCTCCCATAAAGATTTACAGGGTCACTGTGGGTCGGAACCAAACTCCATGGCACACCACCACCACCAGAGTTCTGTGCTTGTTTCAGAGGCTGGAAATGCTGCTAGGTTTGTGTTTTATCGTGTTTTTCTCTTTTTATAAAAAATGCCTGAAATATAAAAGAAGCCCTCATGGCACAGTTAAGCATTAGGCTGCTAACTGCAAGGTCAGCAGTTCAAACCCACCAGGTGTTCCTCAAGAGAAAGACGAGGCTGCCCGTTCCTGGAAAGATGTCCAGCTTCAGAAGCCCCAATGAGCAGTTCTACTCTTTCCTATAGGTCATTATGAGTCAGCATCATGAGTCATGGCCATGGGTTTGGGGGAAGTTATGAAACTATAAAACCTAGAGTTTGAATTTTATAGTAGTTCATCACCCAAAATAATATTCACTATATATTGTTTCTGTAAAATACTGATGTAGACTAGAATTTTAAAGCAAACTATAATAAAATATTTCTGATAGCGTAATGGTTACGAATCAGCTAAGGTCAGCAGTTCGAAACTACCAGCTGTTCCGTGGAAGAAAGATGAGGCTTTCTGCTCCCGTAAAGATTTACAGCCTTGGAAACCCTGTACAGGGTCGCTATGAGTCGGAACCTACTCCACGGCACAGAACCACCACCACAATAATAGAATATTATTTCAGAAGCATACACATTCTGTAATATATAAACTCTATGCCTTTTATCAGCATCCTGGTGTGGCACTGTAGGATAAGCACTAGACTGCAAGGTGATTTGAAATGCAAGGTCAGCAAACCTATACAGGGTTGCTATGAGTTGGGACTGACTTGACAGTACCTAACAACAATACCTTTAATCAGGAGCCCTGGTGGTACAATAGGTGAGTACTTCAAACTGAGCAGCCACTCCATGGGAGAAAGCTATGGCTTCCTGATAGATTTACAGCCTTTTAGAAATCTTCCGGGGCAGTTCTACTGTCCTGCAGGGTCAGTCAAAATCGACTCCAAGGCAGTGGGTATACGTTTATCAGTCTTTGAATATTTGAAACAACTGAAAACCTAAATGTTCCATAATGAAATTCTTTCCCCATGGGCAGGTCCAAACTTTGTTAAAAGACAAACAGAATTCAAGCCATTTAAAGTGCAAAAAACAGAGGAGAAATGCTGAATATCTCATCAAATACATTTGCTTCATTGATCCTAGCAATTGTTTCTGTGAACACCATGTTAACAAAAAGATGCATTCCAAGGACTCGTTTCCAATCATGGAAAATTACAGAAAACACAGTCTTAGAATACGGTTTGTTTCCTAGGTCGCACCCCCTGAAATACTGTGTCAGTGCCCCATCATTTTGTCCCTACACATGGATAAGGATCCAGAAATGACATAGTGTAATTTTCAGGGACAGAAGATGACTTCTGCAGACATTCTAAAAGGAGGATCTGGGGTGCATGTTATTCTTTAAACAAAATTTAATCCATTTAAATTAATCAAGACTGAAAAGCCACTACATTTTGGAGTGTTTTTGAATGACAAATTTAAGGGAACAAAATCAGAAGTAGCTGAGACTTACTTCACTGCAGGATATTGCTATCTAGTAGTTTAATCTCAGGCCCTAAGCAGATGATTTAAGCTTCTGAAACACATGGAGGATCTCATAGTTTAACCCAAATCACTATGACATGATTTAGCTCCCAGGGCGTGGAATGCAGTTACATTTATGTTTGAATAATAGTGAATGACTTTTGAAATTTCATAATGGGTAGGACCAGAAATACAGCATAAATGAAATTTATACTGATAGAAAATAATGAATAATTTCTCACATAGTCCAAGGGTTCAATGTTGGCTTTACCCATGGCCATTGCCATATAGTTGATTGCCATTGATGGCGACCCTACAAGGCAGTTAAACTGCCCCATAGAGTTTCCAAGTCTGGTAGATTCTAACTACCAATATTTTAGTTAGCAACCAAATGCTTAACCAATGCACCATCAAACCAAAACAACAAAACAAACCCACTCATTGCCATGGCGCTGTTTCTGAGTCATAGTGTTCCTCTAGGACAGTAGAATTGTTCCATAGGAGTTCAGAGACAGTAAATCTTTATGGGAGCAGAAAGACTCATATTTCTCCTGAGGAGCATCTGGTGGATTTGAACCATTGACCTTGTTGTTAGCAGCCCAATGCTCAACCCACTGTACCACCAGAGATCCTTAAATTTGGCTTACTACACATATAACCATTGAAATGATGACAAGAGAACAATCTCTCAAGGTGTAAGAACCAACAGAAAACCATCAGGGATGTGTATGTTCCTACATCCTGCTGTCAAATTTGTATCATTATACATTAGGGAATGGTTGGTTTAAAAGAATCATTAAAGGTAGGCTTAAACCACAAAGTCAAGACCAAGAGCAACGTCAAGAGCAAAGTCAAGAGCAGCACAGTTGATAGCTTGTTGCAGGGAAAAAGCAATACACAAAGTGAGAAGAGATTTAATATACAGCCTCAAGGGTTAGTGTGGAAGTAGGGAGGGAGGAAGGAGGAATAGAGCCATAAGGCAGCCAGTCTGAATCCATCTAGCCGGTCTGACTGCCTTGTATTTAAGCACCTTTTTGATGACAAGAACTGTCCTCGGTACTGAAATGTGCATTTGAATGAGTTTTGGCTCCCCTGATGACAGTATAAAATTGTCTCCAGTCTCTGTTTGGCACTGGCTGAAGGCAAGCTCTCCCTTTTCTTGCTTTTGCCAGCGTGAGTCACTGTGCATTTCCAGCTACCTGCTTCTCATAGTGGCTCAGCAGCCCAGCTAGGCCAGAGACTGCTCTGTTTGAAAGGGATAAACTAGAATATCTGGCGCACATACAGAAATCTGTTTAAAGCCTTAGCATTCCCTTCTACTATTCACTGGCCTCTTAGAATTTACAGCACCAACTCAATTTGCTAACTGAAAATGACTTAAAATTTAACAGTGTTTGCAAATAGGAATCTTTATTTCTTTTTATATACTAAAATGTCTAATTACTGTATTTTCATGTTAACTGCCTCCTCTTCATTTAGTAAATGGGGATTATTAATTATGCACATGACATTTAAACATCATATAAAATCTGTGTAGTTCCTATCAAACTTGAGAGATTCAAATCATATTATTCTTCCACAAATTAGTACAAATGTGTTAAATGACACAAAAGTGCTAGTAATCTGTATTGAAAAGTCAATCCACTGAAATGACCATTTTTCCATGGCTTGCAGGCTCAAATAATTGCTGTATCAAAATACATTTTCCCTAGGAGTCTATTGTCAGGGATTCTGGATCTATTATGTTCGTGGTTCCCTCCCCTCCCCCCCCCTGCACACTGGAAAGAATCACCTAATAAGGTGGATGATGGATGTTCCATCCCTGCAAAGATTAACCTCTGTGTTCCTCGATCTTCTATACTTCATTTTGAGTACCAACAAATCCCAATGACCCACATTCAGTGTTTTCATTGAGACTTAAAACATGCATCAATTTACCTCTATAAAAAGACATATGACCTGTGATACAGTGGGCATATTATATTTTCAATAGATCATTTTTGAAGTATTTGATATGATTTTCTATATCTGTTCATTAAAAAAATAATAATAAAATAGAATGGCGGAAAAACTTCTAAATTTGAATAAATGTGTCTACCAGAAATACAACAGACATCACTCTTGGTGGTGATGGCTGTTAAGTGTCGTTGAATCAGTTCTGACTCATAGCGACCCTGTATAGGGTTTTCAAGGAACTGCTGGTGGGTTTGAACCACTTACCTTGTGGTTAGCAGTCCAGCACATATTCTACAGTGCCACACAGGGACTCCTTCTTGGTTGTAGGATGTGTTAAATATAATCAAAAGTTAAAGAAATTGAAACATAAGGTTTATTCGAAATGGTTTCTCTAAAAGTTGTGTGTGTGTGTGTGTGTGTGTTAAGTGCCATGAAATAGGTTCTGACTCATAGTGACCCTGTATAGGGTTTCTGAGGACTGCTGGTGGAATTGGACCACAGACCCAGTGCTTATCCTACAACACCGTGCCAGGACTCAATATGCTTATATGGAGACCATTAAAGGTAACCTAGTTACATTAGAGGCTTATAAAGATAAGTGGAGGGAAAAGAACAGAAGATCATTCACTAGTTAATCTCAACATGATTGATTTCTACCATTCATCTGTCAGTTTATCGTACTGTGGTGGCTTGCATGCCAATGGTATTTTAAATGCCACTGGGTCACCCATGGTGGACAGGTTTCAGTAGAGCTTCCAGACTAAGACAGACTAGGAAGAAGTCTGAATGTTTAGCCACTGACCTTATGAATAGCACTGGAACACTGTCTTTCAACAAACTGATGCAGCACCGGAGGCGCTCACTCAACTATGTCAGGAAATGTGGAAGACAGCTACCTGGCCAACCAACTAGAAGAGGTGCATATTTGTGCCCATTCCAAAGAGAGGGGACCCAACGATATGCAAGAATCATTGAACAATAACATTAATATCATATGCAAGTAAAATTTTGCTAGAGATAATTAAAAAACGGTTGCAACAGTATAAAGACAGGGAACTGCCAAAAGTGCAAGTTAGATACAGAAGAGCATGGGGAAGCAAGGCTATTGTTACTGATGTCTGATGGCTCTTGAATGAAAGCAGAGAATACTAGGAAGATGTTTACTTGTGCTTTATTGACCATGCAAAGTCTTCTGATTGGGTGGGTCATGACAAACTACAGGCAACATTGCAAAGAATGGGTATTACAGAATGTGCTCATAAGGAGACTGTACATATAGAACAAGAAGCAATTGTTCAAGTGTAACAAGGGGATTAGTTGTTGTTAAGTGCCTTTGAGTCGGTTCCAACTCATAGAAACCCTGTATGAAGAACAACTGGTAAATTTGAACTGCTGACCTTGAGATTCAAACTGACCTTGTGGTCCAGCGCATTAACCCACAGTGCAACACCAGGACTCCAACAATGAGCTACTGAATGGTTGAAATCAAGAAAGGTGTGTACCAGTGCTGTATCCTTTCATCCTATTTATTCAATTTGTATAATAATCTGAAAAGCTAGATTACATGAAGAACAACATGGCACCAGGATTGGAGGACATCTCATTAACAACCTCTGATATGTAGATGATACAATCTTGCTTGCTGAAAGCAAAGAGGACTTGAAAACCTTACAGCTGTCCATATTGATTGCACCTCAATGTAAAGAAAACAAAAAATCCTCACAACTGGACCAATAAACAACATCATGAAAAATGGAGAAAAGAGTAAAGTTGTCAAACACTTCATTGTGCTTGAATCCACAATCAACACTCCCGGAGGCAGCAGTCAAGATATCAAATGACATAGTACATTAGCCAAATCTGCTGCACAAAACCTCTTTAAAGTCTTTAAGAGCAAAGATAAAAGTTTGAGGACTAAGATGCATCTGATCCAAGCCATGGTATTCTCAATTGTCTCATATGCATGCAAAAGTTGGACAATGAATAAGAAAGACCATGAAGAATTGATGCATTTGAATTACGGTGTTGAAGAAGAATATTAAAAGTAACATGAACTTCCGGGAGAACAAACAAATCTGTGTTGGAAGAAGTACAGCCAAAATGTTCCGTAGAAGCAGGATGTTGAGACTTTGTTTTTCATACTTTGAACCTGTTTTCAGGAGGGGCCAGTTCCTGGAAAAACACATCATACTTGCTAAAGTGGAGGACCAGTGAAAAACAGTAAGACCCCCCAACGAGATGGATTAAGACAGCTGCAGTAGCAATGGGCTCAAATTTAACAATTGTGAGGATGGCCCAGAATCAGGCAGTGTTTCGTTCTCTTGTGCATAGGTTTGCTATGCACAAGGAACTGACTCTAGGGTACCTAACAATAACAACATGATTGATTGGACTCTGCCCTCCCCCTTGGTTGTTGTTGTTAAGTGCCGTCGAGTCAATTCTGACCCATAGCGACCCTGTAGAGGGTTTCCAAGGAGCAGCTGGTGAGCTTGAACCACCAACTTTGCAGTTCAAACGACTTTGCAGTCTGATGTGTTAGCCCACAGCACCACATCAGGCCAAAAGGTACTCTCTGACCCTCCACCCACCCACAGACACACCGTGTAGTGGTTACAAATCGGCCTGTGAACCGCGGGAGAAAGATGAGGTGTTCTGTTCCTGTAAAGATTTACAGCCTCGGAAACTCTGTGCAGGGTCGCTGTGAGTCGGAACTGACTCTACGGCACTTAACAACAACAACAAAAGAAAAGACTTGAAATTTGTAATGAAATTTGGAAATTTATTGAATTTGGCATTTGGAAAGAAAAGTGTCTGGCAGGATTAATCTTGATCATGAATTTCCTTACAGTAAATATTTGGTCTTGTGAGTAAGAACATCGTAAAATCAGAGTAATATGTCTGGTATTAATTTATCTTTTTGATAAATGTTAGAAGTAATGTCATAAAGCCATGGTCCTCGTGTGGCACTGTAGGATAAGCAATGGACTGCTAACTGCAAGGTCAATAGTTCAAATCCACTAGTCTCTCCCAGGAAATCATATACAGGGTCTCTATGAGTCGGAACTGAGTCAACAACACTTACCAACCTCAACAACAAGGCCAAGATGACCATTCTCAGCTTTACTAATCAATAGTACACTGGAGATCCTATCTGATTTAATAAGGAAAAATAACTATAAATATTAGAAAATCAGCAAAACTGCTGCAACTATTTTGTTATAACTTTTTATATAATCCTTTATATAGAGTGATTTATTGGGGCCAGTTTTCCTATTAAGCCCCAAGAGAGTGTGCGTTTCTGAAGTTGTTTTTGAAAAATGTATACATATACAATAAAACATTTGCCGTTTTTGCATGTCTAGCCACACCAACCCCACTCCCCATGTTGTACAACCATCACCGCTATCCAGTTCCAATTCTTTTTTTCCTTGACCTTTAAAAGTAGTGTTCGCATACAATATCTGTCCCTTTGTGACTAATTTCACTCAGGATAATGAATGTCCTCCAGTTTCCTCCATGTTATATGGTGTTTTGCACATTCATCGGTAATATTCAATGTTGCATAACTTTCCATTGTGTGTATGTACAAAGTTGGTTCAGCATTCCTCTGCTGATGGGCATCTAGGTTGTCTCCATCTTTTTGGTATTGTAAATAATGCTGCAAGGAACACAGGTGTACATAACTATTCTTGTCATAGCTCTTATTTCTTGAGGATCTATACCAAGTAAAGACATTGCGGGGTCATATGGTACTTTCACTTCCAACCTTCTGAGAAAAGCATCATAGCATTTCCCACAGTGGTGACGCCATTTTACAGTCCCATCAGCAGTGTAGGAGGGTTCTAGTCTCTACACAAGCTCACCAGCATTTATTGTTCTCTGTTTTTAATAACACATAAAATGTTCCTGGACATTGCCTCTTAAGGGATGGGGGAGTCAACGTAGGTTTAAAATCATTGATTCAGTGAAACAATTGCCATTAATCCTTGTCATATAATAGTCTCTAAAAGCACCAGTCATGGATTGAATTCTGTCTCTCCTACATATGAGGCACCTTGGCTATGCTAAAATGTCCAGTATTGTGTGGTCGCCCTCCATTTTGTGATCTAATGTAGTTAGTCTCCATTTTACATGTCTTGTAAATCCTAACCTCTCTATGTTAATGAGCAGTCCTGTTGTGGTGCTGTAGGATAAGCACTAGCCCGAAAGGTCAATTTGAACTACAAAGTCGGCAGTTCAAACCCACCAGCCACTTCTCCGAAACCCTATACAGAATCACTATGTGTCAGAACTAATTCAATGGCACTTAACAGCAACAACAGGACAGATATAAGAGTCCATCTGTTGTGACCTTGATCAGAACGGTAGGCAGTGATAGCCAGGTACCATCTAGATCTTCTGGTCTCAGGTAGATAAGGCTGTGGCTCAGGTACATTATTCACTCTGTAGACTAATCTTTCTCTGGGCTCTTAGTTTCTTTCCTTCTCTTTTGCTCCTGGTCAGTAAAGACCAATAGTTGCATCTTAGATGGCTGCTTGCAAACTTTTAAGATCCCGGACGCTATTCATCTCACTAGGATGAGGAACACCAGCTTTGTGAACTATATGATGCCAAGTGACTAAGTTGTCCGTTCAGAGTAAAGTCATGAGCCTTCAAAACCAAGAA
Source organism: Chrysochloris asiatica (assembly GCF_000296735.1). NCBI lineage: Eukaryota > Metazoa > Chordata > Mammalia > Afrosoricida > Chrysochloridae > Chrysochloris > Chrysochloris asiatica. The sequence goes on from NW_006408536.1 coordinate 25,261,083, forward strand.
ACCAATCTCAAAAGGTGTTTGGTGAATCTGAGAAGTAACTGTTCACTCTTTAAGTGTATATGCCTGCATACATATATCTGTACACACACACAC
>NW_006408536.1:25261465-25265734 GCF_000296735.1 Chrysochloris asiatica
ATATTATTAAGTGCCATCAAGTCGGTTCCAACCCATAGTGCCATAGTGATCCTGTCCTGTATAGGGTTTCCAAGGAGCAGTTAGTTAACTTGCATCATTGACCTGTGGTTCAAACATCTTTGCAGTCTAGCACATTAGCCCACAGCACCACACCAGGAGTCCATCTCTGTCTCTCTCTCTCTCTCTCTATGTAGATAAACATACTTGTATCTGTGCACACATATGTACATTCCTATCCCTAGTCCTGGTGGGGCACTGTGGGTTAATGTACTGGACTGCAATGTCAGTTTGAACCGCTCCTTGGAAACCCTATACAGGGTCTCTATGAGTCACAATCTGCTTGACTGCACTTAAATCACAATGTGTTAATAAGGCAGGATTAGGATTGGCTGTATCTTGAGTCACTCAAGCCCCACCCCTACTCACATCACCACCCTAGTTGAGTCACTTCCTTGCGTGAGTCATACATTTGATCATACAAGAGATGAAAGGAGAGAAAAGTGAGCACAGAGGAGGGATCTGACTACAATAAGGACGAAGAGCCAGGAGCAAAGTGTGTCTTTTGGACCCAGGGTCCCATGCTAAGAACCTCCTAGACCCAAAGGAAGATTGAAGCCATGGAGAATGTTGGCCCAGGGATACTGAAAGGAGACAAGGACCTTCTCCCAGAGCTGTCAGTGAAAGGAAACCTTCCCCTAGAGCTGGTGCCCTGAATTGTAACTTGTAGCCTCCTCAACTGTGATAGAATCCATTTCTGTTTGTTAAAGCCATCCAATTGCGGCATTTCTGCTATAGCAGCACTAGAGAACTGAAATAGCACCTTTTAGAGATTTAAAAAAATTGCAACACATAATAATTTCCATACCCTTTTTTCAATATCTATAATCTTTATTCAAAACTTTTTCTTCTACATATTAATCTCCTATTTTAGCAGCTTAGAATAATTGAAATATATTTTTTCTTTATTTCTTCTTTTCTCTTGACTGTATTCATTTCCTGTTGCTACTGTAACAATTTGCCAAATGGTTGAAATGGCAAATGTTTTCTTATACACATTTTACTACCAAAAAAAAAAAAAAACTATCACAAACATAGTGACTTAAAACAATGCAAAGTTATTCTTTCCAGTTCTGGATTTCAGGGTTGAAATCAATGTATCTGTAGCATTGGCTCCTTTGGAGGCTGCAGTCTAGAACCTATTCCCTGCCTCTTTTGCTTCTAGAGGCTGTCAGCATTCCTTGGCTCCTGGCTCCATCACTCTGACCTTTTTTTATTTTTTTTTAATGTTTTATTGTTAATTATATGATAGTTTACATGAGAGAACTTTAGTTTTACGTTCATTCCATCGTATATCATTTCATTGCCATGGTTCCAATCCCCTCCATGCATCATCAACCGCCCAAAGGATATACATATCCTAGAAACCCACCCCCTACAATCCCCCCTCCTCCTCCCACCCCCCAGTCTTCAGCCCACAGTCCTTCTCCCTCTCTGCATCCAAAGACCCCAGCCACTTCATCACTCCACGTCATTGCCTCTGTCTCCACCTCAGGCATCTCTGCTTCTCTGGGTAGGGTCCTGCTCTCGGATCTTCTCCACTGATGGTCCTAGAGACGTCTGCTCCTAGACTGGAGAATTAATCACTCCCTTCCTTGCTACAAAACATCTACCTTTGCATTTCCAACCCTCATAATCAGTCCTGATAACCATTATTCACTACAGTATCACAAGTTACCCAACTGTATTTCATTTCATCAGCTCCGCCTAGACAGATTGGATAGTACTCACTGGAGATTCTGCCTTCCTCCATGCCCCCTAGCTCTAGGTTCCCTCTTGAAAGCTTGTAAGCCAGTCACTTCTTGCCTTTGTAGTCCCCCCCTCCCCATTTGGGTATCCAATGTCCAAGTTGCCCATCTCTGTCTACTCTGTGTGTGGAGGGGGTGGGAATGTTTCTTGCTGTAAGGATTTGTTCTTTCTTTTGAGTCACTGCATCCATAGGTGTAGGTCAAGTTCATCAAATTGTATCAGATCACTCTTTTTTTTTTTTTCCCTCTTCTTTCTTCTCCTGGTTGAGCTCTGATTATTCAGTCATCTGGTCCAGGTCACATGGGTACCATCTGCAAGTGTGGGCGTTCTTGTGCACATGCCCTCTCTTCCCATCAGCGGGTAGCTCCACTCTCCACTCGAGTCCTCTGTGACCACGCCACTGACTCTGGGCCCAAGAATCCCCAGGTCTCCTTACACTGCTTGCCAACCAGGTCCCCAACTGGGTCCACAGAAGCCCACCGAACATTGTAGGGCTTAGCTTGCCGCTTCATTACTGCTTTTACCCCACTTCCCCCTATCGGTGGTGCGTGTGGTCACCAATCAGAGTGTGTATTTCCGTTGAGTCTTAGTCTTGGAAGAGGGTTTGCATTGAGGGGACCCAACCACTTGCCTTGATGTTTCCTGGGCAAGCAACTTTCTTGTTCTTGTAGTAACAATCCATCTGCCTCTATTGTTTTGTATTTTTCCTGTAGGTCTTTGTTTCAAAAAGTATCTTCTGTTCTTCTAGCTGCTCCAGGCTGGTCTGCTCGTCCTTTCAAGTGGAAATTTCTCATCTCTGGAGATCTGGATGTGGTTCAGATTTCTACCTATAGTTTTATGTATTGCAAAGGCTCCGCAGGAAGGCTCGTTCACTACTCTGACCTTTTTTTAAATGAGACACTGCCTTTTTCTCGGCTGTAGTCAAATGTCCCTTTGTTTCCTTCTTATAAAGTCTCTACATTTAGGGTCCACCAAGATAATAATTTCAAGATTTCTATTTAATCACATCTGCAAAGTCTCTTTTGCCATGTAAAGTAATGGTCACAGATTCTGAGGATTATGATGCACTATATAATAATTTAATTTAATCATTATATACACTTTTAATCATTATATACACTTATACATTTAAGTTTACATTTGTTTCATGATAATATGTTGTTGTTGTTGTTGTTATGTGCTGTGGAGTCGGTTCCGACTCATAGCAACCCTGTACAGGGCTTCTGAGGCTGTAAATCTTTACGGGAGCAGAAAGCCTCATCTTTCTCCCGCGGAACAGCTGGTAGTTTCAAACTACTGACCCTGAGGTTCGCAGACTGATTCGTAACCACTACGCTACCATGATAATATAGTCTTACACAATTCTTTAGATGGCTAACCTAACAATTATGGGAAACACTTGTTGCTGTTAAGTGCCATCGAGTAGGTTCTGACTCACAGCAACCCTGTATAGAGTTTCCAAGGAGCTACTGGTGGGTTTGAGTTGCTAACTTTGTGGTTCAAACTGATCTTGCAGTCCAGTGCTTATCCTACAGAATCACACTTAGGAGGTTTAATATTGGGCCAAAGATTATGAACATTTGTAGAGTAAACTTATGACTGACTCTCCAAAAATGTTGATACAACAAGCACTTCCATTTTTATGGCAGACATATTTTTACACCACCAATACTAAACAACTCTGCCCATTATACTTTACTAAAGACTTTCTATGCAGCCAGCACATGAAAAATGATATACCACATCATGCATTCATTAGCATTTATTTTCCTACTTCCCCTTAAATGAGCTTAAAGTGATTTTCTTTGGTGATTGAGTCTTATATGAAACATACTGTATGTTTTATGACAGTATTTCTTAAAATGATTTTTGCTCGTGTATGACGAATCACCCTCTCTACGTTCTGAGCGTGATTTTTTTTTTGTTTTTTTTATTGAGTAGCCCTGAACTCATTGCTAGAAAAGATTTAAAATGGTAAGAGGAAAACAACTTATAGGGCTTAAAGAAAAACTGTGAGAGGAAGCAGGCACTTTAGGTCGTGAAAAACCCTGGCCACCAGCTTCCAAATAAGAATTTCTTCCTGATCTAGTGATAGACTACGTAGTAATTCAAACCTCTGAAAAACAATCCTAAAGCAAAGATAAAAAGGCAGAGAGAGAACTGGTGGTCGCATAACACAAAAAGTGACACAAAATTGTGTTCTGTGTGGTAGCAAAGTACAGGAATGGATAGTCATAGTAGTGTTCCTATATTTTCAAAAATTAATAGGTTATGTCTAATATGGTCTATTTTAGAAGGTAGGAGTGGTAACGCAGAATTCTAAGATGGACTCCATGGTTTTCACCCTCATTAAGGAGCTCTGGTAGTGTAGTGGTTACGAATCGGGCTGCGAACCTTAAGGTCAGTGGTTTGAAACTACCAGCCGCTCCGCGGGAGAAAGATGAGGCTTTCTACTCCCGTAAG
>NW_006408536.1:25266244-25270335 GCF_000296735.1 Chrysochloris asiatica
GACTCCACGGCACATAACAACAACAACAACAATCTTTACAAAAGGAGGCTGCCGCATCTTTCTTCCATGAAAACAGTTGGAAAAGTTAAGTTATTATATTTGGAAAACTCATTCTCTCTGAATATCTGAGAGCCCAAATTAGACTTGGTGAGAAGAAGACAGCTACCTGGATTTCAGCATCTCTGGAAATATGTAATTAGTATGTAACACAATAACCAATTTATGGCACACAAGGTGGCATACATAAAAGGAAATTCAGGATCTGAATCTTTAGATACATTCCATTTATTACAAAGATAAGAAATGGCACATGAGAAATAACTAAAAATAGTCATTCTGATTTTGATTCTTTGCAGCAAGGCTGATGAGAGTAAATTATGCTCTGTTCACAAATGTCATCATCAGTAATGTAACTAATTGACGAATGAAAGCAGAAGGGACATCTGCCAAAATTGGGGTAATTAAAATAAATGCCTGTCTTCATTATGGACACATTAAATTTAATATACAATAACTATATGGTGTTTTTCTTTGCTTCACAGCATTTTAGAGTACCATTTTTTTCTCTAAAAATAAGCACTAGAAATTAAGTTTACATAATGGTAAGAAAAGGAAGAAAAGATCATTTACTCTTCAAACAAGCTTTTACTACTTTAAACTAGATCATATTTGTGGGAGCTGTCTGTAAAGACACAATTGCATAATTTCTAGAATATATTAGGATGATAATTATAGCATTATTTGCTACAATAAAACAGAATCATGCTAAATCTTCACCAATACGCAAAGGGTTAAATCAAATATATTTTGTTATATTTCCATCATGGAATGTTAGGCAGCCATTAAGAAGTATTGACATGGTACTATCCATAATATTTTATTGACCGGGAAAACTTGTAATATAATATGTATAGTCTGAAATCTTTATTTAAAATATTCCATGCCAATTTATTTATGCTTTGTGCGTAGAAAAGTCTGGACCAAGCTGCTAAGAGAAATAATGCTTGGGGAGAAGGAATGGCGAGGAGGAGGGGACTTGGGTAATTTCACTCTTGTTTTGTTCACTACGTTGTTGCTGTGCTGTCGAGTTGGTTCCGACCCATAGCGACCTTGTATAGGGTTTCCGAAGAGCAGCTTGACTTTGTGATTCAAACCAGCTTTGCAATGTAGCCCAGTAACCCACAGCACCCCACCATGAGTCGGCCAGCTGTCGCTATTCACTATAACTCCTACGACTCCTATGTTCATAAGGTCCAAGCAAGCAAAGTAATAATTATTTTAAATATCTAATTTCTATCTAGTATCTCTTACAAACTTTACACAGGATTCAAGTGTTAATTCCCTAATTCACCTCCTGTCTTCTTCTATTCTTCTATGATTCTCAGTTCTCGGTGGCCTTTTAGGAACGAAACCATCCAGGCTGGTAAAGTTCTACTGATTTTATACTTAGTCTCTCTTACTTTTACAAGGAGAGCTGGTGGGGTGGTGGGGTGGTTATGCATTGGACTGCTAACTGCAAGGTCAGCAGTTCAAGTCCACCGGGGGCTTCAAGGGGGAACAATGAGGCTTTCTGCTCCGGTGAAGATTTACAGCTTTGAAAACTCTATACAGGGTCACTATTGAGTCAGAAGTGACTCGACAGCGCACAGCCAGCCCTTACTTTTACACTTCAAGTCCTTAGATTCCATCTTCTTCTATCTAAGCTTTGTTCACTTAAAAAAACCTCAAGAAATGTTCCAAAGTGAGATCATCTCTTATCTTCTTTGGCTAGCATCAGGCAGAGGGACTGGAAACATATACACATTAATAAATTCTAATTAGTGACTCACACTTCCCTAATCATTTTGTAAACATACTTTCCATAGGTTACTTTAAAACTTTTCTGATGTATACAAGTAGCCTAGTTGCGATGAACCATACTTACAAATGCTTTGTTTTGTCTTGTACACCTTTTCATTCATTATATGTACTACTAAGGAGCCCTGGTATCATAGTGTGTTGGGTTTCTAACGGCAACATCAGCAATTCAAATCCACTAAGCAGCTCCATGAGAGAAAAATGAGGTTTTCTGCTCCTATAAAGATTTACAAGCTCAGAGACCCTATACACGGTTGCTATGAGTTGGAACTGGCTCAACAGCACATTGTAGTAGCAGCATGAACAGTTTACAGTGATGCAGTGCATCATTTGTTGATGTTATCATTCCTAGATGTTAATTGAGTGTGATTTCATTTCTGTTTTCCAAATATCACTGATTTGGAGGAACTTATAATTAAGAGTAAGGAGCCCTGGTGGCGCACTGAGTTAATTTCTAAGCTTTTAAGCCAAAGGTCTACAGTTCTAGAGGCTGGCTGCTCTCGTAAAGGTTGACAGTGTTGCAAACCCAAATAAGACATTTTACAGGGCTGCTACGAGTCCAAATTGATTTCACTGCAGTGGGTTTGTCTTAGTATAGTTACGAATTGACTACATTGAGGTTGTCCACCTATATATTTTCCTGTCTCTTTTTTCATTTGTGGGAAACATACAACTGTTTCCCATCTGATTCTGTAACTTCAGTTCAGTTCTTAGCAGTGTTTTGCAAGAATCCCAAATTTTTCAATGTATGTCATAGATTTGGCCAGAGTAAATAAAGTGCAAGTTTAGAATCTCTTAATGCTTACTAGCCTCTTGAGTAATCTTTCCACTTCCCTAAAGTGTTCCTCCACCATCCTCGATTTAATATAAAAAGGGCTTGGCAATCTTCTTCCAAAAATTAGCTAATAAGAAACTCTATGAATCAGAACAAAATATTGTCTGATACAGTGCTGGATGCGTCAGAAAAGACCTGAACCTGGTACAAGAGTTATTGTGAAGGGCCGTCAAGTTGTTTCTGACTCATAAGGACCCTCTATAGGGCTTTTGGGAGTCCTGGTGTGGTGCTGTGGGTTAATGCGCCAGACTGCAAAGCCGTCTGAACTGCAAGGTCGCCGGTTCAGGCTCACCAGCTGCTCCTCGGCAACTCTTTACAGGGTTGCTATGGGTTGGAACCGACCTGACGTCACTTAACAACAACAACATAGGGTTTTTGAGGAGCAACTGGTGGATTTAAATTGCCAACGTTTGTGTTAAACAGTTCAGTGCTCAGCCTACAGCACTACACTAGGGGTCCAACTGCTAGAGAAAGGCATATTTGGCAAAGTGGAGGGCCAGTGAAAATGAGGAAACCCTTAGGTTGAAGGGCTGGCACGATGGTCATGAAAATGGCACAGGAGTGACAAAGTTTGCCTCTGTTAGACAGGATGTCACCATGGGTTAGAGCTGATTTGACAGCAATGAACATCAGCACCTTCCTTAACACTTTGTCTCTCGGCCATAAATAGTGTCATCTCAAGGTCAATTTGAACTGCAAGGTCGGCAGTTCAAATCTGTCAGCCACTCCTAGGAAACCCTATACATTGTCGCTATGAGTCTGAACTGACTCAACAGCACTAAATGACAAACAATCGTTAACTTATTTTAGATTGTTCTTTTAGTGGTGGGAGTTGTTGTGTCAAATAATTGAGCGCGTGTCTACTAAGTCAAAGGCTTAGAACAGACTTGAGCCCCCGCCCCCATCCCCGAAACAAAGTTTTAGGGGAAATCCCTGCTTAAATGGGACCTGAGTAGTTACAAGATAAGGCAGATAAAGAGACCTGTGGTGGTGAACTGCCACTGAGTTGGTTCCAACTCATAGAGACCCTGTATAGGGTTTCTGAGGAGCCACTGGGGTGGGTTTGAAATGCCAACCTTGTGCTTCAAAGTCCAATGCTTATCCTACAGTGCCACACCAGGAAGATCAATAATGGCTTTGGAATGACTGATTGATTTGACCAGTGTTACAGAGGGATAAAACTAGCAAGAAGGCAGAATACATGCTTCCTAGTTTTCAATTCAGGGCTTTTTATGATATTCACTTTGTTATGGGAGTCAAAGTATGTATTTCCTAGCCTATCCACACAAACACCAAGTATTTTATTTGCGCAAAAATGCAGACATCATAGAGAACAAACAAGATGGCGGATCGGGTGGACGTATAGCAGAGAGCTCCGCCAACAACAACACAGAATACC
>NW_006408536.1:25274325-25284459 GCF_000296735.1 Chrysochloris asiatica
ACATGATGTTACTTAACAACAACAACCAAGTGATCTTTTCCCTCTTCTGTGATTCTGAAGCATTTGGAATCTATCTCTACTCAAATGGTGATGTCAATTTCCTTTACTTCCTTACCCCTGAACTTGCCAGAAAGAAAACAGGGTTTATTTCTTTTTCATCTCTGTAACAATAGTACTGATCACTTAGAGAGTTGATAGATGGATGGATAAATGGATGGATGGCAGTGACATCAAGAAAAATAAGGGGGACTGGACTAAAGGATCGTTAAGATCATTACAATGCGAAACAATCCTATTTTTCACAATTCAAACGGAACTTTAAAAAGAGATACAGTAATAAACAGTTTAGTCTTTTCAAGATTATCTTATCTTGTATTTCTACGAATGGAAAGCTTCAAATAAGTTCAAGTTAAAATAGTGAAAAAAAATGCAGTTTATGAAGGCAGAATTTAAGTGATTCTGACTGGTTCTTTATCTATTTTGTACTTTGTGTGTGACTAAAAATTTTGGGAAAAAAATCTCTGAAACTTCCACATTTCTCCACAACCACCATCACCACATAAAGTTGTATCCAACAGGTTTCTTTCAAATTTAACATCCACCTCTGTAGTAAGGGTCCCTTTGCTACCCCATCTAGCAAAACACAACAAACACTTATTAAAATGCTATGTACCCATGACTCATAGAAGAGCGAAAATACAGTTCAAGTTTTCTATACCTCCCACACTTTGCATTATTCTGAATGTGTTCTTTATCATTCCCATGCACTTTTATATTTTTTACTCCATAAGCTATATCCTAACACCATAGATAGTAGTACTGTTATGCATGGTTTTAAATTTCACATACAGTTGTTGTTGTTGTGAAGTGCCATTGAGTCGATTCTCACCCATAGCGATCCTATATAGGGTTTCTGAGGAGCAGCTGGTGAGCTTAAACCACTGCCTTTGCAGTTCAAATGGCTTTGCAGTCTGGCGTATTAACCCACAGCGCCACACCAGGACTCCTTCATATACAGTTGTTGTTGTTGTTGTTGTTGTTGTTGTTGTTAAGTGCCTTCAGGTCGATTCCGACCCATAGTGACCCTGTATAGGGTTTCCAAGGAGCATCTGATGAGCTTGAACCGCCGACCTTGCAGTTCAAATGGCTTTGCAGTCTGGCACATTAAGCCACAGTGCCACACCAGGACTCTTCATATACAGTAGACAGTATCAAATTGTATCAATCTTCTATGCAATGTACTTTTTGTCACTCAACATAGCATTTATCCATATTGACACAATAAATGAATTCTAGCTTATTTATTTTCCCAGTTGTATAGCAATTTGACTGTTGATTTTTTTCTATTGTATCTTTGTTTTCTATTTTTCTTACTAGTCCCTTCTGGAGTACTGGTGTGGCGCTGTGGATTAATGTGCTGGATGCAAAGTTGGTTTGAACTACAATGTTGGTGGTTCAAGCTCACCAGTCACTCCTCAGAAACCCTATACAGGGTTGCTGTGGGTTGGAACCAACTCGGCAGCAGTTAAAAACAACAACAAGAAGAAGTTCCTTCTAGTTTGGTGCTGGGTGTATCCCACTTCATTTTATTTATTTGGATCCACAATCAACACTCACGAAGCAGCAGTCAAGAAACCAAAAGACATATTGCACTAGGCTGCTGCTCAAAACCGTTTTAAACTGTTCAAGATCAAAGATATCGATTTGTGGACTAAGGTGAGCCTGATCCAAGCCATGGCATTCTCAATAACCTCATATGCATATGAAAGTTGAACAACGAATAAAGAAGACCAGAGAAGAATTGACGCCTTTGAGTTATGGTGTTAGGGACAGTACCATGGACTGCTAGAATCAAAAGGTCTGTGTTAGAAGAAGTACGGCCTGATTGCTCCTTGGAGGCCAGGATAATGAGACTTTGACTCTCTTACATGTTGTCAGGAGAGACCAGTCCCTGGAGAAGGACATTATACTTGGTAAAGTGGAGGGTCAGCAAAAATGAGGAAGACCTCCAGGGAGCTGAATGGATACCATGACAGCAGCAATGGGCTCAAGCGTAACAGTAATTGTGAGGCTGGCACAGGACTGGGCAGTGTTTTCTTCTGTTGTGCACAGGGTCACTATGAGTTGGAACCAATTCCACCACCTACCAAAGACAACATTTCAACATTGTAACTGGAATACTTAGCTTTTTGATTTGTAAGTTTCTTCTTTGATTAATATAACAACAAGAATTTAGGATTATAAATTTTCTATCTATACACTAACCAGGCCCAACCCTGCTTAGCTTCCGAGATCAGACAAGATCGGGCGCATTGAGGGTGGTATGGCCGGAGTGGTAGCGTAGTGGTTACGAATCGGGCTGCGAACCACAAGATCAGCAGTTCGAAACTACTAGCTGCTCTGCGGTAGAAAGATGAGGCTTTCTGCTCCCGTAAAGATTATAACAGCCTTGGAAACCCTGTGCAGGGTCGCCATGAGTCGGAACCGACTGCACAGCACATAACAAAAACAACAACAATATATATACTACATTAGCTATAGTACACAAGTTTTGAAGTATATCATTGTATAATTATAAATCTTTTCTAATTCCATTTAAATTTATTCTTTGATCCATGGTTAATTTAGAAATGTGCTTTTCAATTTATAAAGTCACCGAGGTTTTTTGGTTGTGTATTTGGTATTGACTTATAACTTTACTACATCATGGTTAAACAATGGAATATAATACTAATATTTGGAAACTTGTGGAAAATTGGTCAATTAAAAAATGCTTTCTTTATTGAGAGTGCTGCATTAAACTTCCTACTGTGGAGAACAATTTCCCTCTGAAAACATACGCACCCATTTTATATGTTACTGTGTTGTTATTGTTGTTATGTGCCGTCGAGTCGGTTCTGACCCATAACGACCCTGTATGGGGTTTCCAAGGAGCGGCTGGTGAGCTTGAACCGCCGACTTTGCGGTTCAAACCGACATTGTAGTCCAGTGCATTAACCCACGGCACCATACCCCTTGCTTTCTTTGCCCCTAACATTTGGATATTAATATTGTCTCATATAGTTATGCTTGTTGTTGTTAAGTGCTATTGAGTTGATGCTGACTGGTAGGGTTTCTGAGGACTGGCTGGTGAGCGTGAACGGCCAACCTTGCAGTTCAAATGGACCTTGCAGTCCAGCGCATTGGCCCACAGTGCCACACCAGGACTCCCACAGATATAGTCAATATTATTCCTGTGTATTCCATCTGGTGATGTCCATGTGTATAGCTGTATTTAAGTTTGTTTAATAAAGGTATTTTCATGAATAACTCATCGGTCTTGCAAAATTTTATCATGTGATCTCCAGCAACATTTCTATGACCAAGGTCCTATTTTCCTATTACTGATGCTTCCTCTTCCTTTCCAACCTTTGCATTCTAATCACCAGTAATTATCAATATATGTTGATTGCATGTTTGATCTATTTCAGACTGAAGAAGTTGGTACAGTTCTGCAATTTCATCATCACTGGTTTTAGTGGTTGATGTATAAATTTGAATACTAGTGGTATTAACTGGTCTTCCTTGTAGACGTCTAGATAGGATCCTATCACAGACAGCGTTGTACTTCAAGACAAAATTTGATATGTTGCTTTGCTTTGCTTTTTTATGATGAATGTGACACCATTCCTCCTCAATTTATCATTCCTGGCATAGTAAACCATATGATTGTCAGATTCAAAATGGCCAATACCAGTCCATTTCAGCTCACTAATGCCTAGGATATCAATCTTTATGCATTCTATTTCATTTTCACAACTTCCAAATTTTCCTTGATTCATACTTTGTACATTCCATGTTTCAGTTATTAATGGATGTTTACAGCTGTTTCTTCTCAGTTGTGCCCAATCAGCAAATGAAGGTCTTGAAAGCTTCCTATTGATAATGCCAAGGAACCCTGGTATCATAGTGGTTCAGTACTTGGCTGTTAACTGCAGGGTAGGTGATTCGAATGCATTATCCCCTCTGTGGTATAAACATGAGACAGTCTGCATCCCTAAATAGTTACAGCCTTACAAACCCTATGAGGCAGTTCTACTCTATCATATAGGGTCACGATTCAACATCACACAACAACATTGATAATGCCACTCAAAGCAAAACCAAAATACCCTTGGAAACCCCAACCCAAGAAAGGCATACAATTACAATTAATAGTAATCCTGAGAGTAAACACAAACCATATCAGGAGAGAAATACATGTAGCTTAAAGCTGAAAAAGATTCCTTATTATGCTTACTCCTTAGTAGCTTAGATATGCTGTTGAGTTCTGTTGGGTAGAATTTCGCTGAGAATTTTTGAGTCTATATTCATAAGGGAGACTCGTCTATAATTTTTTTTTTTAGGGTTGTCTTTGCCAGGCTTTGGTATCAGGATTGTGCTTGCTTCATAGAAAGACCTATTTAGTATTCGTTCTTTCTCTATGTTCTGGAATATTTGAGTAGAATTTGTGTCAACCCTCCTCTGCTTGTTTGGTAGAATTCTCCAGTGATGAAGCTGTGTGGGCTGCTTCCCACAAAACCTCCCAACCAAAAACCCTTCCATTTTTTGGTTGGGAGGTTTTGCTGTTGTTGTTGTTTTATGACTTTTTCAGTTTTTTCTTTTGTTTTGGACCTGTTCAAATATCCTACCTCTTTTCGTGTTCGTTTATATCGGTATTGTGTTTCTAGAAATTTATCTATTTCTTCTAGGTTTTCAAATGTGTTGGAGTACGGTTCTTTATATCTCAGTTTGTTCTGTAATGTCACCCATCTCATTTCATATTTTGATTATTTGCATCTTCTTATTCTTTTCCTTTGTCACTCCGGCCAATGCCTTTGTCAATTGTATTGACCTTTTCAAATAACCAACTTTTAAACTCACGTTTTCCTGTTTTGTTTCATTTATTTCTGCTCTGATCTTTATTATTTCCTTTCTTCTAGCTTGACTGTGAACTTCTTTTGCTGCTTCTGTAGGGTATGTTGCTGTTTTTAAGTGCTGATGAGTCAGCTCTGACTCATAACAGCCCTGTATATGGTATCTGAGGAGCATCTGGTAGATTTGAACCACAGACCTTGAGGATCAAACTGACGTTGCGGTCCAGTGCTTATCCAACACGCCCATATCAAGTTAAAATATCGATTTTCCTCTCTCTCTCTCTCTTTCTTTTCTTTTTAAAAACCTTTTATTGTGAATTGAGTAAAGTTTTCCCTTTCTTCTTTTTCAATGGGGGAATTTATTGCTACAAATTCTCCTCCTCTGAGCACTGCTTTTACTGTGTCCAAAGGTTGTGTTTTCATTTTTATTTGATTCTAAGAATTTTTAAATTTCATTTTTAAGTTCCTCTATTCATATTAACCAATAGTTTTAAAGTAAGGTGCTATTGAGTTCCCATGTTATTGATGTCTCGTTTTACCATCATGATGATACTAGTTTTATTGATTTCTAGTTTTACCATCATGATGATCAGAGAAAATACTTTGCGTTATTTCAATGGTTTTGAATTTTTTGAGGTTTGCTTTGTGGCCTAAAACATGATTTATTCTGGAGAATGATCTATGTGCATTGGAGAAGAATGTGCACTGTGTTGCTGTTGAGTGGAGCGCTCTGTATACATCTATGAGGTCAAGTTGGTTGATAGTGTGATCTTCTGTATCTTGGCTGAGTGAGTTTCTTTCTAGTTTATTATGCAATAGAATAGGAGTTGGCAAACCACTTATGTAAAGGGGCACACAATAATTATTTTAGGCTTTGGGGGCTATATACTCTGTTGCAACTATTCAACTCTGGTATTTTAGTGTGAAAGCAGTTCAGAGACAATATATAAATGAATGAGTATGGTTGTGATTCAATATACATTTATGTATGAATACTGAAATTTAATTCTGTATAAATTTCATATGTCAAGCAATATTATTTTATTCCCTTTTCAACACAACAGCATTAAAAAACTTCTTAGTCTGTGGAACATATAAAAGCAGGTAGTGAACCATATTTGACTCATGGGAAGACGTTTGCCAACCCTTGATTTACAGCGCTGTCTAATATGCAATAAATTATATCTGTGTTTCCTATTATTATTATTACTAAGCATATTAGGTAATCACTAATTAGCAACACTTATGTTTTCACAGCAACTTTCCAAGCAGACAAGCTGGAGAAGTTGTTGTTAATTAGGTGCCATTGAGTTGGTTCTGACTCATCGAGACCCTCTGTACAATCATCGTTCTGTTTGAGACCATTTTTACAGTCTTTGTGTCAATCCATCTCCTTAAGGACCTTCCTCTTTTTCACTGACCCTCTACTTTGCCAAACATGATGTTCTTCTCCGGGAACTGGGCCTTCTTGACATTTCCAAAATATCACCGCAACTGTTCTCGCTATCCTCGATCTGAAGTGTCTTCTTCCAAAACAGATGTGTTTTTTTCTTCTGGCAGTCCATGGTATATTCAATGTGCTTCACCAACACCAGAATCCATTTGCATCCGCTTCTCCTTCTGTCTTCCTTATTCATTGTCAGGCTTTCGCATATGTATGAGGCCATTGAAAATACCATGGCTTGGGTCAGGCACATCTTAGTCTTTAAAGTGACATCTTTGTTTTTAACACTTTAAAGAGATCTTTTGCAGCAGATTTGCCCATTACAATACATCGTTTAATTTTCTCACTGAAGCTTCCAGGAGTGCTGGTTGTGGATCAAAGTAAAATGAAATCCTTGACAACGTTGCTCTTCTTTTCTCCATTTATCAAGATACTGCTTATTGGTCCAGCTGTGAGGAATTTTGTTTTCTTTATATTTGTTTAAAGCACTGATGAAGTCTGTGATCTTCACCAGTGTACCAAGTCTTTTTCACTCTCAGCGACAAAGGTTGTGCCACCTGAATATTGCAGGTTGTTAATGAGCCTTCCTTTAATCTTGATGCTGGGTTCTTCATATAGTCCAGCCTCTCAGATTACTTGCACAGCATAAAGTCTGAATAAGTATGGTTGAAGGATGCAACCCTCTTATTGCACCACATTAGGGCAAATACAAAGAGCTCATAGTACATGAGACTGCAGTCTCTTATTCAGAGATTAATAAAAAGATTGGGCCTGCATTGTCCTGGAAGAGCCAAATTTTAAGAATAGGATTCAAATCACTGGGACCGGAAATATCTGATACCAGAAGAACGACACAGAATAACCTACTCATCATTCAACACCAGTTCAAATTCGTTACTTCCTTTCATACACCTCCCCTAATCTGTCTAACGTCAATGCTTATGTCATCTGAGAATCCTTGGTAAACTTGCTTTTCTCTCTCCCTCTCCCCTGATTGCCTCTTATTTTTCACACCCAGATCAATGTAACCACACCTGGAAATTGGTCATTTAACATTTATTAAATGAATAAATGTGGTGTCCATGAAGTTCATATATTTCCAGGGGACAGAACTGACTGGTTGGTAGGAGTGAACTGGTAACCAATTATAAACTATAAGAAGAGTAGGAATGAACTGGTAACCAATTATAAACTGTAAGAAGAATGCAGAGTCATCCCCTGACTTATGAAGATCCCATCAACAATGGGATTCACCATTGTGAGCCATAGGGTTTTCAGAAGTAGAAAACCAACCTTTTCTTCCTAGTTTGGCTTAGTCTGGAAGTTCTGGTGAAACTTGTTCATCAGTAAAACAACATTCAAGCCCCCATTGGCAGAGAGGTAGGTGGTGGCTATACTTGAGGTGCGTAGTCCTGAAATCAAATCTAGGCCTCTCAGGCACTTCCCTTCACCCTGAGACTATTATATATAAAGTCCTTATGTATCTGTATGGAGCTCTGGACCTTTACAAGACAGCAAAGGTCGTGATGAAAGTACAACTCAATTATATGAGTAAGAGTCTGGATCACTGATTATAAAAACTATCGAATCATTGCTAAATTGATTATAAAACAAGATTTAACAAGTAAGGATGAATCCACCCCTAGCCCAAATAAGATTTCATTATTCAGAAAATTGTCAAAGTTAACTCAAATAGCTAAATTACACAGAAGGGAGAGCAGTAATTCATTTTTTCCGTTAGTTACATAATAAGCTTTTCTCATGAAGAACTAATAAAATTCTGTTATCATAAGAAGATATTTTCTCCTAGAAAAATGGAGTGAAAGTGAGGAAAGCATTTAACTTCTCTGGACCTGCAGAACATTTTTATGCTGTTGAAAACTTAGAGGTGCTAAATAAGTACAGCATAGCTGTACTTCTCTATTACTACCACTTTATAGACGAGAAAGAACATTTTAATATCAAGATGTAGGACAATATTTGTTCAGTTAAACTGTAGTCTTTTAAATTAAATAGACTTAGCTTTATGAAATGCATGCTAAATTGTGTTCCAGATAGAGGGAAAAAATTCACAGTTCACAAAAGGCTCTAATATTCAATAAATAGCCCAGTGTTCGAGGACTAGCTCTGGTCTATTTTTTTTTTTAAACATAATTTTTAAATTCTGATTATGCATCATTATGTATTATAGAAGGGTAAGTCAAAAAGTACTAGTACAAGGTTTTCAGTTCACATATGCAGAAGTTTATACCAAACACAGCTCGTTTAAACATGGTTCTGCACTCAGTGGATGGCTGGCGATAAGCTCTCTCAGTAATACACTTGCACTTGTCTTAATCTTGCTAGGGTGCCTCAACTACAAACGAACAAACAAACAACCAGGTCCAATCAAAACAGTTGCTTTCAAAGGGATCTACTGGGCCAGTTCAATTCAAGCCAGAGAGGTCAGTTCAGAAGGTCATGGAAACTGTTTTGTTTTTTTTTATTTTGAAGAGGTCATCGGAACAGTTTCTTGAAGAAGTCTTAAGAAAATTGAAAACTGCATTTATGAGAAAAAGGCCAGGAAATATGCACTGAAAAGTTTTGCTCCATTATTACAATGGACCTGCTCATTCTTTGAGAATTTCATTGGGAAATTTACCCCATCCACTCTAAAGCCCTGGTCTTGCCTCTTCAGATTTGTTCTTGATCCCTAAACTCAAAGACCATTGAAAAGGAACACAGGGTGTGATTCTTTTCAATGTCAAAGTTGCTGTTTTCACGTGGTGTGCATCATTTGGGGGGAGAAGGGTTGTTGCTGTTGTTAGGTACCATCGAGTTGGTTCTGACTTAGAGCAACTCTCCACACAACAGAAGAAAATATTGCTTGTTACAATTGCTGTTGGAGAAAGGTTAGAAAGATGGAAAAAACATCTTCAGAAGTGTATAGGCTTAGATGGAGGATATGCCACAAAACAAGAACTTCACATTTTGATACTTTTGTCTAATAAAGATTTCTATGATTTTTATACCAATACTTTTTTGACTTATGCTCATATAGACCTATTTTCCTTGTAAACCATACAAGAGATCAGAGAAAACAGGTCTTTCAGAAACTTAACTTTTCTTTTTCTTAAATGTGCTATTGAATTTACTTTCTAACTTAAAGTTCTTATCAATTTCAATCATCTTCTTTCTTAGTTTACAGGCTTTCATCATTAGGTTACTAAATTAGCCAAAAATCATTTCTTTCACCACAAAAAAAGTCATACATTTTTCTTTTAAAGCTCTAATGGTTGGCAGGGCTTTCATCTATAGCAGAGTGAAGAGTTTGATAAAACCTCTCCACAACACACGAATACAAACCTGGACAAAATTGTCACCATCATTTCAAGCTTTAGAAGTCTACCAAAGGCAATTAACAAATAGAGAAGCACTTATTCATGAAAAGTTCCCAGAATCCAGGAAAAGAAGTGTGGGAGTCTTCATCCCCACTGGCTGACTCAGTAGGTGACAACAGTAGTTGAAGCAGTGAATGGCTGCACTGAAAAATTAGCAGATGCTTTGCCAGAGACACATTGACTTCTTCTGGAGGAGAGGAGAACACCAGTGCCAAGCGGCATTGTCAGTACAAGTAGCAAACTCAGTAGGAAACAAAAGGTGAAAAGCCATAGTCCCGCTAGGTTCAGGCTGCAGGGTAAATACCAAGCTAGCCAGAATGTTAACAGGCTCTAAGGTTGCCAATAAACAACATTCTTATCAAAGGAGAAAAGATTGAAGTTGTCAAGGACTTCATTCTTCTTGGATCAACTATCA
>NW_006408536.1:25284559-25287579 GCF_000296735.1 Chrysochloris asiatica
ACAACAACAAGGTTGCCTTTGAAGTACAAGAAAAGTTCTTCACACGGAACTGATTGGGAAACTTAGGCACATGTGCAGGGAAATCAGAAAGGGCCTGGAGGAAAACAAAAGCTGAGGCATTAATGTCTTTAACTTTACCATAGATGAGCAGTAGATCAAAAGGGGCGGATATGCAAAAGAGAATCTCAAATTCTCATGAACTCTATAGACTTTCTGGAGCCATGGAGATAGAATGAACCTCTGAAACTATTGCCCTAAAATAACCTTTAAACCTGAAACCAAAACAATCTCTTGCGATTACAATCATGTCACAAAACAAAGTGTATACATTGATGAATGGGAAACCAATTTGCTCTGTAAACTTGCACCCAAATGATAATAAAAAAAAAAAAAAAAAAAAAAAAAATCCCCTGAAGTCTTCATAAAACCAAGCAATAACTTAGCTTATCCAGTGAGAAAAGGTCTGCCTTGAGCATTATGTTCTTTTAAGAACAATCTCTATGGGATCAGATTGACAACAACAACTCCAAACATTAGGTCAGAACCATGGAGGGCAGAGTTCACATTAATGAGGGCGGAACAACTCAGGAAAGGAGGGTGAGAATGAATGGCTGCCCAACCCAAAGAATGTCACCGCGTAATCAGTGTCATTAAATTGTCTGTAGTCGTAGATGTCTGGTTGTATATATCCTCATAAACAACATAATAAATAAAATCCTCAACTTTAAATGAGTCCCAATCCACACATAAATCAGTTCTTTAGCAGCGTACAGAAGCCATATGGGCTCAAAGTATTTGCGCCCAGCCTTTGTCCAATCACTGCCTGAGCACTAAGCTATGCAGATAAAGCAGCCACTACTACAAATAAAGGATAAAAATTACAATTAGAAAAACAATTGAGAAGATAGAACAGTGCTCACACCCAATACCACACATCACAAGAGAGCTTATTCTGCAAATGAAGACCACAAACGTTATCAAAAAAACAAGCCAACAAAAACAAACCTTCCGGAGGCGGTGGGGAGGATCAGAATCCAACATCACTACAACATATTCTCTAAAATGCCTAATTTTCAATAGAGAATTATGAGCCAATAATAAGTTACTTTGAAAGGAAACTGATACTGGAGTTAGCAAGCACTTGAAAACAATTATAAATACTGTCAAAAACTAAAGGAAACCATTAAAAAATATTATAGGAAAACTGAGACAATGACTCAACAAATTTAATCTCAATAAAGAAACCTATTATAAAAATAACGAAATGGAAAGTCTAGAGCTGAGAAGTATAATAATAAAATTAAAAATTCATAAGATGAGTTCAACAGCAGATTGGAAAAGGCAGAAGATAGAATCTGAGAACTTGCAGATATAAGAATAGAAATTATTCAATCTAAACAGTAGAAAGATAAACAACAACAAAAAAGATGAACAACCTTGGAGATCCGTGGGACATTATCAAGCATTTGAATATATGTACAATAAAAATCTCACAGGATAAGTGAGAACAAAGGGCAAAAAAGAAATTGAAGAAATTTTGGCCCCTAGCTTCCCAAATTTGATGAAAAAATACTAATCTACAGATATAAGAAGTTAATTGAAGCTTGTTGTTGTTGTTGTTGTTAAGTGCCGTCGAGTCGGTTTCGACCCATAGCGACCCTGAATAGGGTTTCCGAGGCTGTAAATCTTTACGGGAGCAGATCGCCTCATCTTTCTCCCGCGGAGCAGCTGGTAGTTTCGAACTGCTGACCTTCCGGTTCGCAGCCCGATTCGTAACCACTACGCTACCAGAGCTTAAGTAGGATAAATACAAAAGAGATCCACATTACAGCCAAACTACTAAAACTACTACAAACTACATAGAAAACCTTGAAAACAGAAAGAAAAAAACAACTCATTATCTACAGTGGAACAACAGAAATATTGAGGCCAAAGAAGTTTATGAGATACTCAAAGTGCTAAAAGAAAAAAAAGTAAGTCAAGAATTCTATACTCAGTTAACCTTGAAAAATGAAGATGAAATAACACCATTCTGAAATAAACAAAGACTGAGAAAATTCATTGCTAGCAGACCTACTTTACAGTAAATGCTACAGGAATTCTTGGCACCACATAGTAAGTCAAGTCCACAGAAAAAAAAAAATGGGAAAGATACATATAAATATATGTATATAAACATGCTGTCAACCGCTGCCAGTCCGTTCTGACTCATAGCCACCCTATATAGGGTTTCTGAGGCTTTAAATCTTCCTGGGAGCTCACACCGCCGACCTTGTGGTGGATAGTCTTGTGTTTATCTTATGGAGCCACCACACCCCTTATATGTAAACATATGTAACTACAAAAGATTATAAACATATTTTTTCTTAATTTTGCTTAAAACATATGAAATTATATTAAGCAATAATTATAACACAATATTATTGGGTAAATAATATATATGACTCATACTGACCCTGAGTAGGGTTTTTGAGATTGTAAATCTTCATGAGAGCAGAAAGCTTTATTTTTCTCCTTTGAAGTGGGTGGTGGCTTTGAATTGCCAACTTTGTGTTTAGAAGTCCAGTGCTTATCCTACAACACTGTCATATATATAGAGAGAGTCCTGGTGTGGTGCAAGCACTGGACTGCTAGCCACAAGGTTGGTGGTTCAAACCCACCAGCTACTACTAAGAAACCCTATACAGGGGCTACTATGAGTCCGAACAGACCAACAAAACACTAAATATATATAATGGTGTAGTCATCTTCTATTGTGTGATTCAGATATGGCCAGCCTCCATTTCTATATATAGGACCACTGGTAGCATAGTAGGTTACGAGGTGCACTGCTAACCACAAGTTTAGCAGTTTGAATCTACCAGACATTCCACAAGTGAAACATGAGGCTTTCTGCTCCCATAAAGATTTACCGTCTTAGAAAGCCTATACAAAGTCACAGCGAGTTAGAACTGACTCAACAGCACACAGCTACCACCACTACATACATACATAGACATCTATTTTACAGTGTTGTTGTT
>NW_006408536.1:25288134-25289075 GCF_000296735.1 Chrysochloris asiatica
CTGACTCACAGCAACTTTATGAACCATATGAACAACAGAACAAAACATCACCAGGCCCTGCATCAACCTCACAATAGTTGTTATGCCTGAGTCCACCAGGCAAGTTCATTTCATTGGAATCTCGCTCTTTTACGCTGACCCTACACTTTAGCAAGCATGATGTACTTCCCCAGGGAGTGATCCCTTCTGATAATATGCCCAAAGTATAAGAGATGAAGTCTGACCATCCTGGCTTATAAAGAGCATTCTGGCTGCTGCACTTCTTTCAACACAGGTTTGGTTTTTTTTTGTGGGGGAAGCTCATGGTACTTTTAATATTCTCCTCTAACACCATAACTCAAATGTATCAATTCTTCTATGGTCTTCCTTTTTCATTATCCAACTTTCACATACATATGAAGCTACTGAAAATAGCATGGCTTGGGTCAGGCACATCTTAGCCCCCAAACTGACATCTTTGCTTTTACATACTTTAAAGAGGTCTTGTGCAGCAGATTTGCCTTGCAATACATCATTTGATTTCTTGACTGCTGCTTCCATGAGTGTTGATGGTGGATCCACAGAAAACTTGTACAACTTCAATCTTTTTATCAATCCATTTATCTTGATGTTATTTATTGCTCCAGTGGTAAGGATTTTTGGTTACTTTACATTGAAATGCAACCCATATTGAAGGCTATGGTTTTTTATATTCATCAATACTTTAAGTCTTCTTTGCTTTCAGCAAGCAAGGTTGTATCCTCTGCACATCACAGGTTGTTAGTAACTCTTTCTCCAGTCCTGATGCCATGTTCTTCTTCATATAATCCATATTCTCAGATTATTTGCTCAGCATACAAATTGAATAAGTATGGTGAAAGAATGCAACCCTGGCACACAACTTTTCTGACCTTAAGACATTCAGTGTCTCCTTGTTCTGTCCAAACGACTGCCTATTTGGT
>NW_006408536.1:25289662-25364520 GCF_000296735.1 Chrysochloris asiatica
GCTTTCTGCATCTTTTAATAATTTGCCCAGAGAATCCTTAAGTACCGCAAGTCAAGGTTTGGATTTTTTCTGAATTGAAAGCCTTTGCATGGTCACGTTCTCTCAGCTTGAGAATTGCTGAGCGTGTTCTTCCCTTTTGGTTTTCCAACTCCAGGTCTTTGCACATTTTGTTATAATATTTGATTTTATCTTTTCGAGCTGAACTTTGTGATTTTCTGTTCAGCTCTTGTACCTCCTCACTTCTTCCATTTGCTTTAGCATCTCTATACTGGAGAGCAAGTTTCAGAGTATCTTGTAACATCCATTTTGGTCTCTTCCTTTTTTCTTATCTTCTTAATGACCTTTTGCTTTCTTCCTGCATGATGTCATCCCACAACTCTTCCGGTCTTTGGTCGTTAGTGTTTAATGTATCAAATCTGCTCTTCAGATGATCTCTAAATTCAGATGGGATATATTCAAGGTCCTATTTTGGCTCCTGTGGACCTGTTTTCATTTTCTTTAGCTTCAGCCTGAATTTGCTTACAAGCAACTGATGGTCTGTTCCTCAGTATGCGCCTGGCCTTGTTTTAGCTGATGATACGGAGCTTTTCCACCATCTCGTTCCACAAATGTAGTCAATTTGATTTCTGTGTATTCCATCTGGTGAGATCCATGGGCATAGTAGTCTTTCATGTTGTTTAAAAAAGGTATTTGCAGTGAACAAATCCTTGGTCTTGCAAAATTCTATCATGTGATCTCCAGCATTGCTTCTATCACCAAGGTTGTATTTTCCAACAACTCATCCTTCCTCTTTGTTTACAACTTTTGCATTCCAATCACCAGTAATTATCAATACATCTTGATGGCAATTTTTATCAATTTCAGATTGAAGAAGTTGGTAGAATTCTTCAATTTTATCATCACTGGCTTTAGGGTTGGCGTGTAAATTTGAATAATAGTGGTATTAACTGGTCTTCCTTGTAGGAATACAGATATTATCCTATCACAAACAGTGTTGTACTTCATGACTGATCAGGATATGTTCTTTTTGATGATGAATGCGACACCATTCCTCTTCATTTTTTTATCCCTGGCATAGTAAACAACGTGATTGTCAGATTCAAAATGGCCAATGCCAGTCCATTTCAGCTCACTAATGCCTAGGCTATAGATATTTATGCATTCCATTTCATTTTTGACAATTTCCAGTTTTCTTAGATTCATTCTTCATACATTGTGTGTTCCAATTATTATTGGATGCTTACAGCTATTCCTCTTCGAGTTTTGCCCCATCAACAAATGAAGGTCCCTAAGGCTTTACTCCATTTGTGTCATCATGGCCAACTCTACTTCGAGGAGGCAGCTTTTTCCCAGTCACATTTTGAGTGCCTTCCAAACTGAGGGACTCTTCTTCTGGCATTAGATCTGATAGTGTTTCACTGCTGTTCATAAGGTTTTCAGTGACTAAATATTCGGAAGTAGTTTGTCTGTTCTTCTTCCTAGTCTGTCTTCGTCTGGAAGCTCATCTGAAACCTGTCCACCATGGGTGACCCTGCTGGTATTCAAAACACCCGTGGCATAGCTTCCAGAATCACAGCAACACACAATTACCACAGTTTGACAAATTGACAGACGAGTGGTGGTTCATGTTTATGCTATTGAAAAAAAATGGTATTTGCAATGAACAATCGTTGGTCTTACAAGATTCTTTCATGTGATCTCCTACATCATTTCTATCACCAAGGCCATACTTTCCAACTAGTGAGCCTAAGTAGATCATATGGTGGTCCACAAAAGAAATCTCAATAATTTTACAAGGATTGAATAATTTAAACTATGTCCTCTAGCTGCATGGAATTAAATTAGAAAAAAAATGAAATCAATAAAAATTTTGAAATCAATACTTTGCTAACTACTACTGGGTTAAAAAAAATCACAAGGAAATTAGAAAATATTTGGAATTAAGATGAAATCACTATAGCAAAATTTATGAGATGTAGCTAAAGTAGTAGAAGGGAGAAATTATAGCCCTTAATGTTGGCATTAGAACAAAAATAAAAAGGTCTCAAATTAATAATATATATTTCTACCTTAAGAAACTAGAAAAGGGGACTAATTATAGTTAGACCTAAAATGAACAGGAATGAAATTGTAAGGTTCAGAGGGGGAGTTAATCAATGGAAAATATAAAAACAATAGAAAAAAACCCTAAAGAAACTAAACTGAATATTTATAAAGATCAATAAGGTAAAACTCTAGATAGTCTGACATAAGAAAATGAAGAAACAAATTCTCAAAATTAAGAATGAAAGTTGGGACATAACTGTCAACTCTCAGTAAGTTAAATGAATAAAAGTAAACCTTAGACTCAAATTTACACCAATAAATGATGCAAATTTGATTAACTAGACAAATTCTTAGGAAAATGTTTCTGAAGATATAAGAGCTGAATCTCTAAGACTTCAAGATGAAAACACAGAACGTCTCTGTGAAGCTAAGACAATGATTTCTTAGATATGAATGTAAAAACATACACTATAACAAAAAAGATAAATTGGACTTCATCATATTTAAAATGTCTACTCTTCAAAAGACACCATTTAGAAAATGAACAGATGCACACCTCAGAACTGAGAGAAAGTATTTTCAAAACACATAAAGGCCAATTACAACTCAAAAAAGTGAGCCAACAAAAGAACATATAGATGGAAAATTAAAATCACTATTTTATATCACTACATATGTGCTGCTGCTGCTGTTGTTGTTGTTAAGTGCCGATGAGTCATTTCCAACCCATAGCGACCCTGTACAGGGTTTCCGAGGCTGTAAATCTTTACGGGAGCAGAACGCCTCATCTTTCTCCTGCGGAACGGCTGGTAGTTTCGAACTGCTGGCCTTAAGGTTCGCAGCCCGATTCATAACCACTACGCTACCAGAGCTAGAATGACTAAAATTGAAACAAACAAACAACTGAGAAGACAGTCCTGGTGTGGCTATGGGTCTTCTAGAAATCTCATTGTTAGCAAAAATTCAATGTGATTCAACCACTTTAAAAGTTTAGCATACACCTAACATATGACCCCGCAATCCCACGGCTAGATAATCATCCAAGAGTAATTATATGTCGGCAAAGATTGGTATATGACTATTCATAAGTTTATTCATAATCAGTCAAAGATCACAAACTATCTAAAGGGTCCATCAACTGGTGAATGAATAAACAAATTGTAGTACATCAATACAATTGTATACTATTTAGCAATAAAAAAGAACAAGTTACTGATATATGCCAAAAATGCATGAATCTCAAAAGCATTATACTAATTTAAAGAAGTGAGACCCAAAAGATCACTTATTATATAATTCCATTGATGTCATACAATGGAAAATGCAAAATTATAAGGATAGAG
Organism: Chrysochloris asiatica; assembly: GCF_000296735.1. Lineage (NCBI taxonomy): Eukaryota > Metazoa > Chordata > Mammalia > Afrosoricida > Chrysochloridae > Chrysochloris > Chrysochloris asiatica. The sequence goes on from NW_006408536.1 coordinate 25,293,052, forward strand.
GTCAGATCTCACAAGGTGTGAGAGAGTGCAGATGGATCATAAAGGAGCATGAGGGAAATTTCAGCACAACAGAAATGTTCTCTATCTTGATTGTGGTGGTGATTACATGCTTGTACATTTATCAAAAACCACATTATAAAAAAATAAGTGCAAAAGAGGGGGAAAATTATTCACAAAACAGTCTTCATGAAAAAAAAAAGTGAGGTATATCCACAGGTTCAGAAGTCCTTGTCCTCTTAGAATAAAATCTCTAAAAATTTACCTATCTTTCAGCTGAGAACATTGCAGAACTATCTAGAAGTTCCCTAAGTTAGTGCATTGTATGTTTGAGGATATAAATACTGTGTAATTTTTCTGTATAGTTCCCATATCCAGCAAAGGGCCATAATCTTGTAGCTGCTCAATAAATATTTGTATAACAAAAGAGTAGAAAAATGGATTCTCACTAAAACATTTAGCCAAGCTCAGAAATACTCTGCCAGGTGTGTGGGGGGGGGGCAGAAACTAAGTGGCTAAATATGGAAATGGACAGGTCTATAAATTAATTGAGTTCCCCCCAGTCCTGTGTTGATGGAGCCTGGATTGCTATTTTAGAGAGTATGAATACTAAACATATTAACCATCTTAACAAGAGATCATAAAGAACAAAACATCTTTCTAATACTTTCAAGATGAAAACACACAAAGCAAAACAAAGACACTCCACCCAAATCTTGAAATTCTATGTCAGTAAAATTGATCTGGGTAAATCAGACAATATCTGAGCTGAAAGAAGTTTCTAGGATAAATCTGCTTCACATGAAATTGGCAGAACTTGAAAATTCTTATTACATTCTGAATAATGAACAAATTCAAAAGGGTCCTTAAAAGCTGTCCATTTCTAAGCTCTGGGTTGTTTTCAGAATAGCACTCAAATCGACACTGATTAATTCTAAAGAAAGGTCACAATGTTCTCCAATGATCTGCAAAAATATTATTATATATTTTTTTAATTCAACTCTTTATATCACAAATGTTCCTAATAAGATCCAGGATGGCAATGTTGATTTTCCCATCTAGGATGCAAGGTAGGAGGACATGCAAGTATCGTGTCTCTTCAGACTCCTGAAATCTGGAAGAGTTGCTCCACTGCCTTTTCAGCAGGGATAGCATAGATGGGATGTTGTGTTCTTCCTGCTTCAATGAATCAGGAGGCACACATTGTCCACTTGTCCTATGACTGGGAGATTAAATTGCATCAGTTTGGTTCGGGTGGTGCTCGTCAAAGTTCTTCATGGCAAAGAGATAGTTACGCTTTTGTAATTAATAAGTAATCCATGTAAAATACTTTGATAGTTCTAGTTAATTTAATTCCATCGTGTAGATTTTATTATTAGCATGCTGTAATGCTGCAAAGTATAATATCTTTGAAAAGAAGCACCTTGAACCATGAACAGCCTCAGCAGATGTAGCTTTGGAAGAGAAAGCTATGTTTAATCATGATGCAGATTTTCAGAGCTTTTTATCTACAACCATATTTTTAAGGCATATATTTAAGTAGATGTTGATAAAAGGGCTTGTTGTTTATGCTTTGTACCCATGAGCCCCGCCAGACAGCCATTTCTTCTGTTTAAAATTCAACAGCAGTGCTCTTCATACTAGAGGAAACAAAATGCTTTTCTAATGTACTGACAAAATGCACCATCTCACCGAATATCAAGAAACCCACGAGGCCAGACTGGATCAATAAATAAACTTCCAGCCCCTGGCCCAAGCACCAGTGATTTCATTCCATTTATAAAGTGTTAACCTTGAAATACAGCCTGAGATCAACTTGAACACATTTTATTACAATACAAGCTAGTAGCATACTAGAATCCTTACTTTCTCCTCCGAGTTAGCATGTTATACTAGACAGCTCCCTGGAGTTTAAGACAACCAGTGTTTCTATCTTACCTCCGTGAATTAAACGTGGCCTTTGGTAACTCACCTTTGTTTTCTCAAAATTGGTTGACTCATCTTTAAATTGGGGCTCCCAATACAAACTCAGTGGGATTGTATAAGAAATAATACCATGCAGTAAAGAACTTCGGATGCCACAAAGTACTTACAAATGTTAGCAAGAGAGGAAAAAAGCCCTCCAAATACAATCAGATTATTACTTCAAACATAAGAGTCCACTCACCTTGGATTGGTGCCAAATAAAAATGTTTATTAAGGAATTTTCACTGCTTTAAATGCCTGATAATGGAGTATCCTGATTGTACAAACCAAGCAATACTGAAAAGAGTGAAATTCGAATGATGCCAAGAACCAGGCATAAACTGCTCAAGAGACTGACTGCTTTCTGTGCTGAGTGAAGTACATTTTCAGGAGGAACAGCTACCAACTTGGGTTGTCAGCCCACTGCATACCTTTTATAGTGATGGTAGGGCGGCCTACTCACAGGACTGTAGCAACATATTCAGAAACACTGGTTGTTTTAATCAGACACATACACACCACACTCTCTCTCTCTCTGTGTGAAACAAATTGGTTAACCAAAAATATAACTCCCATGAAGTAATGCCTCCATGCTGTTCTATTAGTTAATCAAATCCGATTCTTGACTGGGTTAAACGACAAGATGGTGGCTGAATGTATTGGCCTAATGCAGAAACTGAAAAAGGGTGATGGCAAATGACCCAGATGTTGTAATTGCTGCTCTACTCACAAGTGCTGAAATCAACATCGGTGAAGCTAGAGACTTCACCTAAGGCTTCAAATAGAGTAGGAATTATGTACCAGATGAAGCCATTTTCAGTTAAATCAACTTCCAACTGAGGGGAGCAGCAGCAGGAGAGAGTCAGATGGATTGGAGCTCGGGACAAAAGATTAACAAGAGTACAGGGTGCGCTCAGGTTATGAACAAGATGGGTTCTTAAGTGTGTCTTTAAGTGGAATTTGCAGGTAAATCGAAAGAGGTGCATAAGATTCTTATTTAGCTGCGCCTTTTCCATGATTTCAAAGCTGCGTGTGCAGCAAGGAAAGGTGATAGTGAAGAAGAATTTGTTGTGAGCAGTGGTTGGTTCAACCGCTTCAAAGTGAGGGTATATATTGTTGTTGTTAGGTGCTGTTCAGTTGGTTCTTACTCATCGCGACCCTATTATCCACAACCATCCTCACAACCGTTGTTCTGTTTGAACCCATTGCTGCTGCCACCGTCCTAATCCATCTCGTTGGGGGTCTTTCCTTTTCTCACTGACCCTCCACTTTATCGAGCATGATGTTCTTCTCCAGGGACTGGTCCCTTCTGATAACATGTCCGAAGTATAAGAGAGGAAGTCTCGCCATCCTGGCTTCTAAGGGGCATTCTGGCTGTACTTCTTCCAACACAAATTTGTTTGTTCTTCTGGCAGTCCACGGTACTTTTGATATTCTTCTCCAATATGATAATTCAAAGGCATCAATTCTTCTACAGGCTTCCTTATTCACTGTCAAACTTTCACTTGTATATGAGGTGACTGAAAAATACCATGGCTTGGGTCAGGTGCACCTTAGTCTTCCAACTTCTATTTTAATATTATTTTTTAATCTCTCAAGTTGCACACATTTATTATTACATTTAAAAATATTCACTGAAAATATCTGCTAAGTGCCTAGTATATGCCATGCCTTCAGTCAGGGGACGGGAAAGGCACAGGAAAGCAAGAAATTGTATGGAAACCATCTGTTCCCTGGTTACCCTCCTCACCAGCCTATGAGCTCTGTAAGGGCTGGGCTTGGGTTTCATTCCTCTGGGTCACCCGGCATTTAAGACAACAGTAGGAGCAAACTTCTGTTTTTGCTCTTAAACACTTTAAGGAGGTTTTGTGCAACAGATTTGCCTAATGCAATATGTCATTTGATTTCTGTGACTATTGATTGTAAACTGAAGCACAAAATGAAGTCTTTGACAACTTCACTCTTTTCTCCATTGTTGTTGTTAGGTGCCATCGAGTTGGTACCAACTCATAGCGACCCTATGCACAGCAGAACGAAACACTGCCCGATCCTGGGCCAACCTCACTACTGTTGCCACGCTTGAGTCCATCGATGCTGCCACTTGGCCAATCCATCTCGTTGAGGGTCTTCCTCTGTTTCTCTGACCCTCCACCTTACCAAACATGATATCCTTCTCCAGTGACTGGTCCCTCCTAACCATATGTCCGAAGTATGAGAGACGAGGCTTAACCATCCTGGCCTCTAAGGAGCACTCTGGCTGCACTTCTTCCAACACAGATCTGTTGGCTCTTTTGGCAGCCCATGGCACTTGCAATATTCTCCTCCAACACCCTAACTCAAAAGCAACAATTCTTCTCCATTATCAGGATATTATTTATTGGTCCAATTGAGGATATTTGTTTTCTTTACATTGAAGTGCAATGCATACTGAAGGTTTTTGTGTTCTACATCAGTATTTTAAGTCTTCTTTGCTTTCAGCAAGCAAGGTTATATCCTCTGCATATCACAGGTTGTTAATGAGTCTTCCTCCAGTCCTGATGCCATGTTCTTCTTCATATAATCCATATTCTCGGATTATTTGCACAGCATACAAATTGAACAAGTATGGTGAAAGAATGCGACCCTGGAACACCCCTTTCCTGATCTTATACCATTCAGTGTCCCCTTGTTCTGTTTGAATGACTGCCTCTATGTACAGGCTCACCATGAGCACAATTAAGTGTTCTGGGATCCCCATTCTTCATAATGCTTTTCATAGCTTGTCATGACCCACACAGTCAAAAGCCTTTGCATAGTCAATAAAGCACAGGGAAACATCATTCTGGTATTCTCTGCTTTCAGTCAAGATCAATACGGTGTCAGCTATTATATCCCTCGTTCTATGTCCTCTTCTGAGTTCAGCTTGAATTTCTGACAGTTCCCTGTCAGAGTACTGTTGCTACCACTTTTGAATCGTCAACAAAATTTTACTTGCATGTAATATTAATGATATTGTTTGATGATTTCTGCATTCCAAGGGCATATATACATAACATTAAAGGGAAACCGCAAATTGTCCTTAAGTCAGATGTTTGTAACCCAAGGACTTACACTGGGAAACTTGCAGGTTTTGTGACCATAGACAGTGTTGAAATTGGCACTTGAGAGAGTAAGTAAATTACCTATCTGAATGTTCGTCTTGCTTGTGTCCATTTTCCTCTAGATTGGTAGCTTCTTAGCCTTCTGTGTGAGTCATATTTTCCATGAAGACCAATTGCTATACCTGCTCTAGTGCAATCTTCTTAAATATGAATCCCTGTTCAAAAATCTTCGGTGAACTGCAACAACGTTCATACGTGTTGCTATGATTAGTTTGTCGTGGCGTTGATTCTTACTCATGGCAACTCCAAGTTTAGAGTGCAGCTGCTCCATAGGACTTTCAAGGCTGTGACCTTTCAGAAGCAGATCCCCAGGGCTACCTTCTGAGACACCTCTGGGTGGGTTTGAACCACCACCATTTCAGCTAGAAGTTGAACACTAAACCATTTGTGCCACCTAGGAATTCCACAGTGGTTGCTTAGGACAATGAAAGAATAGATGACTTGTCCTCTTCTTGTTCCCTACCATGCGTTCTCTTTACTTTCTCTCTAGGAAATCTGCAAGTCTCTGTAGCTCATCAACAGTGTAGTTTGGAAGTAGATCTATAACCTTCTCCACAAGGACGTTTATATAGACCATTAATCCCACATCCTTGGCTAAAGATATCTCCTCTAGGAATGACACCCAGTAACACCTATCTCTTTACTCCTCCTTGCAAAACTGGACAATGAAAAAGGAAAATAGACTATGAATTGATGCATTTAAATTGTGGTATTGTTAAAGTCTGCTGAATATATCATGGACGGCCAGCAAAATGAACAAATCAGTCTTGTAAGAAATGCAACCAGTGGGGCTCAATGAATACGATCCATGAATATAGCATTTGCTGGTTCAACTTGATCTAATTATAGAATGATCACCTCTAAAACAGGGTTTTGCAATGTCTGCACTATTGTCATTTGGGGCCAGATCATTCTTTGTGGTGGGGCCACAAGATGCCAGTGGCATGTTTCCCTACCTCCATCATGTCTGAGTTGTATCCATCCAAATTTCCTTGAGACATTCCAAAATGTCCCCTGGGGAAGCAAAATCTCCCTAAGTTGAGAACCATGGAGTTAGAATAACAGAGAGCAAACTTGACTCGTTTTTTCTCACTCTCAAAGTTCCTATCTACACTGATTATTCCCACCTTGCCACTGGTCTTGTGGGAAATGCACCATCATGGAATTTTCTCCTTCAACATTTTGTGCTACCATTCGTGACATTTCTCTATTCCCTTAATATCTTTATAGTCTGCCAAATATCCCTTGCATATTTAATTTCACAAAATCCTTATGATTCAGTCATCATAAGAGGGCAGATAATGCATACTCCCTTTCACTAAAGTTTCTACCAGAAGATTGACCTCTTGGGGAAAGCACAGTGTTGCTATTACTGAAAATTGACCAAGCATGTTGAAACATGTTTTTCTGTATCCATTACTCCTCTCCCCAATCTTGTCATAAATAACTGAACATTGATACTGTTACTTTGTAGGTAGTTTTTCCCTCTAGGGAGAATGCACTATACACTACTCATACTTTTTTTTTCTGTAATTACTACCAGTTAGCATTTATTATGTGCATTCATTATTTGCTAAGCACTTTAGTAGATATTTTGCAAACATTATCAGTGGTCTTCAACCAAACTCATCCATTAAGAATTTACTGATATCTGTTGGTGTGCCTTTGGAAAGAATAAATTCAGCTGGATGTAGAGTAAATAAAACTTGGCACTCAGCTTAAAACTCAAAGTAGAGTCTACCTTAACCACGTGGATGGAGCAAAACTTTCGGGACCTTCATTTTCTAATGGGACACAACTCAAAGTGAAGAGAAACAGCTTCAAACATCCATTGATAATAGGAATGTGCAATGTATGAAGCATGAATCTAGGAACATTGGAACTCATCAAAAATGAAATGGAATGCGTGAAGATCAATATCCTAGGAGCGTGAGCTGAAGTGAACTGGTATTCCCCATTTTTAATCCAACAATCATATGATTGATGCATTCCATTTCATTTCTGATGAGTTCCAATGTTCCTAATGACTTTGTATAGGCTTTCCCAAGCTATAAATCTTTAAGGAAGCAGAAAGCCTCATCTTTCTTCCAAAGAGCAGCTGATGGGTTTGAACTGCCAACCTTATGGTTCACAGTCAAGAAATCAAATGCTATGTTGCATTAGGCAAATCTGCTGCAAAAGACGTTCTTAAAGTGTTCAAAAGCAAAGATGACAGTTTGAGGACTAATATGCACCTGCCTCATATACAATTGAGAGTTGAACAATGAATAAGGAAGACAGTAGAAGAATTGATGTACTTGAATTACGGTCTTGGCAAAGAATATTGAACATACCATGGAGTGTCAGAAGAACCAACAAATCTGTCTTGGAAGTGGTACAGCCAGAATGCTCCTTCGAAGCAAGGATGACAAGACTTTGTCTCATGTACTTTGACATGTCATCAGGAGGGACCAGTCCCTGAAGAAGGACATGCTTGGTAACGTGGAGAGTCAACAAAAGAGGAAGACTCTATTTTGGGTCTTCTTGGGTTGATATAGTGGCTGTAACAATGGGCTGCAACACGGCAGTGTTTTGTTATGTTATACACAGGGTCACTATAAACTGGAACCAACTTGTGAGCACCGAACAACACAATGGTGGGATATCGAATTCAATGGTCGACCAAAAAAGACCAGAGACCTATTTTTTTTAAAAAAAAACTTGCTTCTTTCAAGTCCATGGGAACCTCAAAGACAGGGGAAGTATTGAAACACCAGGTAGTAGAAAAATAATCCCACAGTTGCCAAACAAATTATTCCTCTACGTTTGTTGCAGACCCGTTAGACTATGCTGGCCATTGTCGAGAGTAATTTTATCTGCAGAAAGAACATACCCCAGATATTAGTTTTACTAACATTTCATTTGGGGAGGAAAAGAAGACTTTGCTTTAGTCCAAAAAATATTTCATTTGATATCTAGAAATATGTCTTAAGTAGTCCAATTTACAAGAAGCATGGGCTGAGGTGTTTCTGTTTTACTTTCTTTTGCATCAGGATTGTCTTTCTTATTTATTGCTCATCTTACATAGGCCCGAAGAAATTCTCTTGCAAAAAGCAAGGGCTGAGGAATGAGTGTTGACTTCTATGAACAGGTGTTGCAGCTCAGTCTGTCACACTCCATGTAGCAGGAAGGAATTGTTTCAGCTGATGCTAGTTTTCCTCACACAGACCGCTTGTTCCATCATATGAATGTATCAACCGTGTATGTGCTTGAGGAAATTAAAGTTTCTTGCAATTCAAGATTCGAAGATTGTCTCTTGCTGTATAGAGGAAGAATTCATTGGGCTGATGCAAGAACAAATTGAGTTAACTTTGAAGACTTAACAATAAGAAGCCATCTATAAAACGCTTTCGTGAGGAGCTTTGATATGAATTTGCAGAGTAGCAATGGACCCTAAGCTAAAAATACTCAGTATTACCCGAAATCAACAAGCTTAACAGACATGATTCAAAAGCAAGTAGAATTCTAATCAAAATAAGAGGTTGCAACAGTTTCATCTTTCTAACAATGAAATGAGCTGCTTTGTGAAATAATGCTCTGCCAATTATGAGACGTGATTATAAGGATGTTGGAAGATTACCGATGACCAATAAAAACCTCCATTTCAATTAGAAGTAAGTTTTTGAGATTCTAGCGGGGGGAAAAAAGATACAATAAGATAAATAAATCCGACTCCATTAGATGCTTAGATTGAGGCAAGATTGACGGTGCTGTAGGTACTGTAAGGTCAGTTTGAACCTCAAGGTCTGCGGTTCAAACTCACCAGCTGTTCCTTGTAAACCTTATACAGGTTGCTGTGAGTCGGAACCAACTTGATGGAACTTAACAACAATGATAATGTATGTTTTTGTTATAAAGTGCCCTTGAGTCGGTTCTGATTCATAGAGGTCCTGCAAAGGGTTTCCAAGGAGGGGCTGGTGGGTTTGAACCACCGACTTTGCGGTTAGCAGGTCAATGCTTATCTTACAGCACCACATCAGGACTTCTGATATATATATATGAGGAGGTTTCAAAAAGTTTGTGGAAAAACGGGATGAAAATATTATGGAATTTTTTCATAAACTTTTTGAAGCCCCCTCCTATGTCATATACAATATATGTTACAGGAACAAATGTATACCTTGTTTTTACTAAGGTATAATGCAGTCTTGACAATTTGCTCCTACTCTTTGATGATGAAGTGGGGGAAGAACACCCAGCCACAGTTTCTGGTATTTAAGGTCCCTAAAGATTCAGACCTGAGGAAGTTAGTTAGGGAAGGAAGGATAACAACAGACTATACTGACATATTCATAACTTTGTCAACCCTCTGGTCCATGCTCTTGGAAAGTCTGTATCAAAACAAGCAAGTGGGAAAGCACTTCTTATCAAGCATGAATCTCAATATTATTTTCTCGAGAAAACATCAGTACATTAGGCAGTGGATGCGCTTACCTTCCCAGGTAAGAGAACTTTCATCTTTCTCAGTTTATCTGTTTCCCTTCTTTTATGGTCAGCTCTATGACTCAATGACTTTGATTGCAATCCCCAGTAATCCCCAAAGGACCCTCAGTGATAGTGAAAATGTGTTGATTAGGTGAACAAAAGTCAAAACCCAAAGCAATTGCTGTCGAGTCTATTCTGACTCATGTGATACAGAGTGGAACCGCTCCATAGAGTTTCCTTGGCTGTAATCTTTAATGGAACTAGTTCATTAGGCCTATGTTTCACAGAGTCACTGGGTGGGTTTGAACCACCAACCTTTAGTAGCTGATTGTAACCTGCCTGTACCGCCCAGGTAATAAGTGAATAAATTAATCAAAAAGAAGAAAAACCAAAAGGCCAGGATATATAAAACAATGGAACAAAACACTGCCTGGGCCTGTGCCAACCTCACAATTGTTGCTACGCCTGAGTTCATTGCTGCTGCCTCTGTGCCAATCCACCTTATTGGGGGTCTTCCTCTCTTTTGCTGACCCTCCACTTTACCAAGCACAATGTCCTTCTCTAGGAACTGGTCCTTCCTGATAATATGTCCGAAGTATGAAAGACGAAGTCTGGCCATCCTGGTTTCCCAGGAGCATACTGGCTGTACTTCTAACGCAGATCGTTTGTTCTTTTGGCAGTCCATGAAATTTTCAATATTCTCCGCCAACACCATAACTCAAATGCATCCATTCTTCTACAGTCTTCCTTATTCATAGTCCAACTTTCACATGCATATGTGGCAATTGAAAATACTATGGCTTGGATCAGGTGCACCTTAGTCCTCAAACTGACATTTTTGCTCTTCAGTACTTTAAAGAGATCTTATACAGCAGATTTGCCTAATGCAATACGTCGTTTGATTTCTTGATTGCTGCTTCCATGAGTGTTGATGGTTAATTCAAGCAAAATGAAGTCTTGGACAATTTCAATCTTCTTTTTTTTTTTTTTCTCTTTACTTTGAAGAGCAATCCATACTGAAGGGCTGTAGTCTTTAATTTTCATCAGTAACTATTTTAAGTACTGTTCACTTTCAGCAGGCAAACTTTCTGCATATTGTAGGTTAATGAGTCCTCCTCCAATCCTGATGCCATGTTTTTCTTCATATAAGCCAGATTTTTTGATTGTGTACTCATCATACAGATTGAATATGTATAGTGAAAAAAATATAACCTTGGCCCACACCTTTCCTAATTTTAAACCATTTGGGGTTTCCTTGTTCTGTTCAAACAACTGCCTCTTGGTTTATGGACACGATCCTCATGAGCAGAATAAGTGTTCCAGAATACTCGTTCGACGCAATGTTGTCCATAGGTCGTCATGGTTCACACAATCAAAAGCCTTTGCATAGTCAATAAAGCACAGGTAGACATCTTTCTGGTATTCTCTGCTTTCAGTCAACATTTATCTGATATCAGCAGTGATATCCCTCATTCCACGGCCTCCTCTGAAACCGGCTTGAACCTCTGGAAGTTCTCTGTCAGTGTACGGTTGCAGCCAGTTTTAAATTATCTTTAGCAAAATTTTGCTTACATGGAGTATTAATGATATTGTCCTATGATTTCCGCATTCCACTGAGTCACCTCTCTTTGGAATGGATACAAATATGGATCTCTTCTAGCCAGTTGGCCAAGTAGCTATCCTCCAAATTACTTGGCATAGATGAGTGAGTGCCTCCAGTGCCACATCAGTTTGTTGAAAGATTTCAATTTGTAATCCATCCTTAAAATTCCCTAAATGGTCTTTGGGAGGTGCAAACAGTTGGTGCTTTGACTACAAACTGAAAGGTTGGCAGTTCCAAGTTACCCAGCAGCATTGTGAAGAAAGGCCTGTTGATCTGCTTCTGATATGATTACAGCCAAGACAACCCCATGGGGCAATCTACTCTGTGATACACATAAGGTTACCATGACTCAGAACAGACTCTACAGAATGGGTTTGGTTTTTGAATAGCCCATAAGGGGTCTGTCTAAAAAGCTGCTCTTTCTTCCTCAAGGAAAGAGATGATGAGGATGGTTTGGATTAGAGTGTGCCAGTGGAAATAAAGAAAAGCAGATATACTGATGTTCTAATTTGAAGACAGAAGCTGTAGGACCAATAAACAGATTGCTGTGAAAAATGATATAGAGGAATGGGCCAAGGAGGACTCAAGTTTATGATTTGAGTAACTGAGTGGATGTTTTATTACAAAATGAGTGGGCCACTGGGTGATGAAGAGAATTGTATTGTTATCTAACACTGCAGATTAAATTACCTGAAAACCTAGACGTAAAACAATAAATATTTATTATAGTTTTTGTGAGTCAGGCACCCAAGTGTGACTTAGCTGAATCCTCTATCCCAGGGTCTCGCTTAGGTTTTAATCATGGTGTCAGGGGAACCTGTGGTCATCTCAAGACTCAAATGGGGCAGGGTTTGCTTCCAAGCTCACTCATGTAGTTGTTGGAAGAATTCAGTACCTCACTGGCTGCAGGCTGGAGGCTGCTCTCAGATTCCTAGCATCTCCGTAGGGCACCTCATAACATGACAAGTTGCTTCAGCAGAATGAGCAAGAGATGAGACCCAAGGAAGGATGTGAGCAAGATGCAAGTCAGTCTTCTGTAACCTACTCTTGGAAGTAACATATGATCACATTTACTGTACGTTACTCATAAAAGGTAACTCAGTAGATCCCACACTCAGCCCCCACATGAGAAGACGCTATTCCACAAAGATGTGAACACCAGATATGATCACAGGGGCCATTTCAGATGCTTTCTACTAGAGATGTGGACAGAAAAGACAAGTTCTTTTTCTGTTTTTCTCCCCTATTTGGGAGTTTTCAGTTAGAACCTGAGATACCTCTGAGATATCCAAGAGGAGGTATCATGTAGCTAACTGTCAAGATTCATGTGGCTAGAGCTAAAGGATAGGAGTAGACAGGAGATTAGAACTTTGAGCATTGCCAGTTTGTATTTAAAGGGATGAAAAGAATGAGACCATCCAGAGAGAAATAGGAGACAAAAAAGGAAAAGGGGTCCAAAACCAAATTTGGGGAAGCCAAACATACTTAGGCTAAGTAGAAGAGGGCAGGAAAGGAAGGACAACTGAGAAGGAGTGGCCAGAGGAAAAGTACAAAACAACAACTACAACAAAGCAACTCTAGGACTCATAATGAGATTCAATTTCATGATGAGATCTAATATGATACAATCACTCCCATGATGTGATCTGATGTAATTATCGCATGTGTTGTGAATTCTCACTTCTATTATGTTAATGAGGCTAGATGAAATCTACAGGGTTAGGTTGACTCTTGAGTCAATCTCTTTTGAGATATAAAAGGAGAGAGAAGTGAGCAGAGAAAGAGGGGTCCCCTGCCAAGAAGTAAGAAGAGCCGGGAGGGGAATGCGTACTCTGGCCCTGGGGCCCCTGCACTGGGAAGCTCCTAGATCCAGAGGAAGATTGATGACAAGACACATACATAACTCCAACGATGCTGGATCTACACATGCTGAACTGAGAGGAGGACCTTTGCCCAGAGCTGGTGATCTGAATTCAGACTTCTAAACTTTGAGAGAAGAAATTTCTGTTTGTTACAGCCATCCACTTGTGTTTCTGCTATAGCAGCACTAGACAACTGAGACAATAATTTTAAATCAACAAAAATTGACAAACTTGGCAACCTTTTCAAAGTGGTTTTCTGTATTTTTAATAGCATTTTATTGTGCTTTTGGTAACGGTTTACACAGAAGTTTAGCTTTCCATTAACAATTTCTACACAAAGTATTCAATGACATTGGTTACAGTCATCACAATGCATGAATATCCACATTGCTTCCATCTGGTTGTTCTGTTTGCATTCATCTAGTTTCCCTGTCTCCTTGTTTTCTCATCTTTGCTTTGAAGTCATTGTTGACCCCTTGGTCTCATAGAGATGAATTTTTTAAACGAACACAGTACTCACGGGAGATATTCAGTATTTTGTAAGACACTGTTATTTAGCTTCAAGGGGAACCTTCCAGTCTCAACCAATCCAGTAAATGTGTCTATCCCCCCCCCCCCCATGGTTTTAAATGGAATAGGTTCAAATGGACTAAAGAGAGTATTGGATGTTAGGAAGGGTCAGAGTATTCTTTTGAGAAGTTTGCCTTCACCCTCTGAGTAACGTTGAGGGATTTATTTAACCTCTCGAAACCTCAGTTTTCTCATTTGTAAGCTTGTGTGTCTCTGTGTGTGCATATGAGTGCATGTGTGCACCATATGAATGCATGTTTATGTGTGTGTACATATACACACAACATTAGGGTAGCTATTATTCAACCTTCAGGGTGAGAGCGAAAGAAAAAGAGACAATCTTGCAGAGCTTAGCTAGAGTGCAGATAATCCGATCAAAGCAATGGAAATGGAAGGGGAAAGGAAATGGCAGGGGATATTGCCACGCAATATTTAGACCAGCCTGTGCTAGTGTAAGGAGCTGGGAGGAAACATACCTTCAGAAGCCTGCCAAGTCTTGTGGCTTGACTGTAGTTACGTGACTTTCCAATCAAAGCAGTCCTCCAGCCCAACCCTCTCCACCCACTCCCCTCCTAGAATAAAGGAGGGTGGGGGCATCTCTTTAGTACCTGCCTAACCAAGAGATCCTGGTATGGTGCTGTACAATAATGCACTTGACAGCAATGACAGTTTGAATCTCAAGGCTGCTAGTTCAAATTCACCAGCTGCTCCTGGAAAACCCTAGACAGGGTCACTATGAGTCCAAACTGACTTGATGGCACTTAATAACAACAATAACCAAGAAAAGGAATCCTGGGATGGTGCTGCAGGATAGACATTAGACTGCTAACTGCATGGTTGGTGGGTCAAACCCACCAACCACCCCTAGGAAACTCTAAATAGGGTTGCTATGAGTAGGAACCGACTCCACAGCACTTAACCACAACCACCAGCAAGAAAAGGCAGGCTGCAAAGGAGTCTAAAGACGACAGCACTACAGCAAGGGTTAGAGCAGGGAAGGTAAAGTCAGCTCAGAGACCCTGAACTGCTGAAAGACCCGAGGAAGTTCCAGTGGGGCCATGGTTAAACACTCGGCTGTTAACCAAATGGCTCAATGGTTCTGGTGTACCAGCCACACTGCAGGAGAAAGATTTGATACTCTGCTTCCCTAAAACCACTGATCCAATATCAACAGACTGCCATGCCACAGCTTTCTCCTGCAGGGATGGTGGGTTCCAACTACCAATCTTTCAGTTAGCAGCTTAGCGCTGCTTAACCACTGCAAGGATGTGAGCAAGATGCAAGTCAGTCTTCTGTAACCTACTCTTGGAAGTAACATACTATCACGTTTACTGTACGTTATTCATAAAAGGTAACTCAGTAGATCCCACACTCAGCCCCCACACAAGAAGACGCTATTCCACAAAGACGTGAACACCAGATATGATCACAGGGGCCATTTCAGATGCTTTCTACTAGAGATGTGGACAGAAATATCAAGGAGCCCACTGGAGCTCCTTCCCATAAAGATCACAACCTTAGAAACTTTAAGGGACAATGTCTTAGAAGGTTGCTATGGAGTCTGAATTGACTCCAGGGCTAGTGGAGCTGGTTTTGGGTTTGGGTGCTGATAGCAAGTAATGGGGAATTCCTGGAGGCAGGTCCCAGGGAGCGTAGACACCAGAGAATCTTTCCCCAAATGCCTGTATCCATTACTGATAGCCACTCACTAATGGTCTCGCAAGTCATCGTGCTCAGCATTGGAGAGACATCTATAGACAAGACACAGCTCCTGTCTTCTGGAAGTGGAGCTTCTAATGGGAGGAGGTAGGCAATGAATCATTTTTAAAATCATAAGCACTGGTCATTTAGAGCTACAGAGACAAGTAAAGCATGGGAAGTGTTAAGCACCACCATGAGGAAAGGCTGGAAACCTAAAATGCACTAAGGAGGGATCAGTTCCCTGATACAGTGGCATTCGACATATGTGAGACTGAGAGTCCAGGGGATGAGGGATGATTAAGGAAGACTGAACTTCTTCGTGGGATTTCTGTGCAAATTGGGATAAAGGACAAGATGAGATATGCCCTGATTGTCACCAGGCACATGGATAGTGGTGGTGAGGCTGTGAGTGGAGGCGGGTAGCAAGGGAGGATGAATACAGAGGAGGAAGGGAGAGAGAGGGGCACAGGGTAACCCAACTTTGATTTGCCCTTGTACGGAATGTGAGCTGAATCGCTTACTGAAAGGCAAGACTGAAAATGCTAGAAGAGATATACATCACTGCTACCCAACACCACATGTACCGGGAGAAACTGTAAAGGATGCTGTGCTCAGAAGCATCCACGCATGAGAAACCTGAGTCCCAAGGGAGATGACCAGGGAGAAATATAGATCTGGACTTGCAGAGACATAATGGTGCTGACGATGGCTTGAGCATGACCGAGAGGGTTTGGCATGCTGTGTAGCAGGCTGGCTTCATACTGATTTATCACCATAGAATGATCCAGGAGCCTGCTGCCACTGGCAAGGGAGAAGGTGCTGAGTGAATCCATAGGTAGTTTATCTTCATGTCCATTTCGGAAAGAGCTCTCAGTTTTGAAAAATTTTGATGTGTGTGGAATGAGTGGGCCTACTTACCAAGTACAGCTCACTAGCATAAATAATACCAAGCACAGGGGCTTCCATGGGGCCTGCCATTTGCCAAAGTTCTTGACATGTATTGCTCCATTGGATTTGTTCATTTAAACATTGATATTATACCCAGTATTTATTGGGGATCAAGCCAGGTTCAGGAGTCCTGGTGTGGCACTGTAGGATAAGCATTGGACCATAACGTCAGTTTGAGCCACTCCTCGGAAACACTATACAGGTCAGAACTGACTCGATGGCACTTAACAACAACAACATTATGGTGGTCTAGTCATGAGTTAATAAAGACCAGAACTAGTTAAATAACAACAGGCATGAGGTAGAAAGGAATTATGAGACCAACATCTTGAAAGGAGGGATATCCAAGTCAGTATGACACAGACCCATAGTCTATTCTCTGTAATTCTGACATGCAAAGCTACATCGGTATGCTCAGTGATAACTGCAACTCATTTGGCAGTAAAATTGGACCTGAACTGATGAGCTCATATTCTTGTTATTTCTGTTAAGTGCCACTGAGCCAGTTCCGACTCATAGTGACCCTGTAGAGGGTTTCCAAGGAGCCGCTGGTGGGTTTGAACCACCGACCTTGTGGTGCAAACCGATCTTGCGGTTCAGTGCTTTATCCCACAGTGCCATACCAGGACTCCTCGTGTTGGTAGTCTTTATGTATCTCACTTGGTGAGACTATGAATGCTTTTGACTACTAATAAATATATTACAGTATTTGACTACATGGTGTTACCCTGGACCTCATTGGGAGACTTGCCTCATATATGGTATAAACACTGAGGCTTTCTACTCCCGTAAAGATTTACACCCTCGGAAACCTTGTACAGGGTCGCTATGGGTCGGAACCGACTCGACGGCACTTAACAACAACAACATCTATCTAAAATCCAAAATGCTCCAAATCCCAACACACTTATCCTAAGGGTTTTAGATAAGGGACTGGTATGGAATACTTGGCAAGGCGCTTTTGATGTATAATAAACTCTCTTGGTACAAAGAGCAGATATTGAGCAAGTCTCAAACTTCCCACCTATAGAATGGATATATACAGACTAAGGCATTGTGTTATGTATATTTTCACAACAACAGAGAGAGAGACATCAGGACAATGTACCCAGGACTCAATAATTTCACTAACAATGCATTTGAATGATGGTTTTGGTGAAGCATATTGAAAGTACCAACACATATCTGTGTCGGAAGAAGTACAGCCAGGAAGCTCCTTAGAAGTGAGGATGGTGAGCATTTGTCTCTTGTACTTTGAGGAAGACCCTCAATGAGATGGAATGACACTGTGGCAGCAGCAATGGGCTCAAGTAAGGCAACTGTGTGGACGGTGCAGCACTAGACAGTGTTGGGTATAGAGTTGCTATGAGTCAGAATCAACTTGATGGCACATAACAAACACAATAAATCCCCCAAAAGCCTACCATACACCAGTCATCACGCTAGATGAAAATAACCTTTGAGTCTCTTTCAATCTAGAGAAACAGGGGGCTGTGCCTGTTTACTGTTGAGCTCTTCCATGTACAGGGTCTCCATTGGCTCATCCATTGAGAGAAGAGTTGGTGTTATTAAGCGTCGTTGAGTCAGTTCCGACCCATAGCAATCCTGTACAGGGTTTCTGAGGAGCAGCTGGTGAGCTTGAACCACCGACTTTGCAGTCCAGCACATTAACCTACAGCACCACACCAGGAGTCCTGAGAGAAGAATAGGACACAAGATTTGTATCTGAACTAGCAACAGAGAACTATATAGTCTCCATTCCCTGGGTGTCAATAGGAAACAAATTGCAAAAGTCCCACAGAAGAGCAAGCAATGGAGTTCCACTGTAAGTTTCTCCCTTATTTTCAGAAGACAAATCCTTGACTCCCCATTGATCATTTATTTGACCTCAGCAAGCTCTTCAAGGAAGAACTGATCTTGATGTTCCTTTGAAATAAAAGTATTTTAAAAGAAAAGAAAGATAAAAAGAAAAGAAAGGGAGTTGGTAGCTAAGGGCTAGAAATGAGGACATCTGACATTGAGCCTTCTCATAAAATCAGATTCTCAGGATTAACCCATTCCTGACTTGATGGGGAAGGGATGCTGGAAACACAGCCACCAACAGGGAATCAGGCCTCTCCTGGGGGCAGGTTCTGTGCTCCTAATTTCTTGCTCAGCAGTCCATTTGTTTCTGCTTCCCGGTATTTAACCCTGTAAAATAACTTGTTGAGTGCACAACTATCTAAGATCAGGGCAAGTGAGGATTCCAAAGCTAGGTCAATCAGTAAGAATCAGAAGGATATAAATAGTGCTTGTATATAGGGCAAGCACTATTTTCAGGCAAACAATAGCCTGGTGCGTGGAGAAAATAGAGGACCAGGAGGTCAGATGCAAGTTCTGGAGAAGTGAGACCAGGGTTTACCTCCAATGAGAGACTGGCCAGTTTCGTGGCAAGGCTAGGACGTTTCGTTAGTATGGACACTCTGAGGCCCACGGTTGGCATCATCTGGGACAGGGGTGGGGAGTGTCCATGGAATCCTTTGGTGTGGCCCTGCCAAGGCAACCGCTGTTCCAGCCATCACATTGTTGTTGTTGTTAAGTACCATCAAGCCAGTTCCAACTCACAGCGACCCTGTATAGAATTTCCGAGGAGCACTTGGTGAGTTTGAACTGCTGATCCTGGGGTTCAAACCAACCTTGCAGTCCAGCGCTTATCCTAGAGTGCCATACCACCAAATATTTGTTGTTGCTGTTGTTGTTGTTGTTGTTAAGTGCCGCCCAGTCGGTTCCAACACATAGCAACCCAGTATAAGGTTTCTGAGTAGTGACTGGTGCACTTGCTATGAGTCGGAGTCAACTGATGACGACAACTTGGGCTCTGTAAGTTTAAGGACGGGGGAAAAGAAAATTAATCTAAATAGTTGATTTTGTAAGGATAATGCTCAATATAATTTCCCTTCCTTTGTCTCATGGCCAGTAGTATGATAGTTCTCAAGGTCAAATAAGCACACTAAATAATCTACAACATAGATGAAGAGGGATTAGGTAAAATGAATTCCCCAAAAGCTTTCCGGAGAAACCCATTTGCAGGGTTGTATGCGTCATTATTTTCCTAAAAAGACAGCAGAGTTTAGTTTTATCAAATCAATTCACTCCACACTTAATGCACTCTAGTCTGCTTAATGCACACGATAAGTACACTAACCACATTGAGCCTCTCTCCAACTCAACCACACTGAATAAAAGGAGCATTAGATAGCCCACAGACCCTCATCATTTCCCCTCCATTTCCTTTGACTTATTTCATTCGTTCAATCAGCATCTCTCCCGTTTCTCTCCAGTGGCATCTTGCCCTCATCCTCAACTTTCTTCTCTTTTACTGACTTCTTCCCAGGAAGGGCTCTGCATTTCCCTCCGGTCACAATATCATTCCCCAAAGCCTTGTTACACCATCCAGTAAAACTCAGCCCTTCTGCAAGTAAAAGGATCTGAAAGTCTTTCCATTTTTGTTTATCCTTCTCTAACACTGCAAGTTAAGAGAAACTATATATATTAAAACAAAACAGCAAGGAAAGTCTTCAAAGGGGTTCTTTTTCTTGTGTCCAAATGATGTTCACAAGGAGGATGGTGGCTTTGTGATGGTGTTAGGGATTCAGGCTGCATCTACTTTCTACTGAGCCGCTGCATAGGGTGTGCCTTTCATCTTTTGAATGTTGCCTCATGACTGCAAAGTGGCTGCTTCTCTTCCAATTTTGTGAATGTGCCCAGACAGGAAAAGCAAGAGGGTGCTAAGGAAAAGTTACCCAAGCCAGCTGAATCTGCTAACATTTTAGAGAAGAGCCAACGATGCCTGATGAGTTTATCCACATCTTAGCTTACCTGGCACTCATAAATACATGTTGTTGTTAAGTGCATTCCTCTAAAGAACCAGTTAAATGAGATCAAATGGTCAACAACTACTTTAAAACAAACACGAAACTGTAAAGAGTCAGGGAATCTAATGAATAGAAACAGAAGAACCATCATGGAAATCATGAGGACGTTCACACATTGGGGAGAATGTAACCAATGTCACTGTGTAGAGATTGTTGCATGGAAGCTTAAAGTGCTGTGGAAACCTTCACCAGAAACACAATAAAATAGTATATTAATTTTTTTTTAATGGATGGGAAAAAGAAATATCTCTTCCACAGGAAAAGACCAAAAAAAAAAAGTTATTTATTTCAGTTACTAGATAATCTTATCCCAACTACCTTCAATCTTGGGAGATGCCAGTCAGCCAGAACCAGAAACTTAATCTTTAAAAAGTTACTACAAAATCAACTCTAACATGTGAGAGCTGAGTGAGTTCTTAAATGTCCTGAACTTGGTGATGACTACCCTGCCAAATCTAGTCTATATTGCAATCAATCCATTTTCCAGGCACCACTTTCAAGATTCAAAAACAATAAACAAGATCAAGCATTCACCACCACCCCCAAAATCAAGCACAGTTCTACCAGTTACAGATAATACAGCCTAGAAAACGCACCCCTCCTCACTCTTCTTTACGTATCTTTGGGTTCAACCATAGAGTCCTTCTCAAACTTACATATTTGTCCTTTACTCTCTCTCAAGCATGTTATTTTCTACTGTTATCTATTGGGAAACAGAGATAAATGTACAATTTCATCATTACAAGTGCACCACTAGATCCTTCTGTCCCACTTCTTCACAGCCTGAAGTGCTAGTATGGTTATTGCCTCTGCTGAAGTTTATACTCAATGAAATCATAGAGCACTTGATGCTGTCGGTTCTCAGCATCTATCCAGGCCCATCTCTCTATAGAATGTTTCTTAAACACATACTCACAATCGAATGTGTACGTATTTTTATTTCCTGTCTTCACAGACTTTTTTTTTTTTTAACACAGCCCTGGAAACGGATGGAGGGAAACATCTTTTGCTTTCTTTCTTACTTTCTACAATACCCAGTTTGAGTCTCTGCTAAATGGGTGCCTAGATGACAAGGATGTCTGTATCCTATCCCTCAATCGGTTGTTGATATCGTTAGCTGCCGTCAGGTTGACCCTGGACTCATGATTAATGGAAGAAAACGCTGCCCACTCCTGGGCTCTCCCATGATCAGCTGCAGACCAGAACATCAGAATCCACAGGGGTTTCGTTCACTGATTTTCTTCCTAGTCTGTCTTAGTCTGGAAGCCCCCACTGAAGCCTGTTCAGCATCCTAGCAAACACTGACAGACGAGTGGGAGCTGTGTATGAGGTACACTGGCTGCAAATCAAACCAGGTCTTCCGCACGGAAGGTCAAAAGGCTTCTAGTTAACTACCAATGCCCCTAGAATCAAAATCCAAATTAGTTGTTGTCATGTCAGAGTGGAACTGAGCTCCAAAGGGTTTTCAAAGCTATGCCTTTTCAGAAGCAGAGCACCAGACCTGTTTCCCCAGGCATTTGTGAATGAGTTCAAGCTGCCAATGTTTCAGTGAGTTCGTCAAGTGTTTAACTGTTTGCATTACCCAGGGACTCCACCTATGCCCTGTCCCACCCAATTCCACGCAGAAAACCACTAAAAGTCAGAGTAGGACTGCTCCAGAGGGGCTCTGAGACAGTCAGTCTCTAAAGCATCATACATAGCACATCTTTCTTTCACTGAGCAGCTGGTGGGTTTGAACCGTTGACTTTTCAGTTAGCAGCCAAATGCTTAACCCAGAGACTCCACAATGCCCCTTACACTTAGTCAAATATTTTCATTTGCAGAAACGAGCTTCCCGACCCACAAAACACTGACATTAAAAATCATTATTTGCATCTACTAGGCAAGGAACAGCACTTAATATTGCATAGTCTGAACGCTATAAAAACACTTCCCTGATGTACTCATGGAGGCCTGGTGTGGTGCCATAGGATAAGTACTGGACTGCAAGGTTGGTTTGAACCACAAGGTCGGTGGATCAAACTCATCAGCCCCTCTTAGGAAATCCTATACTGGGTCGCTATGAGTTGGAACCGACTTCACAGAACTTAACAGCACACAGAACTTAACAACAACAACTACTCATAGAACAGAAGGATGAATGCCTTGAGTTAGAGACAGCACTTTGGGACTTGCATTCATGGGCAGCAGCGGTTTTCCTTCCTGTTTGCATAGAGAGAGTGGTGGTGGTTGGTGGTTATGTGCTGTGGAGTTGGTTCCAACTCATAGCAACCCTGTATAGGGTTTCCGAGGCTGTACATCTTTACGGGATCTTCCTCCTGTGGAACGGCTGATAGTTTTGAACTGCTGACCTTGAGGTTAGCAGCCTGACTTATAACCACTACGCTATGCTACCAGAGCTCTTTAGAGAGAGCGGTAGACAGTAAGAAGTTCCTCCCCTCTGTTGCTTGTAACTGCTTCCTATCAAGGAAACACTGAGGTGCGGGGGTCAGCCCTCACCTGCACTTCCAAACCTGACACTGGAACTGCATAGGGGAAAATGAGATTTGGCTCTAGTAAGGCTTTTGATAAACACATTCTGGGCTTCTCTAGACAGAGAAGAAAATATAGTCTCAATCACATCCTTGATTTGCAGGCTGTCTCATGGTTTTGATTGAGTTACATGAGGATTCTTTCTTAGTGTGCCAATGGTGCTTTCTTTATGATTTCAGGAAGGGAATTCAGAGTCTACTCACTTAACATTTTGCTAATGATGCCAAGTTGGGGGATGTGACTAACAGCTAGAGAGAAGCAGTTAAAATAATTGTGACAAATTGGATAATTTCACGAGAACAAACCATGTGGAGGTCAATGACAACATGCCTGGTCCAATCATATGGAAAGAAAAAAACCTAATCACCTAAATAGGTCCTGGCCAGGGTCACATACTAGTTGTAATTGTGGATTGAGCAAGGTAAACCTCGAAGAGCTGATTGCTAAGGACTGTAAAGGTCTTGGCCGTCACCAGTAAAGATGACGTTCTGTTTAGGAAGAGTGAACAGATATCTCTAGGGGGAGAGCCAGAGACAGCCTGTGCTCCAAAACTACTGCCCTGCCTGCTCTCAAGTGCCTGGGTAGCCACCATTTGGAGCTCATTGCTTTAGATTAGGTATTAACAACTTGTATTAGTGAACTATTGCTGTGTAACAAATTACTGCAAAACTTAATGGTTTAAAATAATGCACTTTTATTATCTAATAGGTTCTATGAGTCAAGAATCTGGGTGTGACATAGATGGGCCCTGCACTACACCATCTCCAACAATGCTGAAATCAAGTTGTCAGTTTAGGGTCTGGGGGTTCATCTGACGGCTCAACTGGGGAATGATCCACTTCCAAGCTCATGCGGTTGTTGGCAGAATTCAGTTTCTCACAGGCTGTTAAATTGAAGACCAAAGATCCCCACTGGCTCTTGGTCAATTGCAACTCTCAGCTCTTTGCTACATGGGCCTCTCCAATATGGCAGCTTTCTTCAGAAAAGCAAATCCAAAAAGTAATAGAGAGTTTTCTAGCGAGACCGAACTCACAATCATTTGTAACCTAATCACAGGAGACATCCCATCACTTTAGCTTAATTCTTTTCATTAGTAGCAAGTCACTAATTCCAGCCCACACTCAAGGAGAGAGGATGACATAAGTGAGTGGATGCCAGGAGATGGCATTCATTGGGGACCATGTCAGAAGCTGCCTCCCACACATCTCCTTGATGTCCTGTTTTAAAATGCTGGAACTCAGTAGAGACATAACAGATGAATCTCTTCAGACCTTCCTGTGAATACATTTATCAGGTATCTTTGGCATCAGGAAGATTCCAGGTGAAACATGAATGTCCAGAAGGCAGAGGGAGCTGTGAAAACTGGTAAATGTCTCAGAAAGGGGAGATGGGCATTGAAAAAGCTGATCTTAGCTTTTCACTGATGTGGAAGTTAAGAAGATAATACTGACATCAGCAGAGGTTAATAGTCTGGGTCAAGTCAATTAAATGTTGTTGTTGTTAGATGTCATTGAGTCAGTAGACCCATAGTGACCGTATGCACAGCAGAACGAAACACTGTCTGATCCTGGGCCAGCCTCACTACTGTTGCCACAGTTGAGTCCATCGATGCTGCCACTTGGCCAATCCATCTCGTTGGGGGTCTTCCTCTTTTTTTCTGACCCTCCACCTTCAACAAATTGGCACCGCTGTTAAAACAGGGTAATCTGGAAACCGAGTTGGATAAAGAGATTATCATACCTAAGGGCCCTGGTAGGCAATGCTTACCATGTACTCCACAATGGTGAGATCTTTGAGAGACTATACAATCTGCCCTTGGCTTTGGATGTGAAAGGCTTGATGAGTCTACAGACTAACATGCAGAAAACCATGACAGGTTGAGTGTACAATGGAAGAGGGGCACAATACAGCTGGTTTACCTTCCCGGTAGACCTTCCTGGATGTCATGTAAGAACATAGTTTAAGGAATGCTATGAGTGGAGTAGACTCAATGGCACATAACAACAACAACAGATTAGAATCAGCCTCATAGTTGATTTCCACTCCTGGGGTGGCGCTGTGGGTTAATGCGCCAGACTGCAAAGCCGTTTGAACTGCAAGATTGGTGGTTAGAGCTCACCAGCCGCTCCTTGGAAACCCTACACATGGTCGCTATGGGTTGGAACGGACTCGATGGCATTTAACAACAACAGCAACAAAGAAGCTAAGAGAGGAAAACAAATGAATGTGCTAAGAAAAGGTGATAAAGAATTGGATTGTCAAGTAATGGAAATCAACAAATGATAAGAGCAGAAAAGAGCAAATATCAGTGTCCCTCCATAATAAAAACACACTAGACTAGGAATAGGAGTCCTGGTAAGAAAAACACTGGACTGCTAACCACAAGGTCAGTAGTTCAAACCCACCAACTGCTCCATGGGAACCCTATACAGGGTCGCTACGAGTCAGAACCGACTTGATGACACTTTACAAGAATAAAAGGAAATGTCCTCAGCCTGACAAAGGACAACTACCAAATACTCACAGCTAACATCATACTTAATGGTGAAAGACTGAATGCTTCCCAGTTAAGATCAAGAGAAAAACAAGAATGTGCCCTCCTGATACTCCAAGTCAACATTATACTGGCGATCCTGACCAGGGAAATTAGGCAACAAAATGAAATAAAAGCCATCCAGATTGGAAAGGAAGAAGCAAAATTATCTCTATTTGCAGATGACATGATATTGTTCGTAGAAGTGAACGAATAAATAGTGGAAATTGCCTGAAGACACAAAGATTAAATTACTGAGCTAGCAAGCAAAGCTTCATATTTATGTAGCATTTTAAAACTTCCAAAGAGCTATGCATCATTTCATCTTCACAACCACCTGCAAGCTAAGTACTATTATTATCCCATATTACAGATGACTACACTGATGCTCAGAAGTATTTGTTACTGGCCCTACAATTACTTAATGTCATATATGACACACCAAACCTTCATCCTTAGCCTTGTGGCTGCTTTCTTTATACTCTCTGAAGAACATCATGGTCCAATAAAACTTTCCTCAATAAAGATAATGTTTGATAGCTGCATAGTCCAGGACAGGGGCCACTAAACACATGTGGCTATTGATAGTTGAAATGTGATTAATGTGACCGAATAACAAAATTTGAAAGTTTTTCAAATTTAAATAGGAGTCCTGGTAGTACTGTGGATTAGGTTAACTGCAAGATTAGAGGTTCAAACCCACCAGTCTCACTCGGCAGGAGAAAGAAGAGACCATCTGCTTCCATAATGATTGACAGTCTTGAAGTCTGATAAAGGGTTGCAGTGAGTTGGAATCAACTGGATGGCAGCAGGTTTTTTTCAATTAAATTTCAATAGTCACATAAAACAAGTGGCCCCCATGTTAGACAGTGTAGCTCTAGTGAGTTAGTTCCTGCTCTGAATCAGCTCCTCCTCCTCATGGTTCTATCCTTGGAGTGGCCAACCTACGTGCAACTCTTCATCGAGTGATGAGTAATGTGTGAGACAGCATGAAGGTAAATAAACCACCCCTGGGCAATGACTACAAGTTGCAGTACTGTACTTCCTTAGAAACACCAAAAATGAGTCTGCAACAGAGAAGCACGTAAGAGTGCTCTAACCAACTAAAACTACTAGAAATGCTTTCCTAACAAGTTAGTATCCATTGAGGGGGTGAGGGTAGATAGAATAGCACTTATGTTTGAGTGACTATGTATGCTTTTCCTCTCTTTTATCACTTCAGTGAATTCTTGCTTCTACCTCTTTTGCATTCCTAGCTTTATTTATACTTTTCCTTCGATTGTCTTTTCAGCTGGGAATGTTTCCCTTGACCTCCAAAAGCCCAAACATGACCACCTTCTTCAAGGTTTAACTCAAATCTACAATCTCCTGGGAGAGTTTTTGGTCATGCATTAGGTAGGTGTCATCTCGCTCTTCATCTATTTCATTGAGAACTTTTAACACTCTGAACTTGCAGTGTGGTTTTCTGAGTACGCAATCTGTCCAATTTGATCAGGGGTTGGCAAACTATGGCCCATGTATGAAATCTACCCCCTTGCATGGTTCTGTAAATAAAGTTTCACTGGAAAATAGCCAGGCTCATTTTGTTACAAGGAGCCTGGTAGCATAGTGGATCACACGTTGGGTTAACTGCAAGGTCAGTAGTTTGAATTCACCATTTGCTACTTTCTCCACAGGAGAAAGAGGAGGCTTTCTGCTCCGGTATCAGAAACCCTATATAGGGTCCCTATGAGTCACAACCGACTCCACGGCACACCACCACCAACATAATTATGTTACACATTATATATGGCTGCATTCACAGTATAATTGTCAAATTGACTATAGGCAACAGAGACAATCTGGCCTGCAAAGCTCAATCTATTTCCTAGCTGGCCTGTGATAGAAACTGTTTGCTGACCCACTAAGCTCCTTGTATCTGATTTTGTATTTTTTTTTCATCTTCACAAAGCCTAGATTATTGCCCTACATCTAGCAGTAACATCATAAATATTTTAAAAGAATCTTATGCTTAGAAGTATTTCATAGTAATATCTGCTTATGTATATCAACTCTCTATTTACAAACATTATACCATCCAATTTCTCATTTACTTGTCAAGGTAACCTCTTGACACAGAGGAAGTAGGCGCCATGAAGTTTATGTTACAAAGTGTGAAACGAGGGCAAAAGGCAGAATTTGCCAGTGGCCACACAGCAAGTAACAAGGTGGCAAAACTGGGTCATAAACCCAGATCTTCTGGCTCAAGGTCACCTCATTCTGCCTCCCTGTGCTTACCTGCTTTCCCCTAAACTGAACTAATAGGCCAGGGGAGCCCAAAATAAAAACATACGTGCATCAAGCCAGTAAATGAATAATCGTGGCCCAAATAAGATATGCTGATTTTTTAAATCCGAATGCAATTGTTTTTATGAGAAGGAGATGGAGGAAATAAGTTTCTGTTTCCAAATTTAAACCAAACAAACAAGAGATTTCTAAGACTTTACTAATAATAAAAATAAGATTCCTCCCCAAAGTGATGAGATTTTTATTCCCCTTTTCTTTTTAAAACTTATAGCAAGATAGACAGTGGACACTGCTCTCGCAGATCATGTTGGCTTGTCCTGCCCTCCTGACACTCCTTTTTCTATCCAGCAACTTCAAGCTATTGACTTCAAGTTAGTAGCTTTCAGGTGAAACCATAAGGAAGACTAATATGTCCCTATGGTGTGTTCAGTCTACCCAGACCAAGTTTATCTCATTCCGGCCCATTATCTGCTCCACAACACCTTTTTACTATTTGTATCGATTGTTTACACAGCTGATAGAAAACATTGGGGGCAAAAAAGCAAGCGTGGTAATAATTCAGGCCATTGGTTTTTATAGCTTCCTGTAAACAACAACAACAAAATAAACCTTCTGGCTTGATTCTGAATCAACACTAGACTCTTGCATTTTTTCCACGCCATTTGTAAATTTGTTGCATTTATTTTCGATCATTGCCTTGTTTGAGATACCTGAATAGGGATTTTGCTTTCTGTTGAACTACCCTTTCTCGGAAATGGGTCACATTCCTTACAATCTCAGAGAGCCTACTTATTTCTGTCCAGCAAGAAGGGATGGATTTATTTCTGAGCCCTTTAGAGATGTGACAGTCAGCTTAAATTATGCAAATATTGATATTGAGGCAAATGCCAAGGTTCCTATAAGTAGGTGTCTTTCCAAGCCGGAGGCTAGCGTATTGGCAAAATACACATCATGAAGTAGGCATTCAACCCTGTGGGCACCCAAGAAAGGTATATATATATATATATATACACACACATGTATGGAGTCTTTCTTGTTGCTGTAGGAGAATCACTAGACCCACAAGGTCAGTTTTAATCACAAAGTCAGCAGTTCAAACTCACCAGCTGCTCCCCTATGATTGGAACCAACTCGATGACACCTAACCAGAACAATATACATGTATATAGATATATACACATGTTTATTTACCTCATTTTCTTTAAAAGCAAGGGTGAATGCTCTTCAAAGTCGAGGACCAGGAGGACTAGGCGAGCTGCACATTCAGGCGCCTCAGGAACCTGCTGGACGCAGATGTGGCCTAGTTTCCTGGGTCACTGTGCTAAGTCAGGCCTTTCTGCTCGCCATTCAGGCCTTGGCACCGCTTCTGGGGACAAGGCATGGGGCCAGTCAGCCAGGGAACACGCAGGGCCCCATGTTGGAATCCACTGAGTGACACTTGCTCTGTAATCTCCCTGTGTTTTGCTTGTTTACTGGTACTTGTTCTTTCTCTGAGAATGACTCTAAGTGTCCTGCAAAGGCACGTGTGATCTATTTGAAATGAAAATGCCCTGCAAATAAGGAAAAGGAAACATTTCTGAGCCCAATTCCTCTGCTATTTGACATGAGCCCAAGACTAACACTGCAGTGTGAACGTAAACTGGGGCCCGTCCCACAGGGGATGAAACCAGACTGCCCGGGTTGGGACCTGGCTCCCAATCCTTTCCACGTGGTCTTGGCCGACTGATTGTCCTCTTGTATCTATGCCTCAGTTTCCTCAAGCATAAGTCAAGGATAATAACAGTAGTGCCTTAAGGAGCTCTGGTGGCGTAGTGGTTACGAATCGGGTTGCTAACCTCAAGGTCAGCAGTTCGAAACTACCAGCTGTTCCACGGGAGAAAGATGAAGCTCTCTGCTCCTGTAAAGATTTGCAGCCTCGGAAACCCTGTGCAGGGTCACTATGAGTCGGAACCGACTCCACAGTACTTAACAACAACAACAAACCATAATTCATACAGAACGGCTGGAGGAGGGTCACCCCACCCAAAACAAGCCCTACTCTGTCAGCAAGTAGCACTGGTACTAGTCAGAAGAGCGTTTCCATGACAGCCCGGCCGGGGAGTCACTTGGCAGCATGGTCTCCCATAGTCAAAGGTGGTTATTGTCAAGTGCCGTCAAGTCCATTTCTGTTCATAGCAGCGCTATTGACTACCGTCCCCACTGGGTTTCCTAGACTGTAATCTTGATGGCAGCATGTTGCCAGGTCTTTCTCCCATGGAGCAGCTGTGTGGCTTGAAACTGTCGACCTGTCAGCTTGCAGCCAACCTCTTAACCAGGGCTCCTTGATAAAAGGGTTGCACTGGAAATAGGAGGTTTTACAGAACCAGTGAAGCAGTAGTAACTTCATTAAGACAATGGTGAGCTTGTGCTGGATATAAAATGGGAGACTGATGACCGAGTCATCCTGTCCAGCACTAGTTCTCACTCTATCGCTGCTGTCTGTTTCAGGCCCAACAGTCCTGAGACTCCACAAAGCACTCTAGGCTTCCTGGATAAGCTTTGGGAATGGCTTCTGCTTGGAAGACAGGAACAGTTGTAGAGAGGCCAGGTGGCGAGGCCTTGGGGATGTAGGGCTTGTAAGCAGCAGCTCTAAGACATCACTGGGGAGTCAGGTTAAGCAGGTGAGAGCTGTGAGCTTCCGCAAGGCCTTTGGACTTGCTGTGAGTGCACTGAGGGCGGATGTCTCATTGAAGAGGAAAGAACCGGAGTTGAACTGCCTGGCTTTTGGTCTCCAGGTCCTGTGTCCTTCTCAGCGTATCTGTGCCTCTCCCCTTAATGGTGACTCCCCCCACCTCCTACCCACTCTTGGAGGAGATGGTGATGTACCATCCTGTGGCTACTGACAAAGAGATCCTTGCTGTTACATTGGGATCCTGGTATGGCGCTATTGGATAAGCACTCGATTGCAATGTCTATTTGAACCTCAAGGTCGATGGTTCAAATCCACCAACCGCTCCTCACAAACCCTATAGGAAGTTCTATACAGAATCACTGTGAGTTGGAACAGATCCGACAGCACTTAACAACAAACAACAGCTCTTAGATGACTGTCACCAAACTTTTCTCTGAGTTGAATATCAAAGATGTTATCTGTACCCTTAGGGGCATATCTGTGACACCTATGAGGAATGCAGGTGACAGAGAAGCTGTAAATCCTGACAGAAGGTACCTGATGGTGTGGCGACTAGAAGCAGGTTGAAAATCTCAGGCTACTTTTTGCCCCTACCTCCCAGACACATTGCCTGGTTAGTCAGGGACTCTGGATGGGGATGATGGAGTGGAGGAAGGAACAGGGAGGAGGACAAAGAACTAAGAGGACGTGTCTGAGGTCATGCTGGCATTTGGAAACGTTTGGTAGGATCCTGTCTGGATGACTCGGACATTAGAGCTATCTGTCTCCTAGTCTTGGCAGTGCCCCTCAGGAGTAGAAAAGAGCGGTTCTAATAGTCCTGAACAGCCATTTCTGCTTAACAACAAGTGACTTCAAAACTAAGCAGTTTAACAGAACATTTATGTTGCCCCTGAAGCTGCCATTTGGACAGAACTGAGTGGCAAGCTTTCTCTGCTCCATATGGTTGTCAGCTGGGGCCGTTTACTGAAGTTGGAGGCTGGCAAGTTGCCGCTCTCTGTTAGCTGGGTGCTCAGTTTGAACTGCCAAGTCAGAGGTCTCTGTGTGGACCGTTCCAATGAGCTGCTTGGGCTTCCTCGTAGCATGGAGGCTGAGTTCCAAGAACGGTGTTCCAAGAGAAAGGCAGCAGAAGTGTTCTGTCTCTTCATGTTTAGGCCTTGAAAATGGTACAGCATCATTGCACTGTATTCCGTCATTCAAGCTGTCACAAAGTCTACTCATATTCAAGAGAAGGGGACCATGAGAAAAGTACCAAAGGATGTGTGGCTAGCTTTAATTTGCCACGTGATTTTTTTTTTTTTTTTTAATAGAAGAGGTGAAGAAATGCCCCCAAAATCATATAACCTCTCTCTTCTCCTTCTCCATTGCCTCAGCTCCAACATCACAGAAACCCTTTCGACTTGAAGTGGCCATATTTTAGAATCCCTTGCCTTTGTGTTCCTGGTATCTCTTCACAAAGCGACCCCCTGCTAGTCCTAAAATTGATGGTTTCAGTCTCAATGAGTAAGACGGAACTGTAAAAATAACATTTTACAGCTGGGGGGAGGGAGGGATGTCATGAAACATGCTGTCTCTCCCCCAGGGGATGGTTGGACTTTATCAGCCACTAGGTGACTATGAATTTTTTATAAGCTTCTAAATGATGACATGCCCAACTATACACATTTAACAGATACAATTGAATTTAAAGCAGCAACAGGTTAGCTATTTTTGTGGGTTTTAATGGTAAAATAATTAATACCACTTTTATTTAGCCCAAGGCAATAGGAGCATGTTTAAAGGTCCTTCTAATAGTGCTCTGAATTTAAAGATATCAGAGATAGCCAGTTTTCAATTCCTTCGGCTTCAATATAGATTGCGTCTATTAAATCCCTCTGTTCTTAAGTGAAAATGTGTACATGCCCAAGCCACAGGGCTACTTTGCTAAGAATCAACTTCCATTATGAGATTTTATAATGGATTTAAAGAGCAAATGTTCAGTGGATGATATCGTTCCATTTTGCTGTCCTAGGTTGGAGGGGGCCAGATAATCAAAGAATTCAATGGGATCTCTAATAACATGTGAAAGAAAACAGCGGATCTGCATGCGAGCACTGGGGGCTTCAGGCGGTGTCTCCTGTGGGAAGTTCGCCTTTGGAAGGGAGGCAAATGGGCTCATTGGACCAAGGCTATAATCATTTCACCACTTGTTTTAACAGCCTAAAAATTTTCTTATAAAGATCAGGTTCTTAAAATTTACCCAAAGGGGAGAAAAAGCAGCTTGGGAGAGACTAATGACTAATGATTTCTTCTCTAAAAATAAATCCTACTTTTGAATGTGGCAGCCTGGGAGGAGATAGCTATTTTCCCACCAGCATCAAGGTGGCAGGATTGGGTCACAGGGTCCCATGTCCGCCCACCCCCACCCCCCCCGTACTTGGCACCGGCTGCAGGCCTTTCTGTCACATCTTGGGGATCCACCGGGGTCAGATCCACTGTGTGGTGGGCACAGTGACACCCTGGCTGTGCGTTGGCTCCACAGGCGTCTCCAAGGCTCCTTTCTGCAGTGCTCAGAAGGATGACATAATGCAGCTGGTGAGAGCTCATATGTCTGTTCCAGGATGATTCATCAGGGAGAAACTAGGACACTACCACTCCAGAGAAGGGTTCAGTATGTGCAGGTTCTTAGGCATTAAAGGCAGCATTGGAAAGAAAACAGACCCAGTCTGGACTGGACAAAACAGAACAGTTCAAACAGAGGACCAAGGAAATGATGGTCTTTTTTGGTTTGGTTTTGTTACAGGTGCTTCAGGCTACAAAGTCTCAGAATGGTCAAGGTGAAGTTCTGATACAAAAAAAATCAACCCAAGATGGGATGCCTGTGATTTCGGTTAATGCTCCACAAAGTGTGGACTCCTTGGTGGTGCACTGTGCTACTCTAAAAAAAAAAAAAAGAAAAAAGAAAAAAGTTGGAGGTTTGGGTCCACCCAGAGAAAGGTACTGCGAGAGAAAGGCCTGTAGATCTACTTCCAAAAGATCAACCACTCACAAGCCTATGGAGTTCATTTCGACTGGACAGTAACTCAAAGTGGCATCTCTGGGCCAGCAGCAGCGGTAGCAGCCTCACCTGAAAACTTTGGAAATGAAAGGAATTGTCCCCCATTGCAGACCTACGAAAGGAGAATTTCTGGGAATGGGGCCCAGCAATCTGTGTTTTACCATCCATCCAGATGAAACCTTGATTCAGAAGATGAATAGAGGCAAAATCATAGAGGGGCATTGGGTTTACTATAAAGAACACATAATCAAATGAGCCGTAAGTTGTGTACTGTTCATGCATAAAGGAAATTGCCTAAAATTTGACAGAAGCTGAAAAAAAAAAAAAAGACAATCAATGAAATTTGACAAGCTCACAGATCAGTTACTCAAACAATTTGTCCCCATATCACTGATTCTAGACTTTAGGAAATGGTGGTGAAGGTTCATGTGACATGTTAAGGATGCAAAGGATGCAAGGAAGAGGGCGAGCAGAGTGCTGGGCCAGAGCGCTGTGCCCGCTCTGGGATGCAGGAGCACATGGCTCCATTAGACTGTTCTACCACAAGGTCGGTGGTTCAAGCTACCAGCTGCTCGTCAGAAACCCATACAGATTCGCTATAGGTTGGAACTGATTTAACAGCAGCAGCAACAGAACACTGGCTAGATGCAGTGAGAGCGAGCAGGGCCAGACAGTGGATGTAGATGCAAGAGGAAAACCAAAGGGCAACCCAGAAGGAGCAAATCTAAATATTCAGACACACGGGACAACTGGAGATCATGACTAGGAAGTAGAGCAACAAAATCAGAAGATAAAATTTAACCGATGCCAATTTGTTTCCATTTGTAGGTAGCTCAACACCTAGGTGAGGACCATCATAAGGATTTGGAGGCCTCATTGTATTAGGTGCCGGCCGATGGTATAGTTGTCACCATGAGTTGGAGCCAATTCGATGGTAATTCACAACCACCACAAGGGGTGGTACGGGTAGGCCACATGTGATGGTGAACATCACCAGGTAAATGTTATTGTGGGCTACAGGGAGATGAAAACAATGCTGGTACCAGTCAGAGGTTCAGTTGAGAACTGCTAAATACACTGTTGATGTTTCCACAGCAATGGCTGAGCAAGAGCTGAGCATGGGCAGAATCCGAGAGCACTTCTCCTTCCTACCAGGACTCAACTGGAGTTCTGCTTGAGAACAGTAGTTCTCAACCTCTGGAACTTTTAATACCTAACAAAATTCAGGCTCAGATGAGTTGTATAGCTGAAGGTGGAACCCACGAGTATTATGAGAAAGCTTACCAAGTGATTCTAATACAGTCAGACCTCCGATATATTGCGAGTTCGGTTCCAGGCCACTGCAATATAGCGACTATCATCATAAAGCGAATCACATACATTGTTTGGTTTCCCGGTGCACAGAAAAGAGACGTAAACAGGGTTGACATGTAAATAAGCATGCAATAGCGTTTTGAAGAAGTTTGAAATATTGTGTGAATGATCAAAAATGGGACACAGAGACTCAAAGCGAGCACATGTTGTTGGGAAAATGGTGCCGATAGACTTGCTTGATGTAGGGTTGCCACAAAAAAGGGAAGAGGAATACAAGGGCTTTACAGCCAGCATTGGGTGAGGAGGGTGGCTCAGGCCTGGCACTGCCTGCCTAGGAGTGGGGGCACTGAGTGGGGCGGGAGTGGAGTGGTACAGATTCGTGACTTGAACCAGGGAGCTCGAATGCCTGAAATGGCCACCCTCAATCAATTGCCTGACATCAAGTGTAATGAAAACAATTGTGCATTTTATAATATTAATGATGTATGTTTGTGTAGATGATGGATGTTGTTGTTAAGTGCTATGGAGTCAGTTCCGACCCATAGCGACCCTGCATAGGGTTTCTGAGGAGCAGTTGGTGAGCTTGAACCACCAACCATGCGGTTCAAACCGACCTTGCAGTCCAGTGCATTAACTCACGACTCCTTAACCCACGGCGTCACACCAGGACAATGGATAGGTCTATTAAGAAGAAGAAGAAGAATATAAGGAAAGGGCTCCAGGCAACAAAGGAGGACGTTAACTGACAGCTCGTCAGCAGAATCTCAAAGTGTACTTGTAAAATTGAATGAAATTGATTGGTCTTATATGTACCAGGCTCTAAGTAAAGTGAAATACATCATTTGCCTTGATCCTGTGTCTGCCCTTGTTGCTGCTGTGGTTAAGTGCCATCAAGTCGGTTCTGACTCATTGTTGTTGTTGTTGTTAAGTGCCGTCGAGTCGGTTCCAACCCATAGTGAACCCATATAGGGTTTTGGAGGAGCAGCTGGTGAGCCAACCTTGCAGTTTACGCTGACTTTGCAGTCCAGCGCATTAACCCACAGCGCCACACCAGGCTTCCGTGTCTGTCCCTAGCAATTATAATATGACCCGATTTTATGGACAAGTTACTTGCGGATTAGCATTCCAAGTCTGACCTCTGGGGTTTCAAGGACTCTCCCGCTAACTTGGTCTGGAGCAGGCAGGACTGCGGGGGGTGGAGGTAGGGGGGAATCACTCTCACTGTACTGCACCTTCTGGGTCAGTGCAGCTGGTGTGTTTGAGTTTGAGTGCCTGGGCTGGAGGCTCCCAGAATGCCAGAGTAGCTCTTAGAGTGGTGGGTGGACATGGCCCCAGCCACTGCGGATTTTCATGACTTTCTACCCATCGGCATCCCAGGGTCTGGGGCTTTGAAGGAGAAATTCCTATCCCCTCTTCTGTTAGTGGGACAACTGAAATCTATGTCTACTGTAGCAAGTGTAAGAAATGTATTCTATCCCTGTGTCGACACATCCCCAAACCTACCTCTCCAAGCATGAGAAACTCAGGTATTTGGGATTCCGCTTTGCACCCGCAATACTATGCGATGTGTTATGAATGCTTAGTAAAGATCTGATGAATGAATGAGTGAGTAAATGAATGAATGACAGGGTTGACCCTCTCAGGGAACTCCTTCTTCTAGTTTCCAAAGGATTTAAAAAACGTATTCCAAAATATTCATTAAGCACCTACTATGTGCCTTCATACAGTTCTGGGAAGTAAAGATACAATAGTACACCCAAGCAAAGACAGTCTGTTGTGCCCAGATTAAAGGCTTAAAAATTGGGAGACTAAGAATACAGTACAGGTGTGGCACTGTAAGATAAGCACTGGTCTGCTAACCACAAGGTCGGCAGTTCAAACCGACCAAGTCGTTCCTCGGAGACCCTATACAGGGTTACTATGAGATGGAACCGACTCGACGGTACTCAGCAGCAACATTAACACGGCTGTGCTTGACTTGTACCATTCCTTCATGTTACTTAGCTTTTCTGTCACATGCCTGTTTTAAATCAGTCCACAGCAACATCCCGCCATTAGAAATGTAATCCTAAGGAGTGATGCTACTGAGTCTCTCAGAATTGCTGACCTGACACACAATCCAAGTCGCCTGTCTATGAGCAAGCCGAGGGAAATAATTGATTCCCATATCCATGAGAGCAGAGGCAGGCAGGCTATTGCTCCTGTATATCATTTGAGCAGCATAAAAGAGAGTGAGGGGTCCAAGACCTCACTGGAGAGACAGAAAGCTAATTAAAACGCATCCTTCATTGTCCAGAATTTGGGTAATAAATGCTTTACAGAATGCACTTAGAAGGAAGTCGAAGGCTCCATGGTCACATTTCACAGCATCCGTTCCAGCATTATGAGAACAGGCCTCCGAGGAGCTACCTGATCCTGTGTTGAACGTGGAGCTTTGTGTATCAGTGAATGTTGTGCAGGCCCCTGGGAAGTGTAGGAGCCATTAAACTCATAACTACATGCATGGCCCAGACTAGATTGTATTTTCTGAAAGCACAGGCAGGCATTGGCTCACGTCTGTTAATGATGGCAAGCCAATCTTTATTCAAAGCCAATTATCATTGGGAAACATGATGGGGAGATTGCTAATTCAACGGTTATTCTGAAGAATTCATTTACAAGGAAAAATTCCAAAAGTCTTGTTTAATTACAAAGATTTTTTAAAAAAGGGGGGGTGGTCAATGTTGCAGGTCAAGTCAGTCTGGCAAGCTTCAAGTGCAGGGGAAAAAGTCAAAAATTGAAAATGGTATTCTGAATACACCAGATATGATGTTGTTCCATCTTCCTTCCTTAATAGCTTGTTTGTTTGTTTTCTAATAATGTCTGTATCTTTGTGTTTTGGACCCTCTGGGATGGAGAAGATAGTATGGAATCATTGTTTTCCTAAATCAATATTTGTCTGCACTCATAAAATATCTGAGAAGTATATGATCATTTATAAAATCCCTTCTTTCTCTGGTCATTTTCCGTCTTAATTTAAACCATTTACCACCTATCCCCTTCCTATATTTTCAATTATGCTTCTATTTGATTGTCAAGTAAATCATCAGGAAAAGCAATGGAAACTCCTTCATTTCCAGCTCAGTTCATTTTCATGTGGTCAGACTTAAAGGAATGATAGGCATCACAATTTTGTTATAGCAGCTAGTACAACCAACCCTAACTAGTCCAAATGTCTATTCACTGCAGTTCAGGTAAAATGCCTGGCAGTAATCTGGGTAAGAATGGGTCCACAGTCCTCTACTTGAAACACTGATGGTAAAATGTACACTGGAAGTCATCCTTTTGATCTTATATGATGTGTTACATTCCCCAACAGTACAGTCCAGAACAGTACTATAAGCAAGCACAATCATATTTCTACAGCAATAAGTGCAGTAGAACAGAAGAAGGGGACACTGAATGATTTAAAATCAGGAAAGTTTTGTGCCAGGGTTGTATTCTTTCACCATACTTATTCGATCTGTATACTGAGCAAATAATGTGAGAAGCTGGATTATAGGACGAAGAACGTGACATGAGGAATTGGAGGAAGACTAATTAATAATCTGTGATATGCAGATGATACAACCTTGCTTGTTGAAAGCCCAGAGGACTTAAACCACTAACTGATGAAGATCAAAGACCACAGCCTTCAGTATGGGTTACACCTCAATGTAAAGAAAACAAAAATCCTCACCACTGGACCAATTAATAATATGGTAATATGATAAATGGAGAAAAGACTGAAGATGTCAAAGACTTCATTTTGCTTGAATTCACTATCAACACTCAAGGAAGCAGCACTCAAGAAATCAAATGACATATTACACTATGCAAATCTGATATACAAGACCTCTTTAAAGTGTTCAAGAGCAAAGATGTCAGTTTGAAGACTAAGGTGCACCTGACACAACCCATGGTGTTTTTTGTCTCCTCTTACATGCATGTGAAAGTTTGACAATGAATTAGGAAGACCATAGAAAAATAGACTCACTTCAGTTATGGTGTTGGAGAAGAATATTAAAAGTATCATGGACTTCCGGAGGAACCAACAAATCTGTGTTGAAAGAAGTACAGCCAGAATGCTCCTTAGAAGCCAGGATGGCCAGACTTTGCCTCTTAGACTTTGGACATATTATCAAGAAGGGACAGTCCCTGGAGAAGAACATCATGCTTGGTAAAGTGGATGGTCAGTGAAAAAGAAGAAGACCCCAACAAGATGGATTGGCACAGTGGCAGCAGCAATGGGCTCAAGCATAATGACAATTGTGAGGTTGGCGTAGTACCAGGCAGTGTTTTGTTCTGTTGTGCATAAGTCAGAACTGACTTGACGACACCTAACAACAACAATAACAAAAGTGCATGGATACTTACACTGGACAAGATAAAGATCATAAATAGTTTTGTGTCCTATTTTTTAAAGCATCCAATGAGTTACAAAGTGTATCAAGCAGGATAAGATTTAGAGATCTAAGACCCATTCAATCAACAAACTTCTATAGTACAAGGGTGTTGAGAAATGAAAGACAGCTTATGTATAGGAAAGGAGCTCACAATTCAGTGTGATCAATACAAAAACAATGTAGCCACATGAATGCAGAGAAAAAAAAGACCCAAATCCAGTTTGGTTTGAGGGAACAGAACAACTTTACAGTCTAGGGTGATGCCCCATTCAGTGACCCCCCCACCCCCCATTCAGTCTTGAGGTGTGTGAACATAAACTGAAGAAGGGAGAAAAAATGGAGTAACATTCTGGGCAAGGAAAATACATTCCAAGGAAACTACTGTGATCAGGAGGGAATGAGTTGGAACAAGTCACACTCAACATCATGATTGACAATTTCTCTACAAGTAAAACATTTCTCTTCCATCTAGTCTGATATTACACTTCTTTGAAGCCAAAGTCACCTTCTATTAAACTCTGGGTATACCTCATGCCCTATGGGATGTTCTGTTCTGTGCTATAAAGTTTCTATGAGTTGGAATTGACTTGATGGTGCCTAGCAACAACAACAGACTTTATCTCGGTTACTCCTGCAAAATTCCAATCACTATGCTAAGAATATTTTTAAATAAGAGTTGAAATCTAGATATGCTTCTTTGGCTTATATACCAACTACCTCCAAATAACTCATATTCTTCACAGATATTTTCACAGTTCCTTTCTATACCAAAATTAATTGGGACAATGAATCCAAAGTTGCACCAAATCCTACAGAAAAGATTTCACGTAGTAGAAGAAAGGGGGTAGGTAAAGAGAGATGTTACAGAGCTCGAGTGGGTAAAATACAATCCAGTTTTTATGAACAATAACACTGTTGTTGTTAGGGTCTGTTAGTCGGTTTTGACTCGTAGCAGCCCTAAATACTAACAGAAAGAAACACTGTCTGGTTCTGTACTGTCCTCATAACCATTGCTATCTTTGAGCCCATTGTTCCAGACACTGTGCCAATCTATCTCATTGAAGGTCTTCTTTTTCACTGACCTTGTACTTTTCCAAGCACATGATATCCTTCTCCAGGGACCGGTGTCTCCTGATAAGATGTCTGAAGTATATGAAATGAAGTCTCTCCAGTCTCGCTCTTAAGGAGTGTACTTTCCAAGACAGATTTATTTGTTCTTCTGGCAGTCCAAGGTATATTTAATAGTGCCAAGACCATAATTCATAGGTATCAATTATTCTTTGGTATTTCTCATTGAAAAGCTTTTATATGCATATGAGGTGACTGAAAATACTAGGGCTTGAGTCAGGCACACCTTAGTCCTCAAAGTGATATCTTTGGTTTCAACACTTTAAAGAGACCTTTTGCAGATGATTTGTCCAATGCAATTTGTTGTTTGATTTCTTGATTGCTCCTTCCATAGGCGTTGATTATGGATCCAAGTAAAATGAAATCTTTGTCAATGCCAACATTTTCAGCATTTACCACGATGTTGCTTATTGGTCGAGTTGTGAGGATTTCTGTTTTCTTTATATTGAGGAGTGATCCATACTGAAAAACTGTAGTCTTTGATCTTCATCTGTAAGTGCTTCAGGTTGTCTTGGCTTTCAGCAAGCAATGTTCTGTCATCTGCATACCACAGGTTGTTAATGAGTTTTCCTCTACTCCTGATGCTGCTATCGTTTTCATATAGTTCAGCTTCTCAGATGATTTGGTCAGCATACACACTGAATAAGTATGGCGAAAGGATACAATCTTGACACACACCTTTCCTGATTTTAACTCACACACTGTCCCCTTGTTCTACTTGAACGACTGCCTCTTGGTCTACGTATTGTTTCTGCATGAGCACAGTGAAGTGTTCTGAAATTCCCATTCTTTGCAAGGTTCTCCATAGTTTGTTATGTTCCACACAGTCAAATGTCTTTGCATAGTCAATAAAACACAAGTAAATATCTTTCTGGTATTCTCTGATTCAGCCAAGTTTCGTCTGATATCAGTAATGATAGTCCTCATTCCACATCTTCTTCAGAATCCACCCTAAATATCTGGCAGTTCTTTGTAGATGTACTGCTGCAACTGTTTTTGAATTATCATTAGCACAATTTTATTTGCATGTGATATTAAAGATATTGTTTGATGTTTCAGTATTCTTTTGGAACGCCTTTTTTTGGATTGGGTATAAATATGGGTCTTTTCCAGTTCGTTGGCCAGGCATTCCAAATTTCTTGGTATCGACAAGTGAGTACTTATAGTACCGAATCAGTTTGTTGAAACATCTCAAGTCCTCAAGTCTTTTCATCAATGCCTTCAGCACAGCTTGGACTTTGTGGTTCAATTTCATCAGTTCTTGATCATATTCTACCTCTTGAAATGGTTGAACATCGACCAATTCCTTTTGGTATCTTCTATATTGTTTCTATCTTCTTTTGATGCTTCCTAGGTTGTTCAAAATTTTGCCCCTAGAGTCCCTCAATATTGCCATGCGAGGCTTAAATTTTTCTTCAGTTCTTTCAGATTGAGACATGCCAAGAGTATTCTTCCCTTTCGGTTTTCTAATTCCAGGTCTTTGTACATTTCATTGCAATTACAAAATAGCATTAGAATATATGATTGGATATCATTAAAAACTAATCATTCTGAAAAAGCCTATCATTTTATGATTTCATGCTTAGTCTTAAGCAGGGGCCTTTGCAATGGCACTATGTTGAGTGCTTTTCCTTAAAGACTAGAAGAGAATTCAAAGTATAGAAAATCTTTCCAGGGAGTGCTTGGTGTGTTGACAAGGAAAGATTCATTTTTCTGATGGGCTCCCAAAGACAGACATAGTCATCAGAGGCTCGTGACGAAGCTCATAATCATTTTAGGATGAGGCTTATAGTTGGAGAAGCTTTTGTGTTCCATTTGTTAACTGCTCCGTCTGTCGGTTTCTCTGTAATCTCCCGTTCACACTTGCTTTATGTCTTTTGATGGTCTCTGCTGTGATCAGTAGCAGGAGATAAGAACCCGGGTCCCATGGGATTGCTACAGGTGCATACAGCCCTTTACATGTGCCAACTCATCTTGCCACTGCGAATTTTCAATAACTTCTAGAACTTTCCCTGGCAAGTTTGAAACTTGTTTTAAAGACTTCTTGAAGGAGTACGTGCATTCTACTTAATGTTATTTGCCCTAATGTATATTCTTTTGTGGGAGTTGCTGAAAAACATTTATTTAACTTCAGAGTTCTCTGATTTGGCTAATGCCAGCTTTTCATTATTAAAACTCTATGTTAACTTCTGGGATTGGGCTGGTTTGGGATCTCTTTCCTCCTTGAATTTCTTCAAAACACTCACAATCGAGAAGTGACAAGTCAATTATTCAATTTGACTCTATAGTAGCCGGCAGTGTTTTTATGCTTTTGGATTGGGTGGCAGGTTCTGGACAAGTATGGCAACTCTCAAGGAGCCCTGTGGATGTGGGAGAAGGCAACAGATGGGTTCCCAGAAGAAAGTAGTGAGGTAGGCAGGTAGTTCTACAGGTGACTAACTCCCAAGCACTCTTCAGGAAGCAGCACATGAAAAGATTTTCTAGATTCGATCCTTACACGGTAACCATCCTAAGACTGACTGTTATTCACTGTATATCCCATGGTGTTCCTGTGGGTAGTTGCCCTTTTTAGTCAATTCCAAGTTATGAGGACCCCATGTGTGCAAAGTAACCGTTCCATGGGGTTCTCAAGATTGTGATCTTTTGGAAGACCTGTCTTCCAAAGTGTCTCTGGGCAGGTTTGAACAGTCAGTCTTTCTGTTAGAAGGCAAGCACTGAACCATCTGCATCACCCAGGGATGCCTGTATACCCCATGGTGGTGGTGGTGGTGGTGGTGGTGGTGGTGGTTATGTGCCGGGGAGTAGGTACCGACTCATAGCAATCTTGTATAGAGTTTCCAAGATTATAAATCTTTCTAGGAGCAGAAAGTGTCATCTTTCTCCCACGGAGCAGCTGGAAGATTTGAACTGTTGACCTTGCAGTTAGCAGCCCAACTTGTAACTAACAGAGTTTCCATGTTTGCCTCAGATGTGTGAATTTACCTAAAGACTAAATAGCTAATTTGGAGACCCTAAGCCATCCCTGTTTAAAAAAAAAAAAAAAAGCAAAAACAAGGCAAATTATTATTATTAAGCAATGGAAAGTCAGCTACCCATACAAACTGAAAAGCACTTAGTCAACAAGTTCATTTCCGTGAATGCGCAGCTGTTCTTGATGCCAGCTGTTGGGAAGACAAGTTGCTTCCTAAAGAAGCATGATAGAGTTTTCATAACTTTTTATCAACTATAAGAAATAAAAGAATCTTTGGAGATAGGTTATATAAAACTGATGAAACAACAATTTCTCCTCTGAGCATGAATAAATCATACATTATCTCCTATAATTTAGATAGGATTTATGAATCAACTGCAAAAATGCTTTAACACCACCACCACACACACACACACACACACACACACACATTTTTTTTTTTTAACTTTATCGTGAAATTTGTAATAGTTTACATGGGAGAACATTAGCTTTACATTCATCTTATCGTATAATCATTACATTGCCATGGTTACAATCCCCTCCATGCATCAACAACCAACCAAAGGGCATATCCTGAAAGCCTGCCCCACGGTCATCAGCACACAGCCCCTCTCCCTCTCTGGGTCTAAAGTCCCCAGCTACTCCATCTCCCCACGTCATCGTCTCTGCCTCCATCTCTGGTGTCACTGCTTCTCTGGGTAGGGTCCCGCATTCCACTCTTCTCCCCTGATGGTCCCAGGGCCCTCTGCTCCTGGCCTGCAAAGTCAACCACTCCCCTCCGTTTGCTATAAAACATCTACCTTTACATTTCTAACCCTCACAGTCAGTCCTGATAGCAATTATTCACTATTGTACCACTTGACTGCTATCCCCATCTCCTTTCACCAGTCCTGCCTAGACAGATTGGATACTACTCAGTGGAGAGTCTACCTTCCTCTGTACCCTCTGGATCTAGGTTCCCTCTTGAATGCTTGTAAGTCAGTCACTTCTTGCCTTTGTAGCTCCCTTCCCCCATTTTGGGTAGCCAATGCCCAAGTTACCCATCCCTGTCTACTCTGTGTATGGAGGGGGTGGGAATGGTCCTTGCTGTAAAGATTTCTTCCTTTTTGGAGCTACTGCATCCATAGGTGTAGGTCAAGTTCATCAAATTATATCAGATTACTCTTTTTTTTCCTCTTCTTTCTTCTAGTTGAGCTCTGATCATCCAGTCATTGAAGCCAGGTCAAGTGGGTATTAT
Organism: Chrysochloris asiatica; assembly: GCF_000296735.1. Lineage (NCBI taxonomy): Eukaryota > Metazoa > Chordata > Mammalia > Afrosoricida > Chrysochloridae > Chrysochloris > Chrysochloris asiatica. The sequence goes on from NW_006408536.1 coordinate 25,337,346, forward strand.
CTACAAGTGTGGGTATTCTTGTGCATAGGCCCTCTCATCAGCTGGACGCTTCACTCTACTCTAGTCCTCTGTGGCTAGACTAGACTCTAGGCCCAGGAGTCCCCAGGTCTTGCCATATTGCTGGCTAACCAGGTCTCCACCCGGGTTCACAGGAGTCTATTGAACGTGGTTGGACTTAGCTCACAGCTTCATTGCTGTTTTTCCCTCACTTCCCCTTATTGGTGACCAACGTGGTTACCAGTCAGAGCACGTGTCTACTCATGTATTCCCACTGAGTCTTAGTCTTGGAAGGGGGTTTGCCCTGAGGGGACCTGACCGCTTGCCTTGATGTCTCCTGGGTGAGCAACTTGCTTGTTCTTGTAGCAGTCAGTCAGACTGCCGGTATTGTTTTGTATTTTTCCAGTCAGTCCACCACCACCTTTTAAAACATCGTTCTTTCAACCAGGATTTTAGATTACAAGTAGGCGGAAAACACTGTATGGCCATGGTCATGATTGTACCTTCAAGTTTTCTAGGGATGCTTGCCCCAATGGGTATTCTAACCCAGCCCACCCAGCTTTGTTTCAGTTCCAGACTTTCAGCTACTGAGAGCCACCTGGTCCTCATCTCAAACCTAAAACTTCCCAAATGGAGAATTCTTTATGTTCCTGACCCTCATCCCTCCCCCGAAAACAAACATATATATATACATACAGCCTCAGTTTTGTTCCCACAAGTATGGTCTTTATTCTAGTCTAAGTTAATCAACACATTCAAGGAAGCAGAGATGAAAGAGTCTCAGGTTCAACCCTCAGGGTGCAGCTTTGAAAAGTAGCTGGTGATGTGACAGAGTTATATACAAAGTGGATGGGGGACAATAAGTGGCATTGATCATAACTTGGCAGGGGGCCAGGAAATTCATCCAGAGAAGAAAACCCTTAGGTTGAGGTGTGAGCAATTGGAAAGATAGGAGGAGCATTCTGGGTAGAAGAGAACAATATGTGCAAAACAGACACGAAACTTCACGGTGGAGTGAGTACAAATAGGTCAGCGTGACCTGAGTGAAAAGCAGATGTGGGAACACATCAGAACAGTGACAGAAATGTGGGCAGATCATGAAGAACCCTGTTTACTAAGAAGTGTGACCTTAAGGCAAGTAAGGAGCCACTTCAAGCTTTAAAGAAGGTGAATGGCTTGTTCAGATCCATTCCAGAAAGAGTATAACAGTTACAATCGTTTGGATACTTGTCAGAAAATATCCACTTAACCTCCTCTCTTCTTGAGTATATACTTCCTTGCACCATTGACTTTGCGCTTTGCCACGTGTCTGTCTCACTTTGACTAAAGTGAGAATATAATGGAAACAGAAGCCTTAAATATGTGTCGGCAAGTTGGCTTGGCCTTTTGCCCTCCTTTGATGCTCATAAGAAGAGCCCGCACTAGGTCACCTCTGACCCTTCAGCCTGGACCACAGGATGAGGTGCACTTTACAGACCTGAAGTCTGGTTTCCAAAACCTGGAATCAGGTCCATTAACCTGCAGGTGGAAGCAGAGGTGTATTAGCTCTACCTGGTCAAAGCAAAGACTTAGCAAAAACAATGAGTTCTTAGTGTTGGAAACCACTAAGTTTGGGGGTGACTGGTCATGACTGCAGCAATACCTAATACACCCATGTTAGGAAATATGAAAATTTTTCACCCCTTTAACCTTGCATCACTTATTCATCCAAATCCAAACTCCCTAGGTGGTAGGCTTCTAATCCATCTTTAGAATTGGATTACTTAAATATCCTCCTAACCAGTTTCCTTGTATCTTTTTTTTTTTCTTCATGTTTTATTGTGAATTATATGATATTTTACATGAGAGAACTTTAGTTTTACATTCATTCCATCATATATCGTCTCATTGCTATGGTTCCAATCCCCTCCATGCATCATCAACTGACCAAAGGGTATATATACCCTACAAAACCGCCCCCTACACTCCCTCGCCCCCCATTCTTCAGTACACAGTCCCACTGCCTCTCTGGATCCAAAGTCCCCAGCCGCTTCATCACTCCATGTCATCGTCTCTGCCTCCATCTTGGGCCTCACTGCTTCTCTGGGGAGGGTCCCGCTCTCGGTGCTTCTCCGTTGATGGTCCCAGAGACCTCTGTTCCTAGACTGGAGAGTCAATAACTCCCTTCCTTGCTACAAAACGTCTACCTTTACATTTCCAACTCTCACAATCAGTCCTGATAACAATCATTCACTATTGTATCACAAGTGACCCTTCTGCATTTCATTTCATCAGCTCCGCCTAGTCAGATTGGATACTACTCAGTGGAGATTCTACCTTCCTCCACGCCCCCTAGCTCTAGATTCCCTCTTGAAAGCTTGGAAGCCAGTTACTTCTTGCTTTTGTGGTCCCCCACCCCCACCCCTTGTATCTTGTTGTTGTTGTTAGGTGCCACTGAGTCAGTTCTGACTCATAATAATCCCGTATAGGGTTTGCAAGGAGCGACAGATGGGTTTGAACCTTGCAATCAGCAGTCTCAGGCTTATCTTACAGCACTACATCAGGACTTGTATCTAGTTTTGTTCAATTCTTGCCCATCCTGAAATCTAAGTCTGAACTACTTGTCAGCACAACCTTCATGTTAATATGTAGGACCTCCTGTTCTATACTATTTCAGATTCAAAGTCTGCTTCCTTAAATCTTTCATTATTTCTAGTCTGGTCCCACTTTCTCTAGCCAGCCTGGCACCCAAACCACTAAATAGTATAGTCACTTCACTGTTTGCATACCAGACTAATTATTTTTTAAATATGTATATTGTTGTGCTTTAGGAGAATGTATACATAGCAAATTAGGTTCCCATTTAACTATTTTCACCATGTGTCAACATTCTTATTTTTGCACTGTGTGTTCCATTTTCATTGCTCTAGCTTCCTTTCTCCTTGTGAAATTCTCATCTTTGTTTTAGGGTAAATGTTGACCATTTGGTCTCGTGTGGCTGATTGTTTAACTTATAACACCTTATAAGGATGTTACAAGCCAACCTATTTGGCTAAAAAGTAACCTCCAGAAATAACTTCAGTGTCAAGTTCAAAGGACAATCGTTTCAGGGTTCCTCTAGTCTTTTGGCCCAGTAGGTTTGGCCTTGTTTGTTAAGAATTTGAATTTTGGCCTACCTTTCTATCCTATTATATCTGAGACTTATTGTGTCTCTGCTCAGAACAATCAGTGATCGAAGCCAGGACGCACCCAGTTCTTCTGATCTCCAGTTAGAAGAGGCCATGGTTCTTTGAGCCTTTTGTTTCCTTCCTTTTCTTTTGTTCCAGATGAGTAGAGACTAATAGTTGCATCTCAGATGACCACTTGTAAACTTTCAAGACCCTAGATGCTACTCACCAGATTAGTATATAAAGCAGTATCTTCTATAAACCATGTTCTACCAATCGACTAAGCTGTTCCACGAGACTATGGCCTTAAGCATTTTCACCCAGTAAAGCAATCCCACGAATTCTTTGGACATGTCTAAGATGTCTCTTTAACTTTGCCCCATATGCTGTATTATATATACAAGGGGGTGGGGGGGCTTCAAAGAGTTTGTGGAAAAAATGGAACGAAAAGATCATGAAATGTTTCCACGAAGTTTTTGAAGGTCCCTCATATAGATATATATGTAGTATACACAAACATGTATAAGCACATGCCTATAGATATATCCTGAAGTTCTGGTGTGCACTTTAGGATAAGCACTAGACTGCTAACTGCAAGGTCAGCAGTTCAAATCCACCAGAAACTCCTTGGAAACCCTATACAGGGTCTCTGTGGGTCAGAATGGACTCCACAGCACCTGACAACAACTTGAACAACAACAAAAACAGATACACCTATACATGTACTTGCATATGCCTTCCTATACACATATATGCATACGAATACCTTTGCAATCACACACATATTTCTTATTACTGTGGTTTCAAACTTGTGTATGTCATGGCATTTTCCAGAATGGGTCCTTTTTTGTGTGAACTTCTTAGTGTCTTCATGTATCTTGATCAAGTTGTGCAGATTTTACCAATATTTGGTTTTATCTTTCCCATCACAAAAGTTAACACCTGTGTACAATTTAGAAAGTGATTCCACCACCTTCTCCCCACCATCCCTGGCAGCCATTAAAGAATACTGCTTTCTGTGTGTATAGCTAATCTTGACTTTTTAGAAGAGTTTAGAACATTTTTAGCATAATGTTCTTCAGATTCATCCATATCATGTTTTATGGCTTCCTCATTATTCTTTACAGTTACATAATATTCCATTGTATGTATGTATCACAATTTGTTTAGTTATCCATTCATTGATGGACACTGTGGTTGTTTCCATCTTTTTGCCACTGTGAATAATACTGCAATGAACATTGTTGTTGTTTTTAAATGCAGTCAAGTCAGTCTGACTCATAGTGGCCCTGTATAGGGTTCCTGAGGCTTTAAATCTTTGCAGGAGCAGAAAGCCTCATCTTTCTTCCATGGAGTCAATGATGGGCTTGAACCATGGAGCTTGCTATTCACAATTCAGTGCTTATTATATGGTGCCACTGTGTTCCCGCAATGAACGTAGGTGTGTATAAGTCCATTTGTGTCACTGCTCATATATCTCTAGAATCTCTACCTAGAAGTGGGATCACTAGACAATAAGGTATTTCTCTTTCCAGGTTTTTGAGGAAGCACCATACCATTTTCCATATTGGTGGTGGTGGTTGTGTACCACCGAGTCCGTTCCAACACATAGCGACCCTGAACAGGGTTTCCAAGGTTGTAAATCTTTACAGGAGTAGAAAGACTTAATTTTCACCCATGAAGTAAATGGTACATTCAAACTACTGACCTTGCAGTTAGCAGCCCAGCTCGTAACCAGTACGCTGCCATGGTTCCTTTTCCATACTGGTTGTTGGTGTCAGGTGCCATCGAGTCGGCACCGACTCCATGTACAGCAGAATGAAACAACGTCCGATCCTGGACCAACCTCACTACTGCCGCCACACGTGAGTCCATCAATGATGCCACCTGGCCAATCCATCTCGTTAGGGGTCTTCCTCTTAGGGGTACTTCCATACTGGTAGTACCAGATAAATTCTTGATGCCATCCATGCCTTTGCTCAGACAGAAAGACCTTTCTTCCAAGCCCATAGAGAGTGCTCACACCCTCTTCACTCCATATACAACTTCATTCTAAGGTTTCCTCTAGCTGCCATGATTTCCAGATGTCTTAGAGCTATGAGGACTATATACTTCCACGGCATTTTTAGCCTACATCCCAACCTATGTTGCTGTTGTTCTTAAGTGCCACAGAGTCAGTTTTGACTCACAGCAACCCCTGTACAGGTTTTCTGAGCCTGTAAATCTTTGTGGGAGCAAAAAGCCTCATCTTTCTTCCTCAGAGCAGCTGGTGAGCTCTAACCATCAATCTTGTGATTCACAATCTGGTACTTACCCTACTGAGCCATTGCGCTCCCAGCCTATATACCTAACTAAACACTGACTTTATATATATGAGACGTTCCTGGGTGCCGTAAATGAAATTTGGCAGTTCAAATCTACCCAGAGGCACCTAGGAAGAAAAGACTGGCAATCTAACACCAAAAGATGACAGATATTGAAAACCCGAAAGGAGAACAATTCTGCTCTGACTCACACAGGGATGCTGTGAGTTGGAATTGCCTCAATGGCAACTGGTTTGGTTTGATTTTGCATATACTACTGGCTGTGAACCGCAAGGTCAGCAGTTCAAAACTACTAGCTGCTCTGTGGGAGAAAGATGAGGCTTTCTGCTCCCATAAAGATTTAAAGTCTCGGAAACCCTGTTCAGGGTCGCTTTGGGTCAGAACTGACTCGATGGCACTTAACAATAACATTACTTATATATGTGCACCAGCGTGTCTTTCCAACTACTTTGAAATCCCCTTGAAAGTCAGGGCTATATCAAACTCTATTACATTGTCTTCATCACTGGACGCAATTGGTAAAGGTTATTTTTTTGGTACCATAAAATAAGGTTCCCTTTGTTCAACACATATCAATTGAGCACCTACTATGTATTGGTCACACAAAGGCAAATAAACCATCAACTTTGGCCTCGAGGACTTTCCATTGTACAGCCACAATAAAGAAATATACCAAAGGAAGTGTTTCCATCTTCCTCTGGAAAAGTGTTTAATGAGCATTTACTGCCTATATTTGCAATGTTTATACCTATCATCCTACCGAAAAGAAGGAAGATGAGTACGACAGATACATTTCCTGAAGTCACAATCCTATTTTGTCCAGAGAATATTCATACTGTAATTGCCACCACTGTGGGAACATGATTGTCAATCCTTGTTTCTTCTCTGTGCAAAGTCAGGGAGGAAGGGCAGAAAGGGCATCTGGGGAGGCAATCTTCTGCTGAACACACTATTTATAGTTTTCCCCAATTTACCAGAAACAAATATTGAAATGTGCTTTCTTAATTTCCCCCCTTGTGATCTGACAGAAAGAGGGCAGCTTCCATAATTTGTCAAAGAGGCAGCATCTTACATTACAAAATCAATGCACTAACTAATGGAAGTGCAACTGCCTCGGGGTTTTTTTTCCCTCATTTTCTGTTTTTCTCTCTTTTTATAAATGGAGAGGCTATCTAAATAACAGAATCTTTATACCTGGTGCATACTGGGGGAAATTTAAAGTCCCATTGCTGATTATGAAACAGAATTCAATAACAGAACTTTAGAGCAGTTGGCAAGAGTTTCTGCAAGACTGTCTGGATATAATTATGAAAAGTAAAATTTACTTGAAAACCACTTGCCGCTTCCAATATTTCTACCATGTCTTCATGCACATAAGGGGACAGCGTGGTCATTTCAGGTGCAATTTGATGCCAATTATTGGAACACATATTTAAGCACGTAAGTGACTCATTGCACCCTCATCCTAGTCTAGAATGGTCCTTCTCTATGACTGATGTCAAATGAGTCAAAGAGGTTATAACCCCTTGGGTATAAGCATTCCAATGACGAAGAAAGAGAACTACTAATATTTATGGTATCAGACACAGTGAGATCTTAATAACTTAAATAAGTTTTAGAAAATAAAAATCTAACTGGTGAACAGAGTATCAAAATATTCACTCTTGTCAATTTCAAATCTTCAACTTTATGGAGTGTTTTACAAGGACAGTAGAGGTGTTTCGTTTTTGCTTTATGCCTGGTAAGTTGAAAAAATAATCTAAAATGTTGAAGAGTCAACTCTATTTTTATATCAACCTGACAATTAAAATGGGAAACTTAAGAAAATAAATAAAGATAGCAGGACCCAAGCAGAAGTGGGAAAGATTGGAATGGCAAAATTAAATTTCTGGGACCACTTCCAGACTGATCCGGGCTTTTAAAAAATGGTGCTACAGTATGCCACTGTGAAGAAAGGGGTGTCAGGGGTTCCCAATTTTAGGGGCGACTGTGTCTCAAAGACCCACCGTGTGACATTCTTGAAGACTATACTAGTTTTTCAGATCACTTTTGAAAGCGTCGGCTAAGATTTTGAAGGTATTTGCAAAACCTGCTTTTGTCTTAGCAAACTATAATGTAGCAATAAGAAAGATTTCTGTACATAGACAAAATACATATTTTTAGGAAAATAAAAAAATACAAGAGCACATATTCAAGCTGTTCTAAGATAAAGAGAGACACAGAGAGAAAAGACTGTTGTATTTTAAAGAGTCAAGCGATAATGTGACTGGGTAAAAAAGATTTTAAGTGGTATCATTATTTCAAATTATTCTGGGCCTACTTCAGAACAGACATATGGCATAAAAGATGCGGTGATGAAAGGGAAGAACCTAGAAGAACTGGGATAAAGGACTAAGCATGCTACAGAATTGCCATCTTATAGAAGTCCATGAGCTAAATATAAACTTTGGGGTGATTGAATTATTGGGGTGAATAGGCTTGAAGATATGCCAAGTTGACTGAAATGGAATCAGTTTTTAGATTTAATATAAAAATCCTTCTGCATACATATACCCACACATACATACTTGTGAACATACAACTTTACCATGTTGTATGTGTGGACCTAAGATTGCAAACAATCCTAAGGAAATGGTACAATGAAGACAGTTCATCCTTCGCTGACTCCATGATCCCTTCTGTCAGTTTCTCCCACATTTCAAAGACTCCTCTCCCATGCCCGAATTCACTCCCCAAACATGATTGCTAAACAGTAAAACATGTGAAGACCGAACTTGTATAAGGCAGAAACCTGCCAGAGAAGGAAACTCAAATATTTTCTATTAATACAGAGCTAGAGAACAGTATAAAACTGTACCCTGTCAAAGGCAGGAAGCTTGCCAGTGCCACCACCACCACCACCTCCCAATAGTAGGGCAGTCCTGTAGAGTTCTGGCTCTTGTAGGTTTCACTATATTTGCTCTAGCCTGCAATTTACTTATCATAAGAGCAAACCTCATAGAGAAATCAAAAAGAAATTTTGAAGATAGCTAGCTTACCTGTTCAACTGATTGACAGAGACCCATATTTGTGCCCATTCCGGAGAACGGTGACCCAACAGAATGGAGAAATCGTTGAACAATATCATGGTTGTTGTTAAGTGCCGTCGAGTCGGTTCCGACCCATAGTGACCCTGAACAGAGTTTCCGAGGCTGTAAATCTTTACGGGAGCAGAAAGCCTCATCTTTCTCCCGCGGAACAGCTGGTAGTGTGCTGACCTTGCAGTTCGCAGCCCGATTCATAACCACTACGCTACCAGAGCTCCTTATCATTAATGCACGTAAAATTCTGCTGAAGATAATCCAAAAGGGTTGTAGCAGTACATTGACAGGGAGCTGCCAGAAATTCAAGTCCAGATTCAGGAGAGGCCAAGTGCTATCATTGCTGACATCAGATGGATCTTGTCTAAAAGCAGAGAACACCAGAAAATAGTTTACTTGTGCTTTGTTGACTATGCAAAGCCTTTCAACTGTGTGGACCACCACAAACTACGTATAGCATTGTAAAGGGTGGGTATTCCAGAACACTATATTGTGCTCATGAGAAACCTGTACATTGGCTAAGAGACATTCATTCAAGCAGAACAAGGGAATATGGAATGGTTTAAAAATCAGGAAGGGTATGCATTAGGGTTGGATCCTTTCACCATACTTTTTAAGTCTGTGTGCTGAGCAAATAATATGAGAAGCTGGACTTATGAAGAAGAATGGTGGCATCAGAATTGGAAGATTCATTAACAACCTCTGATATGGAGATGATACAACCTTGTTTGCTAGAATCGAAGAGGCCTTAAAAATACTTCCTGATGTGAGATCCAAAACCTCAGCCTTCAGAATGGGTTGCACCTCACTGTAAAGAAAACAAAAATCCTCACAACTGGGTCAATAGACCACATCATGGTAAACTGAGAAAAGATTGAAGTTGTCGAAGACTTCATTTTGCTTGGATCCACAATCAACACTCATGGAAGCAGCAGTCAGGAAATCAAACGACACATTGCATTAGGAAAATCTACTGCAGAAGACCTTTTTAAAGTGTTAGTGACCAGAGATGTCACTGAGGATTAAGGTGCACCTAATCCAAGCTATGGTATTTTGAATCACCTCATATGTATGTTAAAGTTGGACTATGAATAAGAAAAACAGTAGAAGGTTCAATGTATCTGAATTTTGGTACTGGCACAACATATTGAACGCACCATGGACTGCCAGAAAAACAAACAAATGTACTTAGAAGTGATGATGATGAGGCTTCGTTACTCATACTTCAGACATGTTATCAGGAGGGACCAGTCCCTGATGAAGGACACCATTCTTGGCAAAGTGGAGGGTCAGAAAAAAACAGGAGAAGACCGAAATGAGATGGACTGACACAGTGGCTGCAACAATGGGTTCAAACACAACAGTAATTGTGAGGAGGGTGCAGAAGCAGACAGTGTTTCTTTCTGTTGTGCATAGGGTCGCTATGGGTCAGAACCAACTCAGCAGCACCTAACAAGAGCAAATCGTCTGACAGATCCAGACCATATTTATTTTGTTAACTCAATATTTAAAAGATGAGAATGAGCAGTCTGTGCTAGATTCAAAGGCATGAACTCCCATAGGCCGGTTGTTGTTGTTAAATGCCATCGGGTCAGTTTCCAACTCATAGCAACCCAGTGCAGGGTTTCCAAGGAGTGGTTAGTAGGGATGAACCACCGATACTGTGATTAGCAGTCTGGTGCGTATCGTATAGCACCACACCAGGACTCCAACAGGAAAGTAGGGGAGTCATTTTTTGGGGAAAATACATTCTTCTTTGCCTTAAGATAGCACTCCTTTCTTCTTTATCCAGACCTGGGGTTCTTGACCTCAGCACGATTAACATTTTGGGCTGGATAATTCTTTGTTGTGGGGTTCTTCCCTGTGTATTGTAGGATGGTTAGCAGAATCCCTAGTCTCTACCTAGTAAGCATCCTTTCCCCGAGTTCTGAAAGTTACAAATTGTCCCCAGACACTGCAAAATTTCCCCTCAGGAGCAAACTGTCTTCAGTTGAGAATCATTGTTAGAGGCAAAGACAGACTTGACTTGCAACAGCAATAACTTTAAAGTCGTTGTCTCATATTTTGTTTTTATTCTTTTGAAATTACTATTAGTACACAAATCACTCTTTCTTGGGGTGGGAGGTAGGCACATGAAACCTGTTCATCACAAAATAACTAGCAGAATTGAATTCTAGTCAACAGCTTTTCTTCTTGCTTCACTGAAGAGACATTTACATATGAGAAATATTCTCCAGCAAGGACCCAAAGCAGTCACATTCTTTACCCTTTCATCTTGTTTACAGATACCTACTTCAAAACAGAGTCAAGGGCCAACAACCAACTATATTCCTTTAGATGGACTGTAACCTTGAAATTACTGCATCACAAAAGTTGTTGGAATGGAAGCTAACTTTCAAAAACATATGGACTGGCAGAGATTTGGTTTTACAAACATAGGTCTGTACCTTGTAGAACAATCGATGTTCCTGGCTCAAGTCAGACATATCGACCTATGGAACATATTGATTTTCAAATGCATGCTTATTCATGCTTTCCTTCTCTTGCCATGCCCAACCATATGCCTATGGTTTCCCTAGATGTGTAGTCCTTAACTGGGGGCAATTTTACTCCCCCAGGGGGTACTTGCCAATGTTTGGAGACATTTTTGGTTGTCATAATAGGGCAGGGGGCAAGAGGCAGGGGGAGTTGTCCTACTAGCATTTCGTGGGTAGAAGCCAGGGATGCTGCTAAACACCCTATAAAATGCAAAAATAGTCCCTCACAGCAAAGAATTCACCCACTTCCAAAGTCAATATTGCCCAGGGTGAGAAACTTGGCCTTTAGACCCAGAATTTGAACTCCCGTTTACAGCCTTGACTTTGTACAACCTGAGGTCATTAAACCCATCTGTTTAATGACCCACCAAACATAGTGAAGTGGTTACCAGTGGGGCTGCTAACCTCAAGATCAGTAGTTCGAAACTACCAGCCATTCTATGGGAGAAAGATGAGGCTTTCTGGTCCAGCCTCAGAAACCCTATACAGAGTCGCTATGAGTCAGAATCAACTCCACAGCACACCACCACCAGCACCAAACATAGTACTGGTACCAGATATAACATTGTTTTCCTAGAAATCCATTCAAGGGGAAAAAAAGAAGAAAGATGGAAAAGAAATAAGCATATTGTCTTTGGTTAAATGTTTGTTTTTGTGTTTTATTTTGTTTTGATGATGCAGAAAAATAAAGTATGGTTGGAATCAAATCCTGTTTTTAAATGGATGAATTGTGTCATTTGAAAATAATCAAACCAAAAAACGAATCCATTGCTGTATAATTGATTCTGACTCCTAGCCACCTGATAAGACAGTGTAGAACTGTCCCATAGGGTTTACTGATGGAAGCCGACTGATACTGCTTTCTCCTATGGAGCACCTGGTGGGTTTGAAGCGGTAACCTTTAAGTTATCAGCAAAGTGATTTAATCACTATGCCACGAGGGGTCCTTGGGAGAAAAACAAAGACCATGGAAGTCTACATCATTGATTATGAGGAGCATGATACTTGTGGCTTACACATTCGGATCTTCAAAGGGTGCTTTTGCTCCTTTCTACCCATCTCATCCTCCATCAAGAAGAGGTAGCTCACTGAGGAACAATAATGCCCAAGTTCCTTCTGAGGCCTTCAGGAGATCTGCATATTGGGGATGGGGTTTGTTGGCAAATGTTGTTGTGTGGTATCTGGTGGGTTCTGACATAGCGACCCCATGTGACAAAGTGGAATTTCCTATAGCGTTTTGTAGACTGTAAATTTTACGGAAGCAGCCTGCCACATCTTTCCCCTGTGGAGAAACTTGGGGCTTCAAATCCCCAGCCTTTCCATTAATCATTGTGCTACCAGGGCTCCTTGAGGAGTAAACAGTAGACTAGGGCAGCCCCCACCCCCACCCCAGTAAGTAACATTTCTCACCATCTATTCATTTTCTTCTTTCCATCTCTCTCTCTCTCTCTTTTTTTTTTTTTTTTTGTACCTCCAGCTAAACTTTTTAAAACAAGAACTCTGATCTGACTTAATTTTTTGTGTGTTTGTTTGAGATTTATGTAATTGTCTCCCATTGCTCTAATTTCTCTAAAACGGCAGTCGAATTCATACCAAAAAAGGGCAGTCAAGAGATTAAAATACAAAACACCGGTGATGGTGTAAGGGCCCAGGAAATGCAAACACCTCACCCTTCGGGTTCTGGGTAAGGCACATTTGATTTCTATCTTGAGAGATGACACAAGCAGACACAACAATAACATGTTGGTTTTGGTAATAATCCTTGAAAGTATATAAATAAATCGAATTGCTGCAAATAGAAATCCCGCCAGCTCTTCTTGTGATTAAGAATTTAAAGCACCCATATTCTCCTGGGCTTGAAGACTTTTAGAACAAAAAGTTTTAAATGGAACTGGAAAAGAGTTAAATATTACTGATGCTCCCATATTGCTCATGTAATATGTATGAGCCACAGAATGATCATTCTGATTATTCCCAGCTGATTTTAACAAGGGATTTTTTTCCCTCTCTTAATTAGGTGCCTGCATGCAAACAAAAGCCTTTTATAGCACTCAGAAAGAACACACTGAATAAAATTAAAGTAGATCTAGCTCCTAAATCATGGGATAGTAGCCTGAATATAAAAATAAAATGCTTCCCTGTGATCTGGATGGGAACTGCAGTTGCAAGAAAACTTCAATACGATTTCAATTGCCATTCTTTGCAATAAAGGCCACCAAATCTAAAATAACTCAACTTTTCTCTCTGAACAACTGCAGGGCACCTCAACTGAAACACAAGTTTTAGCCATGTCCTAGATTGTGTTTGTTGTTGTTGTTAAAGTGCCGCCGAGTCAGTTCCGACTCAAAGCGACAATGTATAGGGTTTCCAAGGAGTGGCTGGTGAGTTTGAACCACCGACCTTGTGGTTCAAACCGACTTTACAGTCCACTACTTTATCCCACAGCGCCGCAAAGAGGAGCAAATGTGTAAATGTTTTGAGGGAACTCTATGGCAAATGACTGAAATGTAAAGAAAATCATGTTCCCTATTGCTCAAAGCACAGAAGAAATAGTTGGAGCTGCTATGAGAATTGTGTCTAAATTTCTGTTGTTGAAATGGGTACAGAGTGGAGAACTTTGCTGCAATGCGCACCTTTGTGGTCTTTTTCTTGAAGCATCTTATCATTTATTTATTTCTATGCTTCCAGAAAAACAACACCAAAACAAGTTCAAAGGTATGGATCTTTAGAGACTGGCCGACTCCTTGGTTTATGTAATTAGCGTATGGAGTCATAAGTTGGACGTGTTTATACCAAAAACATTAGATCCGAGTTGAATATCTGAGCAGCAGACAGTCCCTGAGATGACATCAATGATTCTCATGGCCTGGCATTCAGGCCTTTGTGTGACCCCTCCCCCATGAATATGCGCAGAATCTTCAACTTTATTACGATCAACAAAATGGGGCAGAAGTGATGGACTGCTACTTCTGAGATTGTTTTGTTAAGTGCCATCGAGTCGGTTCTGAATCATAGCAATCCTGCATAGGGTTTTCGAAGAGCGTCTGGTGGGCTTGAACTGCTGACTTTGTGGTTCACCGTCCAGTGCTAACTGTACAGTGCCACACCAGTGTAACATTTACAGTGGCCTGTGTGACTCACAGCTCCAGTTATACTTCTGTTGGATGGTGCTGGTTGAGCAAGAAGAGAAACTCATTGTCTTGTTGTGTATGATACATTATTATTTTTTTTTTTTAGAGAAAACTATGTGAGAGAAGTTACTAATTTTGTACCAACTCACAGCAACTCTGTACAGGATTTCTGAGGAGCAGCTGATGGGTTTAAATGGCTGGTCTTGTAGTTTGCTGTCGTCCAGTGCTGCTCCAACAGTGCCACCCCAGGAGTGTTATATAAGAATCCATTTTGTGAACTTGACAGAGTGTTTACTTGGTAAACAGACCTGGTGATCCACTTCCAAAACCGCAACCAATGAAAACCCTGGGGAACACAATTCTACTCTGACATGTGGGATCACCATGAGTTGGTGTCAATTTGACAGAAACTGGTTTGGTTTCCAGTCCTATAACTTCCAGGAATTGGTTCCTCCCAACTTGAGGGAGCTTGGTAGTGGGTTCTTCGCCATTCAGACTCCCGGATTTGAATGCAGGCCAGCTAATACCTTGACTGCAGCCTTGTAAGACCTGGTTCACAAGACCGAGCTATGGTGTACCCAACGGGCTGATCTGCAGAAACTGTGAGATAATAAATATGTGTTGCTTTAAGCCACAAAGTTGGTGGTAATTCATTATACAGCTATATGAAACTAATAACCATTAATCCATTGCAGCTGAGTAGGCTGAAACTCATAGAGACCCTGTAAGACAGATAAGAACTGCAAACACAGGGTTTCCTATATGTACCAATAGGTTTTCATAGACTGTAATCTATATGAACTCCCAAGAACTCCATGAAACTATGTACCAAATGAGTGTGATGGAGGATCTGATGGATTCTGTTGAAAGGTCCCAAAGATGCCAACACAAAAAGAAACTATATCATAGAAAGAAACTAGGAAAACAAATGAGCCAAGTTCTCGAGTTGGGTACAACATTTTAACATGTTTTTATGCAAATAACATGCAATCTTCTTGAGTGTTAGTTTCCTATGCTTACTATGGGCATTATATGTATGTGCATTATTTACCTGGGAGAGTTTTTTTGGAGAGAAATATGGTAATAAGCTTTTAGGATAAATGTCCTGGAATGTTAATTCTGGAATCCTGGTGTGGAGCTGCAGGATAAAGCACAGGACTGCAAGGTTGGTTTGAACCACAAGGTCAGTGATTCAAACTCACCAGCCACTCCTCAGAAACCCTATACAGAGTCTCTGTGAGTCAGAACCGACTCCACGGCACTTAAGAACCACAATATTAACGCTGATTCACCAGCTCCTTACAAGTTTTGTGATCACTAACTTTCCCTCTCATCATTTCCACAAAGAAGTTGGTGGTGAGGAACTTATACAGGACAAAAGCCTCTTTTTACAAGCAAATTGAATTCTCAGGAAAAAACATTCATTCCACTGGTATTCAGCCGCATCACTTATAGTAACTTTAAAATCAGCAAAATCTCATGGTTTCTACTAGACCTATCATGGCTGGAAGGAGTCCTGGTGGTGGAGTGTGTTAAGCATCCGACTGCTAATTGCAAGGTCAGCTGTTTAAACTCACTAGCAGCAAGATGAGGTAGTCTGTTCCCATAAAGCTTTCCAGTGTTGAAAGCCCTGAGGAACAGTTCTGCTTTGTCCTATAGGGTCACTCACCGTGTGTTGGAAGTGACTTCACAGCAGTTGGTTATTGAGGCTGGAGGAGAACCTGAGGACATGTCCTTGAGTTGCTTTGCAAACCTTGAATCCAAACTATCTCCCTGAAGTCATCTTTAAACGAAGTAACAGCAAGTCCAAAGACTAAAGATCATCACCCTTGAGTATTGCAGTTCTTAAAAAAAAATCTATATGCCATCAAAGGGTCAACAGCTATTTTAAAATACGGAAGAGAAGTTTTGAGGAGCTGGGAAATTGAGTCAATGGAAATGAAAGCACGAACAGAAACATCAAGAATGTTGATAAAGTATGAAGAATGTAACACATGCCACTGAATCACTATGTCTAGAAACTATGAAATGGGAGCGGGTGGTTGTTGTTAAGTATCATCATAGAGTTGGTTCTCATTCATAGCAACCCTGTATAGGTTTTCCAAGGAGCAGCTGGTGAGTTTGAACTGCTGACCTTGTGGTTAGCAGTCCTGTGCTTATCTAGCCACACCAGGACTCCTGGGAGCTGGCACTGTTGTGTATCTTTTCACAAAACAAAAGAACAACAACAATAAAAACAAAAACCAAAACCAACAACCTAATGTTTTGTTTTTTTCTTTAAATACTCTTTGCAAACCTTCCCCTGTGTGCTTTAAAGTAAAACCCATAAAAGAAATGATCAAGGGGCTGACCAAACAGGATTGGCTTTATCTCAAGTCCAAAAGGTAAGAAAAGATGAACCTGTGTCTCAAGGAAGTCAAGGACTAAAGGTTGAGACTAGAGGTCTTCGAGAACATCTTGCCTGCAATACTAGTTCGAAAACCCCAAGTTTTGATAAACATGGCAAAGTGACTTTGGTGAAGTGTTAGAAAAAGTAATACCTATTGGTCTACCTGAAGCCCTGAGGAAACTTCTTCCCACTGAGGCTGGAACACAGCTTGCCAGGGTTCTGGCATGTGAGGAAAAAAAAAACATTAAAAAAGGACCTACTGTGTGCCTGACATGTTTCTGTGAAACAGTGATGAACGAGTGCCCCTGGATCCAAAGTTGTAAGGGAATAAATAAATCATTCATTGCATTCTTTGTTGACCGTATGGCATAACCAATTTACTAAGCAATCCTTCTGATGAAAATGATTAAACACTGAGTTAAATTAAGAAAGAAAGAAAAGATGCTTTGCAGTGCTTCACTGAGCAGACACAAAAGTCAAATATCTACAAAGGGCAAAAGGAAAGTAAAACAAGGAATTCTGCTGAAAGTGAAAAGATTCTGGAATTCCATGGAGTGCAGGAAAGAGGCAAGGGCCCAATCAAATAAGATAATTTAACAGTTGGGATACTAGATGATTCTTTCACTAAGAGGCTAGACCCCTCTGTGTAAATTTGAATAAGGAATAAATCCATTATGTAGAAGGAATGCCTGTCTTGATTTTGGTTATAGATAGAGGGGAAAAATCTCCTGGACATGTTACCTACAGCTGACCCACACATAGGTTTGCTTTCCAATTCCTAATACCTGTGTGGGACACAAATCTTTAATTTGGATATTGAATTAGGAGTGACTCAGGGCTGGAGGTACTGATAAGAACAAACAACCAATATTTTCTGGAGGAATACAATCTCAAACAAGTCTTTAAAAAAAAAAAAGACCACAAATAAAATTCCATGGTACGTGATTCCAATGAAAAACTAACACACAAAAAAGACAAAGCTACACAACAACAGGAGAGCCAGCAGAAACAAGATAACAATCAGACCCACGAAGACTACAGATACAAGATTTTAAAAAAATACATTCTTATTGAGTTGATTCCAACTCATAGCGACCCTACAGGACAGTTTCAGAGACTATACATATTTACAGAAGCAGACAGGCTCATCTTTCTCTTACAGAGTGGCTGGAGGATTTGAATTGCCAACCCAATGCTAACCCACTATGCCAAAAGGGTTTCTTGGCATACCCCAAACATAAAGTAATTATTAAAAATCTTTAAAGACATAAAAGAGAAGCTTAAAGGTATGAGTAGATAAAAGAGGCTATAAAAATCATTATGAGTATTTGAAAAAAAATGTTTTAATCCAGAAATGAAATTGTAATAATTATATTGAAAACTTAATACACACAAAAGAAGATTGAATAGCAAACTTGGCATAGCTCAAGACAGACCTGTTTAGCTGGAAAACATTCAAAGATTTTATACCAGATACAGTCTATAAGCCAGAGTGTTGGAAATGTGACAAAGATAAGAGACATGGAACACAATGCAAGGTGGTTTTATTTATGTAATAAAATTTCCAGAGGTTAAAGTAGAAACAATGGAGATGAGTAATGTTTGAAGAGCTAAATGGTTGAGAGTTTTAAAGAACTAGTGAAAGACATCGACTCTAAGATGCAGGAATTTCATTGATTTCCATACAGAACAAATGAAAATAAATCTATATCTAGACCTATCTTAGAGGAAATTCATAACATCAGAAGGAAAGAGAAGATCTCCAAAGGAAGGCAAGAAAACAAAACTAAACTGAATCACCTATACAGAACTGCAATTTGACTGATGGGTAATTTCTCAACTGAAAATAACAGCTCCATCTAGAATTCTATACCTAGCAAAACTATCTTTCAAATTGTGGGGGTAAGAAATACATTTGAAAACAAACAGAAATGGAGAGTTTACTCACAAAGTTACATACTAAAGGAAATTATAAGATAGACATCAGGCAAAAAGAAAGTGATTCATTTTTATTTACCACAGAAAAAGGTAGTAAGATATGTGTAAAAAGGTCTATAAAGCATTGACTATATGAAAATAATATCTTTTTATAGATTTCAAAAACATCTCTATAAAATATTAGATGGTGACATTCAAATTTGGATAGGTGATTGGAGCTAAAGATTTCTGAAGTTCTTTAACTTTTAGCAGTAGGCCAAATATGGACTCCTGGTGTGGCACTGTAGGATCAGCACTGGACTGCAAACCATAAGGCTGGCAGTTCAAACCCACCAGCCGCTCCTTGAAAACCCTATATAGGGTCGATATGAGTCACAACCAACTCAACATCACTTAACAACAACTTAATAACATGCCAAATATTGATCGACTGTCATCTGTTCACATGGTAAAACAGCTTACGTTAGCAATAAAAGAATAGAATGAATACCTTTTAATATAATGGTGAATAAAAGTGCTTTGAAATAAAATGGGAGACAAAAGTGATCTCTGTAAAAGAAAAAAATACAGGGTGAGGTTATGGTTTTGGTTGTTATGTGCCGTGGAGTCGGTTCCGAGTCATAGTGACCCTGTACAGGGCTTCCGAGGCAACTTTCAAAGGACAACTTGAGAAAACAAAATAAAGTATTATAATGAAATGTGGAAAGACCTGGAGTTAGAAAACCAAAAGGGAAGAACACAGTCAACATTTCTCAAGCTGAATGAACTGAAGAAGAATGCAAGCCTCAAGTTATAATATTGAAGGATTCTATGAGCAAGATATTGAATGATGCAGAAAGCATCAAAAGAAGATGGAAGAAATACAGAGTCACTGTACCAAAAAGAATTGGATGCTGCTCAAGCATTTCAAGAGGTAGCATATAATCAAGAACCAAAGATAAACGAAATAAGTCCAACGGCACTAAAGGCGTTGGTGAAAATCAAATATCTAGGTATTGATGGAATGCAGATTGAAATGTGTCCAATAAACTGATGCAGCCCTGCCAAGAAATTTGGAAGACAACTACCTGACCAACTGATTGGAAAAGATTCATATTTGTGCCCATCTCAAAAGAAAGGTGACCCAACAGAATGCGGAAATTATCAAACAATATCATTAATATCACATGCAAGCAAAATTTTGCCAAAGATAATCAATAAGAAGTGGCTAGAAATTCAAGTTGGATTCAGAAGTAGACCAGAAATGAAGGATCTTGGCTGAAAGCAGACAATACCAGAAAGACGTTTACTTGTGCTTTATTGATTATGCAAAAGCACTCGACTGTGTGGATCAAATGAAACTATGGATAACATTGCAAAAAATGGGAATTCCAGCACTTACTTGTACTCATGCAGAACTTGTACAAAAAGAGAGAGAGAGAGAGAGAGAGAGAGAGAGAGTTCTTTGAGCAGAACAAGGGGATGCTGAATGACTTAAAATCAGGAAAGGTATACGCTAGGGTTGTATCCTTTCATCATATTTATTAAATCTGTATGTGGATCAAATAGCCTGAGAAGCTGGGCTACATGAACAAGAATTCAGCATCAGGATTGGAGAAAGGCTCATTAACAAGTTGCAATATGCAGATGACACAACTTTCCTTGTTGAAAGGGAAGAGGACCTGAAGCTCTTGCTAATGAAGATCAAAGAATATAGCCTTCAATAGGGATAGCAAGTCAGTGTAAAGAAAACCAAAATCCTCACAACTGGACTAATAAACACCATTGACAAACTGAGATTATAAAGTTGTGGATTTTATTTTACTTGGACCTAAAATCAACAATCATGGAAACAGGAGTGAAGAAATCAAATGATGTATTGCATTGGGCAAATCTGCTGTACAAGACCTCTTTAAAGTGTTAATGAGCAAAGAAGTCACTCTGAGGACTAAGGTATGCCCAATCCAAGTCACTGGATTTTCAATCACTTCATTTGCATGTGAAAGCTGGACAATGAATAAGGATGACCAGAGAAGATTTGATGCATTTGAATTGATGCATGTGTTGTTGGTGAAGAGTACTGGCAGTAGCACAGACTGCCAGAAGAACAAATAACCGGTTTTGAAGTGAGGATGGTGATACCTCATCTCATGCACTTTACACATGTCATCACCAGGACCAGTTCCTGGAGAGGGTCATCAAAAATTAGCATGACCCTCAATAAGATGGACTGGTTCTGTGGCGGCAACAATGGGTGCAAGCATAGCAACAAGTGTGAGAATTGCATAGGACAGGGCAGTGGTTCATTCCATTGTGCATAGGGTTCCTTATGAGTTGCAATCAACTCCATGACACCTAACAAACAAACATAACAATAGTAGCTTGAGGGCAGTACCTTGCTGAATCTGGTCTTTGCTCATGGTGGTCGGTGGTTAAGTGACATGGAGTCGGTTCCAACTCATAGCAACCCTGTACAGTGTTTCCGAGGCTGTATATCTTTTTGGGAGCAGAAAGCCTCATCTTTATTCCATGGAACAGCTGGTAGTTTCAAACTGCTGACCTTGAGGTTCACAGACCAATTCGTAACCACTATGTTACCAGAGCTCCTTGGTCTTTGCTCATATGACAATTAAATTACCAATCAGTAATAAAGATGGCTAAAACATACCAAATGTTTGCAAGTTAAGTGCTACATAGGAACAACAATGCTTCAAAGAAAAAAAAAAATTTGCAATGAAAATCAGATAACATATATTGGATTATAAAGGAAATCCTACAAAACATTTGAGATGAGTTCAGTCTGATAGTTACATGGGTATACATTTACGATACATTCATTGTCCTGTAGGGATAATAGGCTTCAATGAAAGGTTAACATTTAAAAATCTGAAATGTTAACTGATAGCAGTAATTACAGGGTAATTCACAGCCAAAATGTTTGCTTTGACAAGAACAACCCAATTTAATCAGCTTGTTGAAAAAGCGAAGAGGTTAGGAAAAACAGCATATACTCATATCTCAAATTAGGAAGGAATCGAAAACCAATGAACAAAATTGAAAAGACACCAGAGTGGGTTTGTCTTAGGCTGGGTTCTCTTAAGGAACAAAGCCAGTGAAGTGTATATAAATACATAGAGAGAGATTGAGCTCAAGACAATGGCTCAAGACGTTGTGAGAGCTGGCTAGTCCCAAATCCATGGCATCAGGCTCTAGGCTTCTCCCGACTCATGTAGTTGCCGAGACTGACAAATCCAAAATCCCCAAGTCAGGCAGAAGGCTGCTGGCTCACATTCCAAGGACCAGAGGATCCAGGGAGAACTTTGCATATTGTATGTAGGCCATTTCCCCAAGGAAGCTAATTTGATGTTCAACTGAGAGACCTCCCAAGTGATTGGTCGCTCACATCCGATCACAAATTGTTGGCTGATTATGTAATATCTGCCAGACCACTGCAATGCATGGCCTAGATGAATTGATACATAATCTTAACCACCTCAAGGATCAACAAACTCATATACTGGTGTTTTGGAGACACTATCAGATAGACAAATGGCTGGCAAAATGGATGACCAGATGAAATATGGAAGAAGGCACAAAAAATATATAAAGAATACAAAGAGGAATTTATAGGGGCTTCAGGACTTACAGAAGTAATAAGGGAATTTTATAAAGAACTTTGTATTAATACATTTAAAATAGCACAATGCTGCTATGGTTTATTTTTATTTTGTTAAGTGGTTTTCTATTCCTTCCTAATTGGAGAGATGTTGTTGTTAGCAACCCTGGAGTCAATTTTGACTGTTAGTGACTTCATGTGATAGAGTACAACTGCCCCATAGGGTTTCCTAGGCTATAATCTTTACAGGAACAGACGGCCTGGTCTTCCCTCGCTATGTATATATCTGTATCTATATCTATATCTAGATCTATATATAGATCTAGATCTAGATATATGTTGTTGTTGTTGTCAGGTGCCATCGA
Organism: Chrysochloris asiatica; assembly: GCF_000296735.1. Classification (NCBI taxonomy): domain Eukaryota; kingdom Metazoa; phylum Chordata; class Mammalia; order Afrosoricida; family Chrysochloridae; genus Chrysochloris; species Chrysochloris asiatica. The sequence continues at coordinate 25,359,848 of NW_006408536.1, forward strand.
GTCGGGACCGACTCATAGCGACCCCATGCACAGCAGAACAAAACTATGTCCGATCCTGGGCCAACCTCACTACCGCTGCCACACTTGACGTCATCAATGATGCCACCTGGCCAATCCATCTCATTGGGGGTCTTTCTCTTTTTCTCTGACCCTCCATCTTACCAAGCATGACATCCTTCTCCTGCAACTGTTTCCTCCTGACAATATGTCCAAAGTATGAGAGACGAAGCTTAGCCATCCTGGCCTCCAAGGAGCACTCTGGCTGCACGTCTTCCAAAACAGATCTATTGGTTCTTTTGGCAGTCCATGGCACTTTCAGTATTCTCCTCCAACACCACAACTCAAAGGCAACAATTCTTCTACGATCTTCCTTATTCACTGTCCAGCTTTCGCATCCATATGAGGTTATTGAAAACACAATGGCCTGGGTCAGGCACACCCTAGTCCTCAAGCTGACATCTCTGCTCTTCAATACTTTAAAAAGTTCCTGTGCACAGTTGGTTGGTTATGTGTCATGGAGTTGATTCTGACTCATAGCGACCCTGTACATGGTTTCCAAGGCTACAAACCTTTATAGGAGCAGAAAGCCTCATTTTTCGCCTGTGGAACAGTTGGTAGTTTTGAATTCCTGACCTTGAGGTTAGCAGTTTACCTTGTAAAACCACTACACTACCAGAGCTTTATATATGTTGTTGTTAAGTGCCATCGAGTTGGTTCTGACCCATAGCGACCCTCTACAGGGTTTCCGAGGAGCAGCTGGTGAATTTGAACCGCTCACCTTGCAGTTCAAACTGACTTTGCAGTCCAGCGCATTCATCCACAGAGCCATACCAGAACTCCATATAAATATGTTATAACCACACAGTTAAATATATATATTTATATGTATATTTATGTATATATTTAACTGAGTAGTTCTAAAGTATTACATATAGACAATAAAGAAATTGAGACAGTGATTAATGTTCCACAATGAAGTCTCAAGGACCAGATGGCAGAAATCTACCAGCCACAGAATACTTTGAATAGTAAAGAGTTAATGTGAAAGACAAAACCACAAGTTTTTGTTGTTGTTATGTGCTGCCGAGTCGATTCTGACCCATAGCGACTCTGTGTAGGGTTTCCGAGGAGCAGCTTGTGATCTTGAACCACTGACCTTGCTGTTCAAATGGCTTTGCTGTCTGGCGCCACACCAGGACTAAAACATTTTTTATGACCTTGGATTATATAAGGATTTCTTAAGTATGATATAAAATTGTAAAAGAAAAATTGGATGAATTCACCTAACATTAAAAATTATGAAAAAAAAAAAACTTATGAGCTCTGGTCATCAAAAAGAACTCTAAAGAGAATGAAAATACAGACCACAAGCTAGAAGTGAGCATACACGACATATAAAAGAAGCAAACTGCTTCTTATTCAGAAGATAGAAAGAAACCCTCTAAACAAGAATAATAAAAGACCAAAACACAAGAGACATGAGCAGGAGACAATTTTAGTGACCAATAAACATAAGATGCTCAACCTCATTGGTGTTCTGGTAATAAAAGTTAAAAACACAATAAAATACCATTTCATGCCTATCAGGTTGGCAAAAACAAAAACGTTAGGTAATGGTAGGCACTGGGGAAGTGTAGAGTGGTACACATTTCATCCAAAACTGACGTGAATAGAAATGGACATAGCCACTTTGGAGGACAAATTGTACTAACTGGTTAAACCACTCATGCAACTGTTCTATGACCCAAAAATTCCTTCTTAGGTATGTGCCCTAGAAAAATGCTTGCAAATATGTGCTAGGAGACAAAACAGATACACAAAGAAACACTGTTCATAAAAGAAAATAGTAACTGGGTGTAGACAGAGGAGGAATTGGGAAATGGCAGAGAGGAGACTTCAAATGTGCCAGCGCTATTCTATTTCTTTATCTGGGTGCTGAGTACATGGCTTTTCATTTTATTTTTCCGTGATATGCACTGCTCTATACATTCTTTTAAGGAGCTCTGGTAGCGTAGTGGTTACAAATCAGGCTGCTAATCTCGCAGTCAGCAGTTGGAAACTACCAGCTGCTCCGTGGGAGAAAGATGAGGCTTTCTGCTCCCATAAAGATTTACAGCCTCGGAAACCCTGTACAGGGTCGCTATGAGTCGGAACCGACTCGACTCCACGGCACGTAACAACAGCAATACATTATTTTAAATGTATAACATACTTCACTATAATTAATTATCAGATAGTAATAATTGCAAAAGTAAAAAGCTGTTAAGGAAAAGCATAAGGTACTATGGGGCAGTTCTACCCTGTCCCAGAGGGTAGCTCAGAGTCAGAGTCGACTGGAGGGCGATGCGTTTGGTCTAGCTTTTGGGTACTATGAGAATGCGGGGGGGGGGGGATCCTACCTTTGAGTGGCTGTTTGGCAGTGGGGTGAGGGGAGAAGTTTTATAGACACTGTGAATTAAGATCTGAAAGATTTTTTATCCCTAATTATCTAATGGCTTCAAAATAAAGTTTTGTATTTGTGGGGCGTGATTTATTCTCTACAAACACGCTTGACTCATTAAGATTCCATTTTCTTATCAGCCCTGACATATCACGCTCATAATAACCATTTCATTACTTCAGGGATTCAGTTTAGATTTCTCCAGTAGTAATTACCAGGAGGATTTCTTTTTCTCTCCATCTCAGATAGGGAAGCATATATTCATTTAATTCTTTTCAATTCCAAACATAATTTAAAAACAAAAGCAAAAAACAGGCTGCAGCAGTCTTGGATATATTTCTCCTATCGCATCTTTCTTCTTGTTGTTAACTGCTGTCGAATCAGTTCCAATTCACATTAACACTGTATAGACTTTCAGAGGAGTGGCTATTGGGTTTGAACCACCGACCCTGCTGCTAGTTTATCTTTCAGCACCACAACAGAACCCTCTTAAGTGGCCGTTCGGTGCCGGCGAGTCAGTTCTGACTCCTACCAGCTCTGTGTACAACAGAATGAACCCTAACCCAGTCCCACACCAGCCTCACACTTCCTACGTTTGAGTCCACTGTTACTGCCACTGTGTCAACACATCTCATTAGGGGTCTTCCTCTTTTCCACTGACCCTCCACTTTGCCAAACAGGATGTCCTTCTCCAGGAACTGGTCCCTCCTGATAACATGCCCTATGTCTGAGAGCTAAAGTCTAGATACCCTGGCTTCTAAGGAACATTCTGGCTGTACTTCTTGCAAGGCTGATTTGTTTGTGCTTGTGGCAGTCTGTGGCACTTTTAATATTCTTCTTCAGCACTACAATTTTGTTTTCTTTACATTTAGGTGCAATCCCTACTGAAGGCTGTATTCTTTGATCATCATCAGTAATTATTTTAAGTCCTCTTCACTTCCAGCAATTAAGGTTGTATCTATTATCTGCTTATCACAGGTTGTCAATGAGTGTTCCTTCAATCCTGATGCCACACTCTTCTTCCTATAATCCAGTTGCTCAGATGATTTGCTCAACATGCAGATTGAATAAGTATCCGTTTATTGAAACATTTCAATCTGTATTCTTCAATTCCTGGAGCCTTGTTTTTCACCCAATGAGCTCAGTGTAGCTTGAATTTCTTCCTTCAGTACTATTGGCTCTTGATCATATGCAACCTCTTGAAATGGCTAAGCATCGACTAGTGCTGTTTGGTACAATGACTGTGTATTCCTTCCATCTTCTTTTGATGTGTTCTGTATCATTCAATAGTTTGATAATTTGTTGTTAAATGCTGTAGAGTTGGTTCTGACCCATAGTGACTCTATATAGGCCTTTAGAGGAGCGGCCGGTAAGTCTGAACCATCATCCTTGCAGTTCAAACCAACCTTGTGGTCAAATTTTGCCTATAGAATCCTTCAGTGTTTCAAGTCAAGGCTTGAATTTTTTCTTCAGTTCTTTCTGCTGGAGAAGTGCTTAGCAAATTCTTCCCTTTTCATTTTAACATTTGACTTTTGAAATTTTCTGTTCAGCTCTTTTATTTCCTCATTTTTCCCATTTGCTTTAGCATCTCTACACTGGAGAACAAGTCTCAGAGTCTCTTTTGACATCCATTTTGATCTTTTCCTTCTTCATTGTCTTCTTAATGACCCTTTGTATTCTTCCTAAAAGATGCTCTTGATATCATCCCACAAGTCTTCAAGTCTTTGGTCATTAGTGCCTAATGCATCAAATCTGTCCTTAGGATGATCTCTAAATTAAGGTGGGATGTGTTCAAGATCATATTTTGGCTTTCATGAACTTGTTTTAATTTTCTTCAGCTTCACCATGAACTTGCATTTGAGCAATTGATGTTCCGTTCCACAGCCTACATTTGGTCTTGCTTTGGCTGATAATATGGAGTTTTTTCACTTTCGCTTCCCACAGATATAGTCAGTTTGATTTTTATGTATGCCATCTGTTGAGATTCATGTGTATAGTCGTCTTCTATGTGTTTTTTTTTTAAGTTTTTTGCTCCCCTCAAAGCAAACCCCCTTCCAAGACTAAGAATCAATGGGAATACACGCTCTGATTGGTGACCACGTTCGTCACCGATAAGGGGAAGTGAGGGAAAAACAGCAATGAAGCAGTGAGCTAAGCCCTAAACATCGTTGAATAGACTCCTGTGAATCTGGGTGGAGACCTGGTTGGCCAGCAGTGTGGCAAGACCTGGGGA
>NW_006408536.1:25365340-25368053 GCF_000296735.1 Chrysochloris asiatica
TAAACTATCACATAATTCACAATAGAACTTTTTTTTTTTAATCTCCAGAAGAAAAAAAAGTTATTTGCAATGAGCACATCATTGGTCTTGCAAAATTCTATCATGTGCTCTCCAGCATCATTTCTATCACCAAGACTATGTTTTCCAACTACTGATCCTTCCTCTTTGTTTCCAACTTTGCATTACAATTGCAAATAATTATCAATATATTTTGATTGCAAGCTTGATCAATTTCAGGCTGAAGTCGTGAGTAGAATCTTCAATTTCATCATCACTGGCTTTAGTGGTTGGTGCATAAATTTGAACTGGTCTCCCTTGTAAGCATATGGATACTAACCTAACAGACAGAATTATGCTTCAAGATAGATCTTGAAATGCTCTTTTTGATGATGAATGAGATGCCATCCCTCTTCAATTTGTCATTCCCAGCATAGCAAACCATATGATTGTCATATTCAAAATGGCCAATAACAGTCCATTTCAGTTCACTGGTGATGGTGGTGACGGTGTACCGAGGAGTCAGTTCCAACTCATAGCGACAGGGTTTCCGAGGCTGTAACTTTATGGGAGCAGAATGCCTCATCTTTTTCCCGTGGAACTGCTGGTAGTTTCGAACTACTGACCTTGAAGTTAGCAACCCAACTCGTAACTACTATGCTACCAGAGCTCCTTATTTCAGTTCACTAATGCCTAGGATATTCATCTTTATGCATCCTATTTCATTGTTGACAACTTCCAATTTTCCTAGCTTTAGGCTTCATACATTCTGCATTATACTTCATACATACATGCCCATACATTCTGAATATTAATGGATGTTTGCAGCTGTTTCTCCTCATTTCAAGTTGTGCACCAACAGCAAATGAATATCCTGAAAGCTTTGCTCCATACACATCTTTAGGGACAACTCTACTTTCATGACACAGCTCTTGCCCAGCCATGTTTTGAGCACCTTCCAACATGAGGGGCTCGTCTTCTGGCATTACATCTGACATTGTTTTGCTGCTATTCATAAGATCTTCAGTGGCTCGCATTCAGAAGTAGTTCGCCTCTCCTTCTTCCAAGTCTGTCTTATTCTGAAAGCTGTGCTGAACTGTGTCCACCATGGGTGTACCTTGTGTTGTTGTTGTGAAGTGCCGTCGAGTTGGTTCCCACTCCTAGCGACCCTGCCTAGGGTACCTGAGGAGTGGCTGGTGGATTTGAACCACCACCAGTTATGCAGTTCAAACTGACCGTGCTGTCCAGTGCATTATCCTGTGCACCGGTGGAGTAGCTTTCAGCATCACAGCAACATGCAAGTCAAAGCGAGAGACAGCGGAGGCCAGGATTCCCTACTTAGCATGATTTAACACATTCTGCCATTTAAGACCACAAAAACAAAAATCTCTACTCTTTTCAAAGCTAATCCCTTTGAAATCACAAGGAAGAATTCCAGCCTCAGCATTTGAACTAGTTTCCCAGTAGGAAAAACCAATGTGAAGCTCTAATGACATCAGATTGCATTTTTCAGATTGCATTGACATCAGAACATAAATCAGAATCCCAGAGAATAAAAATCTGTGCTCTAGTAGATATCTTTGATACCATAATTTCTGGAAGCCACACTGGTATAGTTATGCAAATCGAGTTTAGACAAATATAGCCATTGTCTTGAAGTTTGTTTTCCATTATTCCAGCTACTTTTTAATAAGAGGAAGCAGCAAAATTTATTGACCTAAATGTCTTCTTAGCATTTTTTACTCATTATACATTAAGAAAAGAAACACCAGTATTTGCTTAGCAGTTGAGTATAGTTTACCACTGTTTCCATGAACTACAATTTATACTTTTCTTGTTTTTATTTTTTACAAGAAATAAAGTCTTTTGCAAGAAATGTGATCCCAGACAATGGGAAATTAAAATAAAAATCAGATGCAATTCAAAAGGACAAAACAAAGGGAAAACCATCCTGAAACCAGTCCCTTCAAAGGTTGATGAGTCACGGCAAATAAAAAGGCAAGAAGCCGGTCTAATGAAGACTGCTGAATTACAGCCATGTGGGGGGAACTTTGAGCAAGGTTAATCTCTTAAATTGGCTAGTCATTAATAACTCGTTTGGCAGCAAGTCTTTTAAACAGACAACTTGAATACGGATGAATTGGTTTGATAGAAAACAACTGATCTTTTACTTATAACTAGGTCTTCAGATGCCTTGGATAATTGTAATTAACATGTTCAAGGGGGCAACCAGATTGATACCCTTGCCAGAAGAGTAGGGTTTCCTTCCATTTAAAGCCAATTTATTGGTCACTGCTGTCAAAACTAAGCCCAGTTCATTTCTGCCGAGTTGATTCCGAGTCATACTGACCCTAAGGTTTCCAAGAAGATAAATCTTGATGGATTCAGGTAGTCTCATCTTTCTCCCTCAGAGCAGCAGATGGATTTGAACTGCCGACCTTGCAGTTCGCTGACCAACGCTTAACCTACTGTAACATCAGGGCTCCTTGATCAAGCTCACAGTTCACCTAAAAATGGATGTGCTGTTGGTTTTTTGTAAACATTTTATTATGTTTTAGATGAAACTTTACATAGCAATTGAGTTTTCCCATAAACAATTCATACATACACAAATTGTTCCATGACATTGGTCACAATTCCCACAATGTATTAGAAAGCCCCCCTTTTCCTCCCTGTGCTCCCCGTTTCCGTTCTTCTGGTTTCCCTGTTCCTTTCT
>NW_006408536.1:25368248-25381599 GCF_000296735.1 Chrysochloris asiatica
AGAAGAGTTCTAAGATTTCAAAAATGGAGAATACATTTTAGGATCTACCAAATGCAAAAAAAAGAATACTGATATTTCCATAATAAGGCAACAGTAGGTAGAGGGTTAAGGAGCTCTGGTAGCGTAGTGGTTACGAATCGGGCTGTGAACCGCAAGGTCAGCAGTTCGAGACTACCAGCTGTTCCGTGGGAGAAAGATGAGGCTTTCTGCTCCCATAAAGATTTACAGCCTCGGAAACCCTGTAAAAGTCACTATGAGTCGGAACCGACTCCACGGCACATAACCACCACCACCACCACCAGGTAAAGGGTTACGATAGCTGATGTTGTGGTAAGGCAACAAAATAAAATTGATTCATCTTCTCCATAGGTATTTTGATGTTGGCTCCATGCACGATGGAATGAAATGCCCGTGCCTCATGATAGGTAGTACATGGGGCCACTGTGATCCATACAATTTTCATGGGTAATTTTCTAAAGTAGATTGCCAGACTTTTCTGCCTAGTTCATCTTAGTCTGAATACTCTCCTGAACACTGTTCAACATCCTGGTAACACACAAGCCTCCCTGACAATGAGTGGTGGCTGTGTATGAGCTGCATTGGCTTGGACTGAAACCTAGGTATCACCACATGGAAGGCCGGAATGACACACTGAACCACCATTGTCCCCATTCAGAGTTATTCAGTTGTGGCTTATCGAGCCCCTACTATGTTCCTGCTGTTATTGCAAGGGATGTCCTCCATGTGTTAAACCATTCCAATAACTTTCAATAAACACAGGCTATTTGCAATTTCCTGGACATGGAATCGAAAGCATGAAGAGACTTCTCTGGAATTCTGGTATGTCCGGTGGCAATGCTGGCCCACTTTATGACAACATGCTATGTTCTATATTCAAAATGATAGCATCTTCTTTGGATGAACATTTCAATAAAAATGCTAAACCCAGGTACAGGTCTCACTGATTTGGGATAGATAACTTGCTGTTGTGCTCTGCAAACCTCTGACCTCCTTTTTGATATGGTTGATGTTCGGGGTCATTCACACCCATCAGACAGTAAAACCCCAGCACCCCAGGCCACCAGCCTTACTTGGTTGGCTCCTGTCCACCCTTTCAACCTGAGCTGATTCCCTTCTCTTGTCTTTCTGTACCCCAACAATCCGTCAGCAAAATTATTTTGCTTCTCTACCCAGCAGAGTGGGGCGGCCAGAGCTCTTGTCCCCACTCCTGCTTCTTTAACCGTGTGGACATCATGCTTCCAGTCCAGTCTTGTCCCACTGAAGTCTACCTGCATCAGTAGCTGTCTGACTTAATGAACCTCTGTACCACTCCAGTCTGGAGCTCCCAGTTAATAGTGACTTCAGATACCTGATGAGCCACATGCAATATCCTTCATGCACCAAAAATCACTGGCTGGGAAAACAGATATTCTCATTAGCAAAGCTGTTCAGAGGACTGAACATTTCTGTCTACCTCTTAAATTCCCAGGGATGTTCAAGTTGCTGATGATTGCTTTGGGTTTTTAACCTTTCACTTTGCCCTTTTCTATGCCACTTGCAAACCTTTCTCTTTTGACTCTGACCTTTTCTCTTTGCAAAGGCTTCAACTCCATGCTGACCAGGGGCCCAGTGCAAACCACTCACTCAAGATGTCCAGTTCAAGCCTGGTTCCCAGCTTATAGTGCCCCCCAGGGAACAAACTTCACCCTGACACCTTTCTGCTGTGCCCTGAGTCTATTCAATAAACTCTACTGACCCTGATTCCTTCTAATCCCAGGGTGTAAAGGAATCATTACCAACTGCTGCTGAATCGAATTCCTGCTTCTCCTCAAGACTTGAGTAGACTGGATTAGCAGCTATCTTTCCAGCTTTTTTGGTAGATTGTTGTTATTATAAAGTGCTGTTGAGTCAGTTCTAAATCATAGCAACCCTGTATAGGGTTTCCAAGGAACAGCTGGCAGATTTCAACCACCGTTCTTGCTGTTAACAGTCCAGTGCTTATCCTACAGCATCACACCAGGAAGAAGACATGTTTTACTACCCATTTGCTACTGTTATATAGCATTTCTTACCATCACTGGGTCTCTAATTGTTCTTTTTCTCCCACTAAACGGTAGCTTACTCTTTTGGTAACAAAGGAGAATGAGATGAAAGACAGAGAAAACAAAGAATACACAGTGATCAGCATAAAATCACACAAAGGCCTTCTTCCAATCAGAAGATGACTTTTGCAGTTGATTCTCTACCTTTGTCTAGACATATTCCTTAACACAGTATTTTTTAAACCTTTATAGAGATTTGAGTCACCTGGTAAACATCAGCTTCTGGGTCAGTTCTGTGTGGGGCAGGGTGGCGAGATTTTGCATTTCTAACAGCTCCCAGGTGATGCCAGGGCTGTCTCAAGGCCTACACCTAGAACAGCAAGTCTCCAGTTCTGTTACAACCTGGAGATAGTTTCAGGCATGGTCTCCTAAATGGCCAGTACAGGTAGCCCCCGAGTTATGGAAGAGATCCTTTCCTACATGTCTTTAAGTTGAATTTCTAAGTAAGTCAGGATAGGTGTATTTAACCTTACTTAAGTGCAAGAAAGGAGTTCTGGTGGCGTAATGGTTACGAGTTGGGTTGCCAACCTCACTGTCAGCAGTTCGAAACTACCAGCTATTCTGCAGGTGAAAGATGAGGCTTTCTGCTCCCATAAAGATGTGCAGCCTTGGAAACCCTATGTGGGGTCACTATGAGTCAGAACTGACTCCACGGCACACTACCACCTCCGAGTGCAAGAAAAGATGACTTTGATGAAGACTTTGCTGTGAGTGAGGGTTGGTTCAATCATTTCAAAGTGGGAGCAAAATTATGTAACATTCAAGAACACGTATGAGCTGTATGTAAATCAGATGCTAGTAACCAAGGGACTTACTTACCTGTAAATTAAGCACACTCACAAGATCATTTTTAATTATAATACCTTTAAATGGAACCAACTGTTTTCAAGTACAACAAGGATTTCTTTATTCATTAATAGCTACGGTTAAGTGCCGTTGAGTCGGTCTGACCCATAGAGACCCTGTATAGGGTTTCCAAAGAGAGGTTGGTGAGTTCGAACCGCTGACCTTGTGGTTCAAACCGACCTTGTGGTCCAGTGCTTTATACCACAGCCTGAATGAATAGACACAGAAGCGTGAATAAGAAAGAGGCATTGACGTGTGGATTATGGAGCAGCCAAGTATCAGATTACCCAGTAAGCAAGGTAAGCACATGCTTACCTGTGCTTATTAATCTGTAGTAAATAGTTTCACGTTTTTTTCACCACATCAAAGATTCTGTTTCAAGGTAAGCCTGCCATCTGTCTCCCAAATCCATAGCATATTCCTACCAAATCGAAGTCTCTTTTCAAATTTACAATTCTTGATGGAGACAGAGTACTCGGTAAGCAAGCTAAGCATACACTTACTTTTTTAATAAGTGCTTACTTACTAATCTGCAGTGGAAAGTTTCACACATTTTTCATCACATGAAAGATGTGAACCCATATGAATTGTGTAATAAGCATAAGTAAGCCCATGCTTACCTTGCTTATTGAGTAATTTATTCCTACTGGACACACAGGAAAGATATAAGGATACTGGATTGTGCTGCTGATAAAACAGAATACACCCAAAAAACACAGCCTAATGGGCAGAGGCAAATTTCAGAATATAATACCAGACACACTCAAGAGAAGATGATACGGAATCTAGACCAATCCAAATCTTACATGATCTTTTACATCTTTTACATCAATTTTAATCTTTGAACGTTAACATAAACTAATATATTCTTATATGTTCAGGAGGTCAAGAATTTCTGTGTTTATCTTTTCTGGGTACTCATACCATTGAAATTGGTTTCTAAACATCTCCACTATCAATGGCATAGACATTCACTATGTGCCTTACGACATCAAACCAAAACCCTTTGCCCTTGTGTCAACTCCAACTCATAGCCACCCTATAAGACAGAGAGCACAACTCCGTGTACAGAAGCCGACTACTTCAGCAAACGCTGACATTTTGCTTAACAGCCAAGTCCTTCACCACTGCACCACCATGGCTCTTTTACATGCATCAATCTCTTTTCAGTCTTGTAATAAGACAAAGGATAGAGACTCTATTAGACCCTTTGAGTCGATGAGAAAGGAGGTGATGGAGAAGTCAGCAGCATGGCCTAGGCGTGAGCAGCAGAGTAGCATTAGAACTCAGAGCTCTTACTCGTGCCCCTGAGCATTCAGCCACTACACTATCTGGTCTTTCTGCTACTGCTTCTGATTTTTTCCCTTCAAACTGAACAATTCCCATTTATTTTCTTACAAACTTTCCATGAAGGACTACTCTTGAATTCTAAGGAAAAGTCCTCAAGGTGGACTCAAGAATAGAAAAGCCCCAAGAACCATGGAAGGATGGTCTCAATCTATCCACGTGGCATTCTGTCATTGATGTTCTGCTGAACATTACACGATGGTTCAGACTTGTCTCTCGACTTCAGAGGACTACATTTCTAACACCTGGTCAACTTATTCAACTTACTAGCTGGTCTTTCCGAATCCAGTTGTGTTTTTTGTAACTTTTTCTGGGTTGTTTTTTTTAATGTCATATTTATATCAGGATGCTTTGGGTTCCAAATTTAGAATAAATAATAAAATGGAAACTGGCTTAAGGGAATGAATAAACTCATATAACAGAAACACTCCCAAGATAGGCTGGTGTCATGAACCTCGTTCCTTTTAATCTTCCACATTTGCTGTGAAAACATCCAAAATCAGCACTCCTGAGAGTCCTCAAGTGTTGATGGTGTGTGTGGCATAGAGCTTTGTGCTTCCCCACTGCTACCTGACAATGAAGCCTTCATCTACTCCAAATTATCAACAAGCGTTGTGAGCTTTACTTTGATTGGACCAACTTACCATTGCAGCCATTTTAAGATGCACATTTTTTATATTCAAACATCTCTGAAGTAAAATACATCATACAGTTGATGTATAGTTATCGTTGGCAGGATTTTTTCTTTTTTTCATTCTTTGTTGTTGTTGTTGTCAGGTGCCATCGAGTCAGAACCGACTCATAGTGACCCCATGCACAGCAGAACGAAACAATGTCCGATCCTGGGCCAACCTCACTACTACTGCCACACTTGACGCCATCAATGATGTCACCTGGCTGATCCATCTCGTTAGGGGTCTTCCTCTTTTTCTCTGATCCTCCACCTTACCCAGCATGACATCCTTCTCCAGCGACTGTTCCCTCCTGACAATATGTCCAAAGTATGAGAGACGAAGCTTAGCCATTCTGGCCTCCAAGGAGCACTCTGGCTTTGTTAGCGGTACCTAAAATAGGGTGCTCTTTTAGAGATCTAATACTGGGACAATCAGCCAAGACCAATCAGGAATTATCCCTAGAGCTAGCGGTGGCATTAATCCCCACACAAGGACATGGTGGGAAGCGTGGAATGGATGTTGAAAAGACCATCAAAATATTCTTTAAATAACTGGGCTCATACTAATGGGGGGGTGTGTGGACTATAGTAGTGCAAAGTCATTCTTTCTTTTATTCATTCACGCACTCATTTATTACTTATTCCTGACAATGAAAGCATTTATTGGATACATACTCTGACCTAGTACTCTGTAAGGAGCGAAGATATAAATGATTAAAGAGTCTGCCACTGAACAACTCATATAATCCTGATATCCGCATTTTTAAATGTTATCTATATTGTTACATTTGATATCATAATAATTTATGAGTCGTGTTTTATGAATAATAACCGAAAAATGTCAAATATAGGCAAGGTCAAGGATACTGCACTATATGAAATGCTATGCCCCCAAAACTCTGCTGCCACAAAATTTGGCCCTAATAAAATCTGGAGCCTAAACCTTGATTTTGGAATGAGAATGGAGACAAACCCATGGATAAGACACTTTTCAGTGATTCTAAGAAGCACAATGGTAGGACCCTTGACAAATTCTGACATCTTAAACCATGTGAAATATACAATGATCTAAATGAAAACCCCAAACCAAAGCCATTGAGTCCATTCTAGCTCATAGCAACCCTATAGGACAGAGTAGGCCTGCTGCTCAGGGTTTCTGAGCCTATAAATCTTTATGGGAACTGACAGCCTCATCTTTCTCCTGCAGAGTGGCTGGTAAGTTTGAACTGTGGGACCTTCCGGTTAGCAGTCCAACACTTAGCCCACAGCACTACCAAGGCTCCTTAATCTACAGGAAGGGAAGAGCAATTGTCAATTTCACATACCAAATACCAGATCAATGCTGTATTTATTTGCTGGAGAGGCTCAAGCCTGGGAACAAGCAAATGGAATTGAGTAGAGCCCAAAGGTGATTTTTTCACCTTTTCTGAAATCCCTGGGTGGCACAAATAGTTAAGTTTTCAGCTGCTCACCAAAAGGTTGGAGGTTTAAACCAAAAAAACTAGCAATCTGCTTTAGCAAAGCCAGTCATTGAAAACTCTATGGACACACTTGGCATTGCCATGAATCAGAAGTGACTCAGCTTCAATTGGTTACAAGAGTGAAGAGCTGGGGGATCAGCTTCTCTACCTTGATCTTGTGTTGTTGTTTGTTGTGGTTAAGTTCCATCAAATCAGTTCTGACTTATAGCGACCCTGTAAAGGAGTTTCTGAGGAGTGGCTGGTGGGTTTGAACTGCCGACCTCGCAGTTAGCAGTCCAATACTTATCCAACTGTGCCACATAAATGGCAGGCATTTGTGATCAGCACCCCAGCGAGCTCAAACTGCACTAGCAAAACATAACAGTGTTGAAGCCAAAGAGGCTGAGGTTCGCAGTTAGTAGATACTTTACTCTTGACTTGACTTCAACATTGTTATGGATTGCTTTGTGCCCTCCTTAAATACGCTGGGGGTTCATGCAGTGGACAGCAAAGTCACTTTGAACCACAAGGTGGGCAGTTCAAGCTCACCAACTGATCCTCAGAAACCGCATTCAGGGTCGCTACGTGTCGGAATGGACTCTACAGCACTTAACAAATATGTGCTATAAATCCTAATTCTTACAGGGTTATTATGAGTCAGAAGCAACTCAACAGCAACAGGTTTATTGTTTTGTTTTAATACCTGTGGATGTGATCCCACTTGGGAATGGGGTTTTCTTTGTTATGTTAATAAGGATATATTAGTGGAAGGTGTGTCTTCAGCGGATCACTTTCAAGATAGAAAGGACCAGCTTGGGCACAGAAAAGCAAGTCCAGATGGGTGAAGCTAGGTGCCCTGCTACTGAAGATACCCAGAGAACTGAGGAACAGAAGTTGAAAAGAATCTGCCCCTAGAGCTGGTTCCTGGCATGTGGACTTCTAGCCCTAAAATGTGAGAAAGTCCATTTCTACTCAATCAAGCCACCCACCTGTTACAACAGCACCAAGAGACTAAAACAAGCTGCTACTCTCTCCACTCCCCTGTGGGTTTTGTATAGCTCCCATCTATGAAGAGCTCCTGGGTCCTCGAGCATGATCAGTTCATTTTTATGATTAGGACATAGCTGCCGGATGCTCGGATCAAACCCTTCTCCCTGGTTTTCTGTACAGAAACAGTGGGATTGGGTTTGGATGCTGGACAATGGAAAGCCCAAAGTGTGATCAAAGAGTTTGCTCATGATGTCCCAAGCATCCAGCTCCACAGGGGAAGGCAGGTCTAATACTTGGGGTCAAGCAGATAAAACCACCTGAGAGAAGAAAAAACAATGCAACACATTCCGCTTTCCTCTTCAGGCTTGCTTAAAAAGTCACTGCTTATTATGGGATGCAGGTTATTATGGTGACAGGAGTAGCTTGAAAGGGAAATGGAGACTAGCCTAAGAGCATAACCACTCCATTGCCATCAAGTCGATTCCAACTTATAGCAACCCCCTAGGACAGAGTAGTACCGCTCCTTAGGGTTTCTAGAACTATGAGTCCTTACAGGAGCACACAGCAACTGGTGGGTTTGAATCCCTGACCCTGTGACTAGTAGCCCAATGCTTCACCCACAGTGTAACGCTTTAACCTGTGCCTGAGACCTAAACTACTGACTGTCTTGGTGCTAACCAGCATCATAAAGTGACTAATATTTTCAAAAATACAGCAAACTGTTTCTATCCCTAGCTTTGCTACAGTAGCTTGGAACCCCCAACATGCAGCAGGTATTAGAATTGAGGGTAGAGGAAGAATGTACTCTTTGCAATAATGTTACTGTAACTGTAACTCAATAAAGTTGTTGTTGCTTGTTGTCAGGTGAGTCCCTGACTTACGGCAACCCCATGTACAGCAAATAGAAATAATGCTTGGCCCTGTGCTTACCCTGTGATCTGTTGTGATCATTGTGATTCATAGGCTGATTTTCAGAAGTAGATCACCAGAACATTCTTCCTAGTCTGCCTAATGTTCCAATGAGGGTTGGGATGTGGAGAGAGAAAGAACAGGGTTGGGGATGAGTGGATAATATTTTATGAAGTTGAATACCTTCAGAAATTCAGTAAGAATGAATTTAAATGACCTCTGTTACACATTTTTAAGTAATAAAAAGACAACAATCATTTGTAAAATCACCTAGATTCCAGGTTTCCTGCATCCCCCCTAACTCCCAACTTAGCCAGTCTGTCGGAGACCACAGCACTTCATGCTTAATTCATCAGTGGGTCTATACCAAGATGGCTGCAGGCTCCTAACTGTTTCATCCTGATGATTGCTGCAATTTATCAAGGCCACTTTAGTTTCAGACTCAATTTCCAAGCAGCAGGACAATCCCCTACAATTGCTTAAATGACATTTGGAATTTTAATACCCATGATTCTTTTATTCCATTATCCAAGTCATTAATGAAAGGCTCCTTCTTTTCAGATTTGGGGCCTAACTCTTAAGAAAATCTATTGTCCCATCAATAATGCTCTCAGGGCATGCTCCTCCACTGAAGTTCATCAATATTGACAAGAAACTTCAGATGCATGCCCTGATTTCAGTCAATGGATTAGGGGTCGTGTAAAAGGATCACCTACAAAAACTTGCAAAGCACTGCCATCCTTAGACATTTGAGACGGGCTCCCCTCTGAGCTGTCCACTCAGCGAGAGCACAGTTTGATGCGAAAACACATTTGCATTCATCACTATAGTCTCCAACAACACATACAGCATCCAATTATTCAGGTTGTTCAGACAAATGCTGACTGCCTTCACACCCAATCGCAGCCTCCCTGTTTGAAGATTTGGCTTCAAAATGGATTTGCCCGAAATTGTTTAACACACTATCTTGCCGGTATCCTGTCACAAGTTTGTTTAATATTCCAAGGCCACCTACTTCCCTGAAGGGTGACCATACAATTTCTAAAAACCTCTTGGTTAGGGCTACAGTTATCTGCTTGGGTTATATGTAGTATGAGATCTACGGTAAGCATTTTTAACCAAAGCACAGAGGGTTGAAAACGATCAGGTAATTAAGGTAATCACACCCACCACTGTATGTATCTGTCAGTTTGTCATGCTGTGGTGACTTGTGTGTTGCTGTGATGCTGGAAGCGATGCTGTCAGCAGGATCATACATATAGAAAGTCATCAACACTGAAAAGGAATGAATAAAGATCAATATCTTAGGCATCAGAGAGCTGAAATTGGTCATTTTGAGTCTGATAATCTCATGGTTTACTATGCCGGGAATGACAAATTGAACAGGAATGGTGTAGAATTCATCATCCAAAAGAACATTTCAAGATCCATCTTGAAGTACAATCCTGTCTGTGATAGGATAATATTCACACGCACACAAGAAAGACCAGTTAATGCCACTCTTAATCAGATTTCCAAACCAACTACTAAGGCCAGTGATAATGAAATTGAAGAATTCTACCTACTTTTTCAGCCTGAAATTGATCAAACATGCAATTGATCAAATATGCACTGATAATTATTGGTGATTAGAATGCAAAAGTTGGAAACAGAGGAAGGATTGGTAGTTTTAAAATATGGCGTTGGTGATAGAAATGATGCTGGAGATCATATGACAGACTTTTGCAAGGCCAATCACTCATTCGTAGCAAATATCTTTTTTCAATAATGATTATACACATGTACTTCAGCAGATGGAATTCACAGGAATCCAATTGACTACATCTGTGGAAGAAAAGATGGAAAAGCTCCATATCATCAGCCAAAACAAGGCCAGGGGCAGACTGTGGTACAGACCATCAACTGCTCATATACACGTTCAGGCTGAAGATGAAGAAAATTAAAACAGCTCCACAAAAGTCCAAATATGACCTTAAGCATGTCCCACCTGAATTTAGAGACCATCTCAAGAACAAATTTGATGCATCAGGCACTAATGACCGAAGACCAGAAGAATTGTGGGATGACATTAAGAAGAACATACATGAAGAAAGCAAAAGTTCATTAAAAAGACAGGAAAGAAAGAAACGATCAACATGTATGTCATAATAGACTCTGAAAGAAAATTTCAAGTGACAGCTTGAGAAGACAAAGTAAACTCTTATGAAATATACAAAGACATGGAGTTAGAAAACCCAAAAGTGAAATGCATTTCTCAGTCTGAAAGAACTGAAGAAAAAAGTCAAGTCTTAACTTTCAATATTAAAGGGTGTGGTGCTGCGGGTTAATGCACAAACATATTCAACTGTGTGGAGCATAACCAACTATGGATAACATTGTGAAGAATGGGTATTCTGGAACACTTAACTGTGCTCATGAGGAAAGTGTACATAGAGCAAGAGGTAGTCCTTACAACAGAACAGTGGGGACACTGTGTGGTTTAAAATCAGGAATACTTATTCAATCTGTATGCTAAGCAAATTATATGAAGAAGAATGTGGCATGAGGAATTGGAGGAAGACTGATTAGCAACCTGAGATATGCAGATGACATAACCTTGCTCTCTGGAAGTGATGAGGACTTGAGATACTTATTGATGAAGATCAAAGACCACAGCCTTCAGTATGGGTTATTCATCAATGTGAAGAAAACAAAAATCCTCACAATTAGACCAATAAATAATATCATGATAAATGGAGAAAAGCTTGAAGTTACCAAAGACTTCATTTTGCTTGCGTCCACAATCAATGCTCATGAAAGCAGCAATCAAGAAATCAAAGGACACAGGTTATTGGGTAAATCTACTGCAAAAGATATCTTTAAACAGCAAAGATGTCACTTTGCGGACTAAGGTGCACCTGACCCAAGCCATGGTATTTTTAATAGCCTTTTGTGCACATGAAAGTTGGACAATGAATAAGGAAGACAGTAGAAGAACTGATGCATTTGAATCATAAGGTTGGGGAAGAATATTGAAACTACCAAGGACTGCCAGAATAACAAATAAATCCGTCTTGGAAAAAGCACAGCCAGAATGTTTCTTAGAAGCATTTCATCTCTCATGTTTTTGTTGTTGTTGTTAAGTGCTGAATCATATCGACCGTGTATAGGGTTTCTGAGAAGTGGCAGGTGAGTTTGAACCACCAACCCTGTGGTTCAAACCGACCTTGTGGTCTAGTACTTGTCCTACAGCCCCATA
Source organism: Chrysochloris asiatica (assembly GCF_000296735.1). NCBI lineage: Eukaryota > Metazoa > Chordata > Mammalia > Afrosoricida > Chrysochloridae > Chrysochloris > Chrysochloris asiatica. Next base: position 25,379,814 of record NW_006408536.1, read on the forward strand.
CCAGGACTCTAGACTCTAGACTCTAGACTCTTGTACTTTGAACATACTATCAGGATGGACCATTATGTGAAGAAGGACATCATGCTTGGTAAAGACAAAGGCTAGTGAAAAAGAGGAAGACCCCCATTAACAATGGACTCAAACATAGCAATAATTGTGAGGATGGCACAGGACTTGGCAGTATTTCATTCTGTTCTTCAGAGTGTCGCTATGAATCAGAACCAACTCAATAGCACCTAACAACATTTTTATTTTTTATTTTTTAACGGAGCAACTGATAAGCTTCCTGCCTGCCAATGCAGTCATGGTGTCATTAACTCTTTTCAAACTACTTCCATAACCAGGAAACCTTCATGAAACTCTCATTGATAGTATTTCCAGATAGCTGAAATATCTGGATTGGAATGGACACAATTAGGCAGGAAAGAAGACTAAAACATCCTTAAGACTCAATATTTGAAAGTAAACTCTTCACCAGTTCTTTACTTTCTCTGACCAGAGAATAAAAGTGGGTTAAACAGAGTCAGTGACATAGTCACAGAGGACTAGAGTGGAGAGTGAAGCGTCCAGCTGATAAGAAGAGAGGGCATCTGCACAAGAACACCCACACTTGCAAATAATACCCACCTGACTTGGCTTCAATGGCTGGATGGTCAGAGCTCAACTAAAAGAAGAAAGAAGAGGGAAAAAAGAGTAATCTGATACAATTTGATTAACTTGACCTACACCTATGGATGCAGTAGCTCAAAAGAAGGAACAAATCTTTACAGTGACGATCATTCCCACCCCTCGGCACACAGGGTTGACAGGGATGGACAACTTGGGCATTGGCTACCTAAAATGGGAGGGAGGGGCACAAAGGCAAGAAGTGACTGGCTTACAAGCTTTCAAGAGGGAACCTAGATCCAGAGGGCTAGGGGGAAGGTAGACTCTCCACTGAGTAGTATCCAATCGGTCTGGGCGGGACTGATGAAAGGAGATGAGGATAGGACTCCTGTGATACAATATAGTGAATAATTGCTATCAGAACTGACTGTGAGGGTTGGAAATGTAAAGGTAGATGTTTTGTAGCAAAAGGAGGGGAGTGATTAACATTGCAGGCCAGGAGCGGAGGTCCCTGGGACCATCAAGGGAGAAGAGCGGAGTATAGGCCCCTACCCAGAGAAACAGTGACTCCAGAGATGGAAGTAGAGACGATGGCATGGAGAGATGGAGCAGCTGGGGACTCTAGACCCAGAGAGGGAGATGGGCTGTGTGCTGACGACCAGGGAGCAGGCTTGTGGAGTATACCCTTTGGTTGGTTGATGATGCATGGCAATGAAAGGATATACGATAGGATGAATGTAAAGCTAATGTTCTCCCATGTAAACTATCACATAATTCACAATAAAGTGGGTTAAACTGAAAGCAAGTGGAATTTTAGTTGGTCTCTCTGGTTGTTACTGACAGAAATCCAACCCAAACTAGCTTAAACAAATAGAACACAGAAATATATTTCTTGCCTCCTATACCTAGGAAGGATGGGCAGAGATGGTATGTAGCAATACTGAGCAGCATTGGAGTTTGCTGATTGAGAACACAGTTACTAGAACCAGGTTCCTGGGTTTGAATCCTCTCTCTGCCATGTAACTTTGGGAAAGTTTCTGTGCTTCAATGGCCTGGTATTGGGAGGAAAAGGGGAGAAGGAGAGAAAAATACTATTTTTCCATTGGGCCATTGCAAATGTTAGCACATTACATTGTTGTTTTTGTTAGGTGCCATGGAGTCCGTACTGACTCACGGCCAC
>NW_006408536.1:25381864-25383255 GCF_000296735.1 Chrysochloris asiatica
CAGCAGTTCCTCGGAAACCCTACACAGGGTCACTGTGAGTAGGAACCAACTCAACGGCACTTAATAACAACATCTTTATAGAAGCAGACTGCCATATCTTTCTACCTCAGAACAGTTGGTGGATTTGATCCACTGACCTTTTGTTTTGTAGCAGAACACTTGGTTGTTGTTTTTTGTTTTGTTTTGTGTTTTGCAAAACTTTTCATTATGAATTGAGTGAAGTGTTATGGAGCAGTCCATCTGTTTTACATTCAACAAACCATACACTTTGTTTGATCTTAATGATCACAAGCCCCTGCCTGTAACAAGAGTTATCCCACATCCTCCCTCTAGTTCTAATTTCCATTCCACTTTCCTTCCCATTCCTTCTGAACTTTGTCCTTAGGTAAATGTTGCCCTTTTGATCTTGAATGGCTGACCATTCCATGGTGAGCAGACCTTCCTAGTGTTGTTGTCCCACCTATCTACTACTTGGCTGAAAATTGGGTCATGAGGGTGAGTTCATTTCCAGACCTGAAGGGTGATGGAGAGCCATAGTCTTGGGTTCCTCCGGACTCTTTTTGACCCGTAAGCCTGCTCTTATTTTATCATTTTAATTTTGTTCCATATTTTCTCCCACTCTATCCAGGACCTTCTAATGCAATCCCTATCAAAACAGTTGGTAATGGGAGCCTGGCAACATCTAGTTCTTCGAGTCTCAGGGTTGTGGATGTTCATGTGCTTCATTAGTTCTTTTGAAATTAATTCATTCCAAGTGTCTTCAGTTTTCATCCCTCTTCTTTCTTCTACACATAGAGAGACCAATAATAGTTGCACCTTAGCAGGCTGCTCATGCACTTTTAAGATCACAATAGTTACTTACCAAAGTAAGATGCAGAACATTGTCTTTGGGAACTATGTTATGCCAATTGAGCATGGTATCCCCTGAGACTATGGTCCTGAGCTCTGAGGCCCAGCAAATCATTGCCTCAAAGTGTTTGATAATGTCTAAGACATTTTCATCATTTTGCCTCCTGTATGCTCCACCACATTCATACACATGTTTGCAGTAAAGGTAAATACCCATGTACAAACATCCTCTGCCAACCCTTTACATATTTGTGAGATACTCCCACGCTCCCTCCCATACCTGCGTATGTACCTACCCGTTAAACACTGTTGTTGCAGGTTTGTGTAAATAACAGTAACTGCCTCTATTCCCTTTAACCCTTGCATCCCTCCCTCTGTCTTTATCTGCCTTTTCATTCTATATACATAAGAATTGCCTGGGGAACTGAGTGGGGCTTTCAAAAAGTTTGTGGAAAAATTGAATTAAAAGATAATGGTGATGAACTTGACCTATACTCGTGGATGTGGTAACTCAAAATACCAACTGAGAGGGAAGGAGTCTT
>NW_006408536.1:25384065-25390304 GCF_000296735.1 Chrysochloris asiatica
AAAAAAAAAAAAGCTAATGGAATTTTTCCATGAAATTTTTGAAGCCCGCTCATGTAAAAATCACCTGGGGATTGTGTCAGAATGCAGATTCTGATTCAGTATAGCCAGGGTGGAAATGCAAATCTCAGCTGGTAGTCAATCTGGAATGAACTGGATCACAGCCCTGCTCTGCAACCCAAGGGAAACGGGAATACAAGAATTCTAGATGGTGGCCACCTCCCTCAGTTTTTTAACCATTCACATTCCAGGATGGCAGTAGGATTCTTTTTTATTTCTGTTTACCTTCTGCCATTAAAAGCATAAAAGAAACCCACATGGAGGTTTGAAACCCCTTACTTACTGATGGTTATAGGGGGTGGAGGGCTGAAATTAGCCTAATTAGAAAGAACAGCCTCCAGTGTAATCCAAGCAAATCTGGCCACCCAGAAATGTTTCATCTATTGAACTTGAAAAAGTCAGCTGCAGTTCTACAGTTCTCGGAGATTTGAAACATTCAGGAGGATCTGGGACGGAAGAAGCAACAGTCTGTGCAAATCAAAGAAACTGTCACTTGGCAGTAGGAACGGTCAAAAGGGGGAAGAGTAAAATTCAACTTAGTTGGTTTCACTTACTGACTGCTTTTCAAAGAAAAAGCCTAGATTGGGGAGAAAATGAAAAGTCCAGTTAAAGCAGCAGTTTGGCATCAAGATGATGACTTTTACATAGCTGTGGTATCTTTATTTTGGCCAATTGAGAATTTGAGGATAAAGCAGTAATAGTGTTATTGTTATTGTTGTGAAGTGCCATTGAGTCGGTTCTGACCCATAGTGACCCTGTATAGGGTTTCCGAGGAGCAGCTGGAGAGCTTGAACTGCCGACATGGCAGTTCAAACAGCTTTGCAGTCTGGCGCATTAATCATCAAGTCAATTCTGACTAATCATGATCCCATGTGACAGAGCAGAGCTGTCCCATAGGAGTTTCTAGGTTACAATTATTACAGGAGCAGATCACCAGGTCATTTTCCCCATGGGGCCACAGGGTGGGTTTGAACCATCAAACTTTCGTTTAGCAGCCAAGTGCTTAACTGTTAAGATACAGTTGTTGTTGTTGTTAAGTGCAGCCAAGTTGGTTCTGACTCATAGTGACCCTGTATTTCTGTTACCTCCTGCCATTAAAAGCACAAAAGAAACCCAGATGGAGGTTTGAAACCCCTTACTTTTCAAGGAGCAGCTGGTAAGTTTGAACCACCAACCTTGAAGTTCAAACTGACCTTGTGATCCAGTGCTTATCCTACAGCGCCACACCAAGACTCTGTTGGACTCCTTAATATTTCCATGGTACCAATAAGGTTCAATGATTTCTATTACTTGAATGGAAACCTTTTCCTTTCAACTTTATGTCTATTGATTTATTTCTACTAGATTCTAAACCTCTTTTCGGTGGGGTTTGTGTCTTAGATATGTTTTATCAAGCACAGTGCTTAACTAATAGTTTCAGATTGGTCCACTAAAGATTCAAACAAGAAGGTCAGGGAGTATAACTATTTTGTGAAAGATAGAGGAAAATGATTATTTTTCCTTTGTTAGAGACCAAAGAACTTCTGGCCTTGCTCAAGAATAAAGATTATGGAACACAAGGAGGTCGCTTCTAAATAAGAATCAAACCAAGCCACTATTCAAATTCCATCTTGGGGTGAAAACAGCTAATACCATTTTATTTTGAATTCATGTATTATTTGATTTTTTTTTTTTTTTTTTCAAGATGCTGAGAAAGTAACAGACCGGAAACATGCAGGACTGACAAAAGGTTGCTGATTTCTATCCCCAACAACAGTGATTAACAGGAAGATGACTTTGCTATATTCTTATTCTGCCAGATATTCCAGGGACTCTTGAAATACTGAAACAGTTACAAATTCAAATCCGAAGAACATGGTCCTGGAGAAATGACAACAGCTCTGATAGCACCTGCATACTGATTTAAAGAAACAGAAATCATATCCTTTTGGACATTGAGATGAGGTATCCTAAATTGGTAAATCTTCTCCCTGATTAAAATGCACTTTAAATTATTCTGGGGTACAAACAAAGTAACATGAAGATATCCTTTTGAAAAGAAAACTTCATTCAGCAGTTAGCCCGCATCTGTGCATCCACTCAACAATCAATGACTGAGTGATTACTTTGGCAAAACCCTCTTCCAGTTAAAAGGAGAACGTGTAGTCCTGTCCTCTTGGGAAGTGTACAATCTAATTTGGAAAATAGGACATCTGGTTACCAGAACAATGGTCTCCAAAGAGGTCCAACCCAATTCCCCCTGAACCTGTAAATACGTTACATAACCTGGAAAGGGGAGATATTAAAGTTGTATATAGAATTAAATCTGCTAATTAGCTGATCAGACAATACGGATATCGGTCTGGATTTTCCGGGTGAACCCAATGCAATCACTATTGTTGTTGTTGAGTGCCGTCGAGTCGGTTCTGACCAATAGCAACCCCGTATAGGGTTTCCAAGGAGTGGCTGGTAAGCTTGAACTTCCAACCTTGCGGTTCAAATGACTTTGCACCACCACACTAGGACTCATAATGATGCTTGAAAGTAGAAGACAAAGACTGAAAGGGACCAGAAAACTAGCAGGAAGAAAGGAACTCAGCCTGGTGTTGCTGGGTTCTGAAGTTGGAAGAAGGTAGCCTCCAGGAGTGAGAATGGACATGGAGAAGCTAGAAATTGGAAAGGAATTCTCCCCTAGAACCTCTAGGAAGGAGAGGCAGCCCTGTCAACACCACGGTTAGCCCTGTGAGGACCATTTTAGACTTTTGATCTCCAAAAGTGTAAGATAGGCTGTACCATTTAAGCCACTAAGTTGCTGGAGAAAGTTGTGCCAGTCTGCTTCTGTAAAGATTTACAGCCTTGGTGACCCTAGGGGGTTGTTCTACTATGTCCTATAGGTTCCCTATGATTTGGAATCAACTGGACAGCAGTGGGTTTGATTTTGGTTTGAACCTTGTTGGTTGAAAAGACAAGTTTCAACAACTTGTTGTTAAGTGCCGTTGAGTTGGTTCCAACTCCTGGCGACCCTATGTAGGGTTTCTGAGAAACAGCTAGTGAGTTTGAGATACTGACCTTGTGGTTCAAACTGACCTTCGGGTCCAGTGCTTGTCCTATAGTGCTACACCAGTACTCCTAGTAAGCCACGGCTGTTGTAAGGTGCCGTCAAGTCAGTACCGACTCATAGCGACCTTATGCACAAGAGACCTAAACACTGCCCGGTCCTGGGCCAACCTCACTATTGTTGCCACACTTGAGCCCATTGATGCTGTCACTTGGCCAATCCATCTCGTTGGGGGTCTTCCTCTTTTTCTCTGACCCTCCACCTTATCAAAAATGATATCCTTCTCCAGCGACTGGTCCTACCTGAAAATATGTCCCAAGTATGAGAGACGAAGTTTGGCCATCTTGGCCTCTAAGAAGCACTCTGGTTGCACTTCTTCCAACACAGATCTGTTGGTTCCTTGGCAGCCCATGGCACTTTCAATATTCTCCTCCAACACCATAACTCAAAAGCATCAATTCTTCTACGGTCTTCCTTATTCACTGTCGGGCTTTCGCATGCATATGAGGTTATTGAAAATACCATGGCTTGGGTCAGGCGCACCTTAGTCCTCAAGCTGACATCTCTGCTCTTCAACACTTTAAAAAGGTCTTGTGCAGAAGATTTACCTAGTGCAATATGTTTTTGATTTCTTGACTGCTGCTTCCGTGAGTGTTGATAATTGATCCAAGAAGAATGAAGTCCTTGACAACTTCAATCTTTTCTCTGTTGATAAGAATGTCATTTATTGGCCCAGTGGTGAGGTACAGACTTCAGAGCACATAACCACTCCCACCATCACCACCAATCCAATGAATGGAATCCTTATAAGAAGAGAAAACAGAGACACAGGTATACAGGGAGAATGCCAGGCAACAGTGGAGACACAGATTGAAGTGATGAGTCTACAAATCAAGGTGTGCCAAAGAATACCAGCAACAACCAGAAGCTAGAAGAAGCAAAAAAGGATTCTTCTTCCCTAGAGCCTTCAGAGGAAGCATGGTCCTGCTGACATGTTGATCAAAGACTTTCAGCACTCAGAACTGGAGGAGAATAAATTTCTGTGGTCTTCATTGTAGTTAAGTGCGGTCAAGTCAGTTCCAAACCATAGCAACCCTGTATAGGGTTTCCAAGGAGCAGCTGGTGCGTTTGAACTGCCGATCTTGCCATTCAAATCAATCCTGCAGTCGAGTGCATTAACCCACAGCACCACACCAGGGCTCATGGTATTTTGTTATGACAGCCCTAAGAAACTAATAGAGCACAGACAGATTCAAAGAAATAAAGGCAGCAAAGCTAAAGTTGCATTAGGACTCCATCCCTAAAACCTCCGAGTTCCACATATTAGTTATAAGGAGGTGATCAAAGGAAAACAAGGTGAGAAGGTAAATAAGGCTTTGATTACCAGGCAAAAAAGGCGTCTGGGCTTTATCCCTTAAGGCAATAGGGAATAAATTCAATTTAACTGATCTTTGTATTGAGCATTGTGGTTGGTAGTGAGGATATAAAAATAAATAGAATAAGGTCACTTCCACAGAGGCAGCAGACAGATAGATGAATTCAATACAGTGTGACGAAGGCTATGATACAAATGTGCACCAAGTACCGAGAGGGTGACATGCACACGGCAGAATTTTACCGAGTAAATTACAGGGTTGGCATAGAGAATATAGGCATTAACAACAACAGAAAAACCCTACAAATTGATATGACACACACATCTTTGTATCAAATAGCTATGCTTCAGTCAAAATGCTTAGTTCAACTTACAGCCAGAAGAATTTTTAGAAAACTGTGCCAGAAAATATAGAAACCTGACAACTCATTTAAAGGATGCTGAATTTGCATTGAAAATCTTGGGCTTGGCTATGGATCAGTGCACCTGAGTTCATCAGCACGCTTCTCAGGTCCTCTCTGGCGGCAATGCATGGCCTTCCCCATGACAGACAGGATGTAGTGACACTCAGAAGGGCACAACTGGCAACTAACCGACACCAGGAGAGACAAGGACTTGCGTTCCATTTCAGTCTTTGCGTCCAGTCGGTCTAGCCAATGTTCACTCAAACTAAAGAAGGCTGAAGGGAGGAGAGGGGAGAGGCAGCACAGGGAAGGCCAAAACGCTCCATGAGGAAGGGGCTCTGAAGTGACAGACTCTTCCTCAACATTGTGACGATCAGCACAGTCACTGCCAGGGCTAATACGCCTGCTGCCTTCTGTGTGAGCTGTGCCTTTCAGCATGGATGGAGTAGGACTTCTAGAACGTATCTAGCAAAGCCCTGGCATTTGAGACACTTGACCCTCCAACAGAGCTGTTTTCAGTGGCATCAATGACTGTTTGAGGAGGTGATCTTTTCTTATGTGACAGCTATGCCAATTAAGGACACTTCCTGGTGTGGCGCTGTAGGATCAGCAATGGACTGTGAACCAGAAGGTTGGCAGTTCAAACCCACCAGCTCCTCCTCGGAAACCCTATATGAATCGGAACCAACTCGATGGCACCTAACAACAACAACATAGTCTTTTTACAAAGTAGTTGTTTGGGTTAACAAGGCATGTCTGCTTCACTTAAGACATATAACTTGCAAACATAGTTTGGGCTTTTCATTTGAGCACTTCTTTTCAAGACATATATAAATTGCACTTAGATTTTGTTTTGTTTTAATGACCATTTATTTAAATTGCTGTTGTTAGGTGCCATCAAATACAGTCTGACTCCTAGTGACCCCATGTGACCAAGTAGAACTACCCCATAGAGTTTGGTTTTTTTAAATGTTTTATTCTGAATTATGTGATAGTTTACATGGGAGAACGTTAGTTTTACATTCATCCTATCGTATATCATTTCATTGCCATGGTTACACCCCATAGAGTTTTCTAAGCTGTAATCTTTACAAGAACAGATCACAACGGCTTGATCTTGACGAGCCACTTGGTGGGTCCAAACCACCAACCATTTGGATAGCAGCAGAATGCTGAACTGTTCTACCACCAAGCTTCCTTAAGTAGACTCTGTTGTTGTTGTTGATAAGTGCTATCAAGTTGGCTCTGACTCATAGTGACCTTGTATTTGTTGTTGTTGTCAGGTGCCATCGAGTCGGAACCAACTCACAGTGACCCCATGCACAGCAGAACAAAACAATGTCCGATCCTGGGCCAACCTCACTAC
>NW_006408536.1:25390519-25400913 GCF_000296735.1 Chrysochloris asiatica
AGGGCTCTACCAAACATATCCTATGTTTACAGATTGAGTCTTGTCACAAAATACAATGCATCAGCTGTATTTGTCACATATTACTGGTGTGGTGCTGTAGGATAAGCACTGGACTGCTAACCGCAAGGTGGGCAGTTCAAACCCAGTAACCGCTCCTTGGAAATCCTATACAGGGTCGCTATGAGTTAGAACCAACTCAACGACACTTAACAAAAATGACAACAGCATCACAAATAGGAAGGAGTCATGGTAGTAGCACAGTGCTTCAGCCCTCTGATGTTACTCAAAAGTTTGATGATTCAAACCCACCAGTAGTCATACAGGAGAAAGTTGTGACACTCTGCTTCCATAAAGGTTCTTGTTGTTGTCAAGCGCCGTTCAGTAGGTTCCGACCCATAGTGACCCTGTATAGGGTTTTCAAGGAGCAGCTGGTGAGCTTGAACCACCGACCTTGCAGTTGCTATAGAACAGTTCTATTCTGTCCTATAGGGTCACTGAGTCAGAACAGACTCAGGGCAACAGGTTAGGTTGGGTGTTGGGTATCAGCTCTGGTAGCTTAGTGGTTATGAGTCGGGCTGCTAACCTCAAGGTCGGCAGTTCGAAACTACCAGCAGTTCCGCGGAAGAAACATGAGGCTTTCTGCTCCCGTACAGATTTACAGCCTCGGAAACCCTGTGCAGGATCACTATGAGTTGGAACCGACCCCACGGTACTTAACAGCAATAACAACAATAGGATGGTAAATCATGGGATCATTTCAATTTAGGGGTGGAAGGAAAAATAACATAAATGTGTCTTAATTATTTAAATATTATAAAGAGGATACAAGGCTTTATCACCATCTAACAAGTTGCTAAATCAATCAATCATTGGAAATCATTCTCAACTCTTCAAAACTCCTCTTCCACCATGCACTACAATATTCAATTGGTCATTAAAGCCTTCCCCTTCCAACTCAAATATTCCTTTAGCCCAGTGCTCTTTGCCATCAACTCTGGTAGCATAGTGGTTACGAATCGGACTGCGAACCTTAAGTCAGCAGTTGGAAACTACCAGCTGTTCCGCGGGAGAAAGATGAGGCTTTCTGCTCCCATAAAGATTTACAGCCTCAGAAACCCTGTGCAGGGTCGCTATGGGTCGGAACCGACTCCACGGCACACCACCACCTCTTGCTATTTCCTTTTTTCAAGGCCCCTTATCTTGAACCTGAAGAACAATTCTGTAGTGCAGTAATTATTTCATTAGTTTCTTCTAGCCATAATTTTTGTAACTCCCATCAACAGACTTTCCCCTGATGGGTCTGCATAAGAGAAGTTGAAGGAAGATACTGATAGACTTATATCATTCAATTGTCAGTGATCCTTAACAGGAATAACTGTGATTGTAAAAACTTGGAAATCTAATGAGGCGATGAGTCAATTTTGCCATTGTGCTGGGTTTTAAATGAAGCATCTCAAAAGTAGGGAAGGGTTATCATTACCATCAAGAACAAAGAGTCACGTGAAGAGATGGAGTGGCTGGGGACTTGGGATCCAGAGAGGGAGAGGGGCTGAGTGCTGAGGACTGTGAGGGGAGGGCGGGCGGGATTGCAGGGTATACCCTTTGGCTGGGTGATGATGCATGGACGGGATGGTAACTATGGCAATGAGACGATGTATGATGGAATGATTGTAAAACTGATGTTCCCCCATGTAGACTATCACACAATACACAATAAAACTTTAAAAAAAAAGAACGAAGAGTCAGGAGTGGAGCATATCCTTGGACCCCAAGATCCCTGTGCATTGAACCCCCTTGCTGTAGGGACAGAGAGCTGCGACACCAGAGGAGCAGCAGCAGCAGGACACAGAGCAGTAGGCTTCCTGGCCCATGCAGTGACTAAAGCTGAGTGTCTTTAGGTAAGAGGCTCATTTGTGCTCCAGCCTGGGGAGCTAGGTTTGCCAACCCACAGAGTAGAGCTAAGTGCCTTTGGGCTGAGGCTTATAGCCAAGTGGAGTGCCTTTGAGCATTTATCAGCAACCCTAAAAGAGTCTGTAGCATTTCCCAAGCAGGGCAGAGGCCAAGGACCAGAGAGTAGCCTGCCTTCCTGTGGGTACCGCTGAGAAGACGTTGTCCTGACTAGAAGAAGTGCACCCTGAGCATTTCGGATCCAGAGCTGTAGCCTATCAACTTCCCTAATAATTGTGTGTGGTCACTGCAATGAATTATTGAACCCAGCAGAGAACTGAGAGCTCTGAGGGAGGATGGTTGGTGTTAGAATTGGTAAAGAAGCTTGGAGGGTAGACGCATGTCTGCTCTCAACTTCATAAGAATTGGCTTTAGACAGATACTGATCATAATTCTCTTCCTTCCCCCTTGTGAAGAAGTTGGTCATTCTTTTTTATAGAATGACCCAGGCCATTCTTTTTATAAACACCGAGATTTACAATAGGAACCTGCATCAGAAAATCTAGGGAAGGGTCTTTTTGTTGTTGTTGTTGTTGTTGTTGTTAGGTGCCATCAAGTCGGTACCAACTTATAGCGACCCTATGCACAACAAAACGAAATACTGCCTGGTCCTGAGCCAATCTCACAATATCTATTCTTGAGCCCATTGCTGCTGCCACTGTGCCAATCCATCTCATTGGGGGTCTTCCACTTTGTCTCTGACCCTCCACTTTACCAAGCATGGTGTCCTTCTCCAGGGACTGGTCCCTCCTGATCATATAGCTGAAGTTTGAGAGATGAAGTCTGGCCATCCTGGCTTCCAAGGAGCTTCTTCCAACAGATTGGCTTGTTCTTTTGGCAGCCCGTGGCACTTTCAATAGTCTCCTCCAACACCATAACGCAAATGCATCAAGTTCTCTATGGTCTTCCTTATTCCCCTGTCTAGCTTTCACATGCATTATGAGGTTATTGAAAATACCATGGCCTGGCTCAGGCACATCTTAGTCCTCAAACTGACATCTTTGCTCTTCAACACTTTGGAGAGGTCTTGTGCAGCAGATCTGCTTAATGCATTACATTGTTTGATTTCTTGACTGCTGCTTCTATGAGTGAGTGTTGATGGTTGATCCAAGCAAAATGAAGTCAATCTTTTCTAGGGAGTCTGTATTTCTAGAAACCTACTTAAGTGCTTCTGATCAACCAGGTTTGGGAATCAATATAGGAAGTCCTTAATAAATTGTAATTAAGAAGCATTGATGAATCACTGGTAGAATGATTGCCTTCTTTGGGGGAGATGTGGGTTAGATTACCAGCTAGGGTACCTCCTGTACAGTCACCACCATCTATCAGTGGAGGTATATTCTGTGACACTCAATAGGTTTCAGTGGAGCTTCTAGACAGAGATGGATGAAGAAGAAAGGACTGGCAATGTACTTCCTGTGTGCCTGGGATCACCATCAGTCAGGAACTAGCAACAGCATATTGTAGTTGAATAGCAGACCAATTGAGGATTATATTAAACAATACAAGTCACTTCCTTCGGGTGTATGGTTAAGGAATCTTAGTTGTAGGACAGAGAAGGAAAAGCAAAGAAAGGAAGACAGATGCCCTAAAGCCAGACTGAATTAATTCTACAAATGGTCTTATTTAATATGATAAATATCAATCAAGAGAAGATGTCAAACAAGTTTGTAAAACTTTTTTTTTCTTTTTTTTAAATAAGCAAAAGAGATTATTTGACATCTACAATGGAAAGGTATGCACTGTGTAAAGACTAATCTTCTGAGGTCTCTGATTCTAGATTTTCATTTTCTTGAAACTATTTTACAACTCTACAAGGGGGCTTCAAAAGGTTCATGGGAAAATGGAATTAAGAGATAATATCATTTTTCCACAACCTTTTGAAGTCCCATTATATAATGCAATTCATTGCACAATCATCATTGTCTGTTGTTATAGATTGGATTGTGCCTCCGCACCCCTAAAATATGTGTCAACTCGGCTGGGCCATGATTCTCAGTAATTTGGCAGTTATGTGATGACCTCCCATAATGTGACCTGATGGGATCAACCAGTCAACTATAAGAAGATTAAAGATGAGATACAAAACCCTAAAATCGGACACAGCTCTGATCCCATGTAAGCAAAGTTTCCCTGGGGTGTGGCCTGCAGCATCTTTTATCTAACAAGAGATAAAAGGAAAGTGAGCAACAGGGGACCTACTGCCACCCAGAAAGAAGAGACCTAGGTGGGTGAGTCCTTTGGATACAGGTGTCTGTGTTGGGAAGCTCCTAGACCCAAGGGAAGATTGAGGCCAAGACACATGGAGATCTCCAAGGAACATTGCGCACACAAATGTTGGAAGGAGATAATGACCTTTCTCCAGAGTTAACACAGAAAGAAAGCCTTCCCCTAGAGTTGGCACTGTGAATTCAGACTTCTTGCCTCCTAAACTGGGAGGCAGTATATTTCTGTTAAAGCCACCACTTGGGGTGGATAACACTGGATAACTAAGCACTGGATGACTAAGACACCTTATACAATGAATGAATGAATGAATGAATGAATGAATTAAAAGTCCACTACCATCGAGTTGATTCTGACTCATAGTAACCCTATGTAGAGTTTCTGAGATTGTCAATGTTTACAGGAGCAGACAACCATCATCTTTCTCCTGAGCAGTAACTGGTAGGATTGAGGCACAGGTTTTGTAGCTAGCAGCTCAACATCGAATCCACAGTGCCAGCAGGGCTCCTGAAACATGCAAAAAAATTCTACCTTAAATTCTGATGGGTGAATCTTTTAACGCCACCTCTTGAAAAAGTCATTTTTGTGCCCACTCATAAATTCAATTCAGTATTTCTTTATATAAATTGTTGCTAAGCACCTTCAAATAGGTTCTGACTCATAGTGACCCCTTATAGGGTTTCTGGTAGTGTAGTGGTTACGAGTCGGGCTTCGAACCTTAAGGTCAGCAGTTCGAAACTACCAGCTGTTCCGCAGGAGAAAGATGAGGCTTTCTGCTCCCGTAAAGATTTACACCCTCGGAAGCCCTGTACAGGGTCGCTAAGAGTCGGAACCTACTCCACGGCACATAACAACAGCAACATAGGGTTTCTGAGGAGCAGGTGGTGGGTTTGAACTGCCGAACTTGCTGTACAAACAGACCTTGTAGTCAAGTGCTTATTATACAGCACCATACCAGAATGCCTTATATAAATTAGTGGTTCTTTACTTTTACTTTGATCTGGTTGTAACATCTTGCTAGTTCCTTCATCTAATTAAAGAGTTACATAAAACATTTCATCTGTTCATTTTGTCTGTATGTAAGTCATGAACTTACTTTTGTTAAAAATTCTCCTTTAACAAGTTCTGTCCAGGAAACTTAATTTTCAAGGGCTCTTGTGGGAGATGACACATGGGGTTGAGGACGAGGCAGAGGATAGGGCCACCGCACAATAACTTGATCACACCAACCGCTAGACTCATCCAGCAACTGCTAGTTTGAAATTCCCCGGCTCTCCAAAAGAAGAAGAAAGCCCATAGCTTTTTTCAGTAAAGGAAAAATGTACTACAGAGGTCGAAGGATTTTGGTCTTCTTGAAAGTCAGACTTCTCAGTGTAAACAGATAAACTGTTACTCTGATTATAAACCAGTCTCTCATGGGCATGGGGGAGCTACATTTAAAGCTGCTTGACTCTGGGCACCAATAAAAACAAATCTGATTTCTGAAATTGCCAATCTGAGGCCAGATTTTGGAACATACGCCAATAGCCAGTCTGCTAGTCTCAGCGACAATCCTCATTTCTCTTTAACTTTAACATGGAAGAAAATATTAAGCTCTTGAAACATTCTGAGTTTTGTTTTTGTTTTGTTTTTTCGGAAAGGCCAAGGATGAAAAAGCAAAAGGACACAAATGTCATTCAAAACTTGGTCAGAAAAATGTTTCAAAGAATTTTCTGTGTTGCTAAAGGAAGCATACTGATAAAAAAGAATTGCCCACAAACATCAAAGAGCCAGGTTACTCGAGTGAGTAATTGAAAAGATGCATAAATTTATCATGGGATTCTAGCAGCAATAATTCCCACTAAGGTGAATTAACCTAACTGTACTCAAACTGTAGTGTGTTCCTCTGGTTAATAGGTTCAGTGTTTTCTATGGCTGGCTCTCCATTATGTCTATTTGATTGACTAATATTCTATAAAGCAACCCTCCCTTCACCAAACCTCACATACATCTTCAATTGAACTTATTATAATAGCACCTTTTGGAAATAAAGGAAGTTCTAGAGCCAGTATGGAAAATGGAGTACTTTTAAGGGAACCGAGTAGCATAGAACTCCCTATCACTGAGAGGAGAGCTGAGTGGGCTTGAAGAAGTCTTTAGTTTGGTGACCACTCAGGTAATTGATCATGTGATAGGTAAAAAGAATCTAGGGAGTTCCTAGGTGGTACAAACAGTTAACATGCTTGGTTACTCACCAAAAGGTGGGTAGTTTGAGTCTACTCAAAGGCACTTCAAGAAAGGTCTGGCAATGTACTTATGAAAAGTCAGCCATTGAAAACCCTATGCAGCGTAGTTCTACTCTGACACACACATGTTAGAATCAACTTGGCGGCAACTGGAACGGGAAAGAATTCAAGGGTATAAGGTCATTAGTGTACCACCTGCCTGGGTCACAATTGATCCCACAATTTGGCACAGCAGAGCCTGAAACAGAGCACTGGGACTTTAGATGACGGAAGTAGTCATATTGGGACTACTTTGCCTCTTTCATGGCACCTCTCTGGCCTTTTAGAAATCTGAGCTCAAAAGCCATGCAGTTTAGAAAATTCCAGAAGTGTAATAAAAAGGCTGGCTCTAGGCTTTTTAGATAAGCAGCTCTGGTAGCATAATGCTTACAAATCGGGCTTCTAACGTCAAGGTCGGCAGTTTGAAACTACCAGCTGTTCCACGGAAGAAAGATGAGGCTTTCTGCTCCTGTAGAGATTTACAGCCTCGGAAACCCTGTACAGGGTCTCTGTGAGTCAGAACTGATTCCACGGCACATAACAACAAGTCTTTTGGATCTACAATGTTACTATCTATAAAATGGAATAATACCTACTTTATAGATTATTAGATTTAAATGAAATTATATATATATATATACTACCCAGAACAGTGACTGACTGATTCTTAATAAAGGATTCCTGATTCTCGTTATTGTCATTTTTGTTGTTTTGGAAGGGTTTCCATCTCCTCCCTGGTGGTGAGACTTTTCTACTTTGCTAAAATGCCTCCAAGGATACCAATAATGCCAGGAACAAATGCCCAGTTCATTTCAGACCCACTCAGTGTCTCCACAGAAGAAAAGACCTGACTATCGGCTCCTGCAAAGATTCCAAAATGCACAAGGTATTCTTGACTCATAGAAATCCTGTAGGACAGTTCCATAGGGTTTTCAAGGCTGTCATCTTGATGGATGCAGACTGCCATAGCGTTCTCGCATCGAGTGACTGATGGATTTGAATGACCAACCTGTAAATCAACAGCTTAGCACTTAACCACTGTACCAGCAGGGCTTCCAGTCTCTAAAGATTATAGCCTTTTGGAAATAAAGATTATAACCCTCTGGGCCAGCTCTACTCTGTCCTATAGGATTGAATGTATGTCAGAATTAACTCCAAGGCACTTAATAACAACAACATAGTCAAGTTATGAATTTCTATCAAAGGATAAAACGATACTAAACGACAGTGCAAAACTGTAGGATGCTATGGCAAGAACAATTCCTGGTGTGGCACCATACGGTAAACACTGGACTACCAAACTGCAAGGTGAATGGTTCAAACCCACCAGCCACTCCTTAGAAACCCTATTCAGGGACCTATGATTGGAACCGACTCGACAGCACATAACAATAACAGTGGCAAGAACATAGGATGATTTTAAGGAAAGTTTGTGTTATTTTATAGAAGTTATAGTTTGTGTAACGGCGCTCTGGTAGTGTAGTGGTTACGAATTGGGCTGCTAATCTCATGGTCAACAGTTTGAAACTACCAGCTGTTCCGTGAGAGAAAGATGAGGCTTTCTGCTCCCGTAAAGATTTGCAGCCTCGGAAACCCTGTGTAGGGTCACTATGAGTCAGAACCGACTCCATGGTTCTTAACAACAACAACAACAACATAGTTTGTGTTATTTTATAGAAGCTGAAAGGAGCCCTAGTAATGCAGTGGGCTAAGTGCTGGCCTGCAAACTGAAAGGTGGCTGGTCAAACCCACCAGCTGTTCCACAATGTACGTCCTTAAAGATTTCTTGTCAAGTGCTGTCATTTCTGACTCATAAAGACCCCACATGCGGTTTCCAAGGAGTGGCTGATGGGTTGGAACCACCAACCTTGTGATTAGCAGTCCAGTGCTGATCCTACAGTGCTACACCAGGACTAAAGATTTACATACAGCCTTAGAAATTCAGTAGAGCGTTTTACTCTATCCTACAGAGTTGCTCTGGTAGCATAGTGGTTACGAATTGGGCTGTGAACCGCAAGGTCAGCAGTTCGAAACTACCGGTGGTTCCGCGAGAGAAAGATGAGGCGTTCTGCTCCCGTAAAGATTTACAGCCTCGGAAACCCTGTGCAGGGTCGCTATGAGTCGGAACCGACTCCACGGCACTTAACAACAACAACAACAACAGAGTTGCTATAAGTAGGAATCGATTTGAAGGCAGTGAGTGGGCTTGGGTTTGGGTAGTAGACTGATGGTCACAATGGGAAAATGTGATTAATAACGATGAACAATGTGCTTGCTCATCTCCACTTAGAGACCCCCTGCTCTTAGCAGCTTTGTTCTAATTATTAAGCTTTCACACATGAAAAAAAGCACTTCAACCATGATAATTATTTTTAGGAGGTGCTAAAGGGACGACAACCTGCGAACACCCTTTAACCACACTGTCCTCACATTACTGTGTAATTCACGACTTCTTGTCATTTCTTTGCTTGCCAATATCACCTATTGTATATATGGACTTCCACTGCAACTCTTGGAGCCAATTTTAAATAGTTTTATCATTACAGTTGAGTCCTGGCATGGTGCTGTAGGATAACCCCTGGACTACTAACCACAAGGTTGGTGGTTCAAACTCACCAGTGCTCCTTGGAAGTCCTATACAGGATCACTATGAGTCAAAATGGCTGAACCGCACTTAACAACAACCCTTAAAGTTCTTTTTGAAAATGATGCTACGGAAGCCAAAAAAGAAAAAAAATGATGCTATGTATTTGCATGTGTCTAGCGCTGTGGCCTAATGTGCTGGCCTGCAAAGTCGCTTTGAATCTCAAGGTTGGCGATTCACGCTCACCAGCTGCTCCTTGGAAACCCTATACAGTGTCGCTGTGGGTCGGAACTGACGAAAAAGCACTTAACAACAACAAGAAGTGAAAAACACATCTGGTGACTTCAATGTAGTTAACCTTGTTATTTGCTATTGTGTCAGTTCCAGCATATGACAAGTTTTAAGGGGCATGATCTAATTCATTTGGTAAAAGGACCTGGGGTTTGTTACACTTTCATGACCAAGCATTTCTATGACAGCCACTTAAAGAGTCCTAGACCTTTCTCTTCAAACCTCTTCTACCTGGCCAGCTTTCTAGACACGTATTCCCATTGTACACTCTTTAATAATAATATGGAAATTTGGGTAAGGATTTTAGAAAGTCTCTGATTAGGAATCAAAGAGTCCTAAATTACATTGTCAAAAATCTCCACTCCTGAAATGAGACATCTTTAATCTGACTTGCCACCAAATTAAATTTTTAACTCCCAGTCAATATCTACAGGGTAAAAATTTAAAAGTTTCCCTTCTCGTCACTCAGTCCCCACTATTGTTTTTTATTGTTTATTTTAATTAATTTGCAATGAAGTTAAAATGACAATAAAGAGCTTTTTGAACTGGAAATAGCATTAAAACAGCAGAGAGGAGACAGTTGCTTTTTGTTTTTCAAATTTTTATTGTGAATTGGATGAAGGGTTTTCCACTCAACAATTCCTATACATTTGGTTTCCTGTCATTGATTGCCATCCCCAAATGTACCATCTCTGATCCCACTTCCTCCCTGTGGGTCCCATTCCCATTTTTCTTTCTTTCCTAATCCTTCCTGCATGCTCATCTATGTCCTTTTGATCTCACATGGTTGATTATTCTAAGCAGTGCTTGCCTCCCTAATGTTACTGTTCACCATACAAATCTGTCTATTGTTTGGCTGAAAACTGAGCCCCAGGAGTGAGTCTGGTCCCAGGACTGAAGGGGAGACTATGAATCATAGACTATGGGGTTCGTCAGTCTCTATCTGTCCAGTAAGCCTGTTTGGGGCTTGCCCCACCTTTTTTTTTTTTTTTAATTGTTGTTGTTGTTGTTGTGATGTGCCGTGGAGTCGGTTCCAACTCATAGCGACCCTGTACAGGGTTTCCGAGGCTGGAAATCTTTAC
>NW_006408536.1:25401684-25422930 GCF_000296735.1 Chrysochloris asiatica
TTCGTCTCTCATACTTCAGACATATTGTCAGGAGGGAACAGTCACTGGAGAAGGATATCATGTTTGGTAAGGTGGAGGGTCAGAGAAAAAGAAGAAGACCCCCAGCGAGATGGATTGGCAAAGTGGCAGCATCAATGGGCTCAAGTGTGGCAATGATAGTGAGGTTGGCCCAGAATCAGGCAGTGTTTCATTCTGCTGTGCATAAGGTCACTATGAGTTGGCACCAACTCGATGGCACCTAACAAAAACAACAATCCTTTTCGACCCTCTTCTTTCTTTCTTTTCCTTTTCTTCCCTCTTTCTTTCTTTCTTTTCCTTTTCTTCTTTCTTTCTCTTTCTCTCTTTCTTTCTTTTCTTTCTCGGGAAAGTTGCCAATGATTTCTCCTAATGAAAAAAATAACTTATAGGTTGTTTACTTTCCAGTACATAAAAAACAGAAGCAA
The DNA here is from genome assembly GCF_000296735.1 of Chrysochloris asiatica. Classification (NCBI taxonomy): domain Eukaryota; kingdom Metazoa; phylum Chordata; class Mammalia; order Afrosoricida; family Chrysochloridae; genus Chrysochloris; species Chrysochloris asiatica. The sequence continues at coordinate 25,402,128 of NW_006408536.1, forward strand.
GTTCCATTTTCTTTTTTGTCTGTCTTTTTTTTTCCCTTTAACTGTTTTCTGTTACTCAAGTTAACGCGTGTCTACACTCTTGTTGTTAAGTGCTGTTAAGTCATTTCTGATTTCTAGCAACCTTGAATAGGGTTTCCCAGGAGCAACTGGAAGGTTTGAACCACTGACCTTACAGTTAGCAGTCCAGAACTTATTTTATAGCACCACACCAGAACTCCTCAGTGAATAATTCTCCCTTCTCTCCTACCACTGAAAACCATCATAGAATTTGTATTAGAGAATGAAACCTTGTGACTTTTTACAGTAGTGGTCTCATACAATATCTGTCCTTTCCGTCCAACTCATTTCAGCCAGCATAATTCTTCAATGTTGCCTAATATTCCATTTTGTGTATGTACCGAAGTTTGTTCAACTATTCCTCTGCCGACGGGCACCTAGGCTGTCTCTATCTCTTTTCTATTGTGACTAATGTTGCAAGGAACATGGGTGTCATGGCTGTTAGTTCTTGAGGCTATATAGCAAGTAGAGGAATTGCTGGGCCGCCATGCCAATTTCCACAGCAATTGCACCATTTCACAATTGCACCAGCAGTGTAGGAGGGTCCCATACTTTACACATCTCTCCATCTATTTTTGCTTTCTGTTTTGTTGGGTTTTTTTTTTTTTCAATTTTGGTATTAAAGGTGGAGTAGGATGGGATCTCATCGTTGTTCAAATTTGCATCTCTATAATGGCTAGTAATTAAGACATTACTTCATAAGTTTCTTGGCTGCCTGAATGTCTTCTTTGGCGACGTATCTGTTCATGTCCACTGCCTTTTTTAATTGGATTATTTGTCATCTTCTTATTGAGGTGTTCTATACGTTTTAGAGTGTAGTCCCTTATCTGATATACCATTGCCCCAAGTTTTCCTAGTCTGTGGGTTTTCCTCTTGCTCTATTGATGAAATATTTTGAGGCACATACATGTCTAGTTTTTAGGAGGTCCCAGTCATCGATAAAGGAGCTCTGGTAGCGTAGTGGTTACAAATTGGGCTGTGAATCTTAAGGTCAGCAGTTCGAAACTACCAGCCGCTCCATGGGAGAAAGATGAGGCTTTCTGCTCCCGTAAAGATTTACACCCTCGGAAACCCTGTACAGGGTCACTATGGGTCAGAACCGACTCAACGGTACTTAACAACAATAACAGTCATAGATAAGCCTGTTTTTTTTTTTACGATTTTGAGTTTTGTTCCACAAAATTTCTCTAACTCTATCCAGGACTCTCTATTAGGGTATCTTTCAGAGTGCTCGGCAGTGGTAATAAGGTGCCATCTAGTTGTTCTGGTCTTAGGGTCACAGAGGCTGACGTTCCTGTGGTCCCTTACTCCATTGAACTAATTGTTTCCATGCACCTGTGACTTTATTTACTTTTCTTTGCTCCAGACAGGGAAAAACCAATAGCAGCATTTTAGATGGCTGCTCAAGAGCTTTTAAGACCTTAGTCACTATTCACCAATGCAGGTGTAAACATTGTCATTGTGGACTCCATCATGCCAGTTGACCTTGGTGTCCCCTCCTGAGCCCCCAGGCCCAGCAACTTTTTTTTCCTCAAGGTATTTGGTTCTATCCAAGAAGCTTTCATAACTTTGCCCTCTGCATGCTTGACCACATTCATGGACACATTCATTGCATGTAGAAATATCCTCTATCATAGCTATATTTATTCATGGGTATAGTTCCATTCCTCCACCCATATCTGTTCAACTTGCATTATCTATCTATGTATCTACTTGTAAATTATTGTTACGTGACAGGGTTGTACTCTTTCACCATACTTATTCAACTTGTATGCTGAGCAAATAATCCAAGAAGCTGGGTTATATGAAGAAAACTGTGGCATCAGGATTGGAGGAAGACTCATTAACAACCTATGATATGCAGACGATACAACCTTGTTTGCTGAAAGTGAAGAGGACTTAAAACATTTACTGATGAAGATCAAAGAGCACAGCCTTCGGTATGGATTACATCTCAATGTAAAGAAAACAAAAATCCTCACCACTGGACCAATAAACAACATTCTTATCAACGGAGAAAAGATTGAAGTTGTCAAGGACTTCATTCTTCTTGGATCAACTATCAACACTCAAGGAAGCAGCAGTCAAGAAATCAAACGACATATTGCATTAGTCAAATCTACTACACAAGACCTTTTTAAAGTGTTGAAGAGCAAGGATGTCGCTTGAGGACTAAGATATGCCTGACCCAAGCCATGGTGTTTTCAATAACCTCATATGCATGCGAAAGTTGGACAGTGCATAAGGAAGACCATAGAAAAATTGATGCTTTTGAGTTATGGTGTTGGAGGAGAATATTGAAAGCACCATGGGCTGCCAAAAGAGCTAACAGATCTGTGTTGGAAAAAGTGCAGGCTGAGTGCTCCTTGGAGTCCAGGATGGCCAGACTTCTTCTCTCATACTTCAGACATATTATCAGGTGGGACCAGTCCCTGGAGAAGGACATCATGCTTGGTAAGGTGGAGGGTCAGCAAAAAAGAGGAAGACCCCCAGCAAGATGGATTGACAAAGTGGCAGCATCCATGGGCTCAAGCGTGGCAACAATTGTGAGGTTGTCCCAGGATCAGGCATGTTTCATTCTGTTGTACATAGGGTCGCTATGAGTCGGTACTAACTCTATGGCATCTAACAATAACAACACTTTTAAGGTATATAAAACTAATGCAATGTGTGGGTATTTGTGGCCATGTATACATAAGTTTCAAGGAACATTGGTGATGCAATGAATGATTAAACACTGAACCAAAAGGTGGTGGTTCAAACCCACCCTGCAAATTTGTGGGAGAAAGGAAGACCTGGCCATTTGCTTCCATGAAGATCAGCCTCTGGGAAACCCTCTGAAGTAGTTCTGCTCTTATATGGGAATGCCATGAGTTGTAATCTATTTTACTATTTTACCTAACAGCAACATATATAAGCGTCAGAGGTTTGGCGTTCTAATGGTTTCTTTTGGTTGATTTTGCTCTAGTTCCCAGCTGTGTCTGGCCAGGGAGATTCTCAATGCACTCCAAATTTGAACATGCAGAAAAATTCCATGGACAGCTTATCATAACACAACTTACTGGGCATTACCCTCGGAGTTTCTGATGTAGATGGAGCCCAAAACTGTGAATTTCTAATAATCATCTGGGTAATGCTGTTGTTTCTGCTGCTACAGCTGCTGATCCCACCCTGGGTATCACCAGTCTACTTGTTCCTCAAACCTAAGGAAGGTGCTGGGGAGGACACATCAAAAGGAAGGATGCTATTGGGTGTAGGCCAGGTGATGACTGTAAATATATCCCTTGGGCGAGCTTTTTTCCTCCAAAAATCTCTGCCAGAAGAGGAAATGCAGGCCCCTTCAATCTGCCTTTTTGAGCTTCGAGGAAGCAATTCCATCTCAAGCATATGGGTCCTGTGATGGGCGGCCATGGGGCATTGGCAGTATAGTTACTCTGCTTGGTACCTCACAGAGATGACAGTTGGGCTCTGGGGAAGGTAGGTTACAATGTCCTCCTCTGGGACGCAAAAAGCACCATCTGAGATAACTGCATAAGCGGGAGGATACCCTGGTAAGCACACTCATCCAGTACAGCTCCTGTTATGACTTCACGCTCCTTTCCTGGTGCCCCAAGAACTGAAAGCATCAAGATTAGCCTGAGGAGAAGGCACCTGCATCTTGTTGCTTTAAAGCTCGCTTTAGGGTAACAAGGCTCCATGGTTCAGGTTCTTTCCAGAATCACAGTGCACAGACAGGAGGCTTCAAGAAGGCAGGGCTGACTCACCCAGGAGGCATCGCACCAGGGTCCACTCCTGGAAGTGGACTCAGTACCACTGTACCAGCCACCTTCAAAGGTTGATGTTTATGGTGGTGGTGGTGGTGCTGATGATGGTGGTGGTTATGTGCCATGGAGTCGGTTCCGACCCACAGTGACTCTGTATAGGATTTCCAAGACAGTAAGTCTTCACACGAGGAGAAAGCCTCATCTTTCTCCCACGGAACAGCTAGCAGTTCTGAACTGCTGACCTTGAGGTTATCAGCCCAACTCATAACAACTATGCTACCAGAGCTCTTTGAAGTTTATAGCATGTCAAATATATATATCAATTTTTTAAATGAAATTTTCCTTAATAGTTATACAAACTTAGAAAAAAAAAAAATTGAGCACCTTTTGGAAGAACTCTGTGTCTTCAACTATCAAATGGCAATACTGATAATTACCAGAAAAGAGAATTATAGTATGTTGTCGCTGTGTGCCGTTGAGTCTGTTCTGACTCATAGTGACCCTGTATAAGGTTTCCAAGGGACAGCTGGTGGCTTTGAACTGCAAACCTTGTGATGAGCAGTCCCGTGCTTATTCCTACAGCACCACACCAGGACTCCTGTGACAATTCCCATTCCTTAGTTCTTCCTGCTCAGAACCAAATGCTTGTTCCCACAGCATTTGAGGCCAGCTGAACCCTGGTGTCACTCATAGATTATAGTTCTAGGTCAACTGGAACCTTGTTGAGCCAGACTTGACCTCAACTATGAGTCGGGCTGCTGATCTCAAGATCAGCATTTTCAAACTTCCAGCTGTTCCGTTGGAGAAAGAGGAGGCTTTCTGTCCCCATAAAGATTTACAGCCTTGGAAACCCTATACAGGGTCACTATGACTCCACAGCACACCACCACCACCAGAATTCAGTCCTGGGTCCAGAGATGTTCCAGCCAGGAAGAAAAAGAATCCCATTCGCCACTTCCCATGCCTCCCTCCCTCAATGTACTTGCACACTTCCACAGAGCTGTCTCGACAAAATTTTGCAATACTCAAATTCACCTTTGGAAATGTTCCACTTCGCGAAAGTTTCCATCTTGGGCCAACTGTTCGAAGGAAGCCCTCTTCTTTCTTCCACTTCTGAATAAACAGATGCTCTGAGAGTTTCAAGTTTCTTTCTTTTCCTTTCCCACATGGACTCACATACCAGGAATCCTTGAAGCCCCAGTGAGATGAAGAGTGATTCAGAAAAGCAGCTTCTGGTGAGGCCATAGGAGTCAGTGACGGCCATCTTATATACACACTGTCACGCATAGTTCAAAACCCAGACTTGGTGACATCACATTTACCACAGTGATGGGACCACAAAATGGAATCCATGTAATGACCTAGTCTCAAAGTCTATTTTTACCTTAAATCAGAACACACTGGTAGCATGCCTTCATAGCCATTAATTCATGAGCCAAAGGGGACATTCTTTTGGAGCTGTAAGTAACATTTCATTACATTCTAGCTTAATAAAGCGCTCATGCTATTAACCTACAAATTTCCAAACCTATCATTTAGTTCTTGAGGAGCAGGGAAACTGCTGCACACATCCATATGCTTGAGGTTGCAGGAACCCCAATTATTTTTTGATGGCACCTCAACATGCTACATTAAAACCTTAGTTAAGCAAAATGCCAGGGTACTATTTATTTCTAAATGAAATTTATCAAAAAGCTTTGGTTTTCAGCACTTGTTATGTAAGATTTTTCTAAGATCTATTTTTCTAATGAGTTCCCAAATTGGCTATGACCACAGAACTCTTTCCTTAAACAAATCCTGGATGGGAGCCAATACCCGAGAACAGTAACATAGAGTTCCTGAGGTTGGAGCCGGCTCTGAAAGATGGGCCCTGCCCACTCAGTTGCCCTATGTCCTCCCCAAGGGCTTAGAGAGTTCCACCCTAGGTGTACTAAAGAGGTTCTTTAAGAGTTCTTGTTGCTGGTATTAATCTGCTGTGTAGCCAGTGGTTCAAACCCACCAGCCACTTCTCAGAAACCCTATACGGGTTCGCTACTGAATCGATCGCACTTAACAGCAACAACTAAGCCAGCCCCAACTCATGGCACCCCTATGCACCATTCCAAAAACCAGTGGCAGATTAACTGTTGTGATCCAGAGGGTTTAGCTTGTCTGCTTTTCAAAAAGAGATTGCCAAACCTTGATGTTGTTAGGTGCTATTGATTTTGACTTTTAGTGACCGCATGTGACAGAGTGGAAGTGCCCTGTAAGGTTCTAGGCTGTCATTTCTACAGGAGAAAATCACTAGGTCATTATCCTGCAGAGCCTCTTGGGTTTAAACCGCCAACATTTCCGTTAACAGCTGAGTACTTAACCATTGAACCACCGGGCTCCTTCGCCAAGCCTCAGAGCATAGTAAATCACAATTTGAAGACATTGTTGTTGTTGTTGTTGTTAAATGCCGTTGAGTCAATTCCGACTCATAGGGACCCTGTATAGGGTTTCCGAGGAGCAGCTGGTGGATTTGAACTGCCAAGCTTGTGGTCCCAAGTCCAGTGCTAATCCTAGAAGCATCACACCAGGAGTTCACAGTGTTAGCCAATTTCCTCTCAAGAATGGAGAGTATCATGTAAATTGCTACTTTAAAAAATTAGTAATACAAATAATAGCTAACATTATTTCAGGTTAACTCTAAACTAGTTTTGGACTAAGAGCCCTACATACTCAAATTACGTCAGTTAATCCTGGCCTCCATTCCATGTGCGTATGCCTCCAGCAAGTACACTGCTGTTTCAAACAGGGTTTGTCCTGCCTTGTTAGGTTTGTTATATTGAACAAGGCAAAAAATGATGAAACCGATGAAGTACAGGTAAACTTTGTTTCATTGTGCTTCGCTTTATTGCACTTTGCAGAGATTTTGTTTTTCAGAAATTGAAAAAAGTGAGCATGTGCTCATTTGTGTCTCTGTGCCCTGTTTTGCTCATTCTCACAGTATTCCAGACCTTTTCATTGTCCTTATTGCACACTCATAGATGACCATAGAGTAGCAACTTAACTATCCTGTGTACTTAGAAACCGAAAAAATGTGTCCATGTGACTCGCTTTGTGCGTGATTAGCTTTATTGCGGGGTTCAGGAGCTGAACCTGCACTATCGCCACTCTGCCTGTAGACATTGTTAGCTTTCACCTCTAACTTCCCTTCTCTGCTCTCTTCTCAGAGCTGTAAGTTCCAGCCACTAACTGTCTTTATGCCAGCCAACTTTCCAGAGCCTACAGTTGAGGTTCTGTAGGATAAGCACAGGACTGCGAACCACAGTGTTGGCAGTTAGAGTCCACCAGGCCCTTCGTGGGAAAGATAAGGTTTTCTGCTCCGGCAGAGATTTACAGCCGTGGAAACCTTGTACAGGGTCTCTGTGAGCCAGAACTCACTCAACAACACTTAACAACACCAACAACACAGATGAGGTTGTCTGCTCCTATAAAGATTTACGGTCTCAAAAACCATACGGAGTAATTCTACTCTGCCTGCCCTAGACGGTTGCCATGAGTCAGGTTCAACTGGATGGCAGTGGGTTTTGGTATTGTTTTGTTTTACCAGGCGTCCAGTCCACACTAAGATAAGCAAGGCAATCTCTGACCTTCCAGGCCCTCTTCAGAGGCACCTGCTCAGTCGTTTTCACTGTTTTCGGGAAATGATTGTTCTCAAAGCAATGACACAGCTCCATTTTTTTGGTAGGAAAACCAAACAAACGAACAATGTAGTTCATAAATTCAAAGAAAGATCCAAAGGCCCTTTTCTAAACCCTCGGAGCCTGATCCATCTCAGAATTCAGAATCTTTCAGATTATAGAAAGTGAATGTGGTAATTACCCCACTGTTTAACAACCACCAGGAACTGATGGAATCAAAATTGAAATCTTTCAAAAAAGTGAGGTGGAACAAGAGGCACTTGCTCATCTCTGCCAAGAAATTTGGAAGACAATTATCTGGCCGACTGATTGGAAGAGATCCGTATTTGTGCCCATTCCACAGAGAGGTGACCCAATGGAATGCAGAAATCATTGGACAATAACTTTGATATCCCATGCGAGTAAAGTTTTGCTAAAGGTAATGCAGAAATGGCTACAATCATACATTGACAGAGAACTTCCAGAGGTTCAAGCCGGATTCAGAAGAGGCCGTGGAACAAGGGATATCATTGCTGATGTCTCATGGATCTTGGTGGAAAGCAGAGAATATCAGAAAGATGTCTACCTGTGCTTTGTTGACTATGCAAAGGCTTTCGATTGTATGGATCGTGAAAGCTATGGACAACATTGCGAAGTATGAGTATTCCAGAACACTTAATTGTGCTCATGAGGAATCTGTACATGGGCCAAGAAGCAGGTGTTCGAACAGAACATGGGAACACTGAATGGTTTAAAATGTAAAAAGGTATGCGGCACCTTATTCAACCTGTATGCTGAGCATACACATGGCCGTACCCCATTTCAAAGCAGAAGGGAAGTACAATCCTAACTGTGTCTAGCAAGTACAAAGTTGGAAGTATTCGCCCCAGTCCTTTAGACGATCACAGCCACCCACTACATGTCAATCCCAGCCAGGGCTGTCACAGCAAAACCAGTCACATGCAAGAACTGTGCTTGCTAGACTCTACGGAATTCAAAGAAACCGTGCATTGCTTCATATTGGTTCCTTTCAGGTCTTATAGACAAATGGAATTTTGGTGCCAAACTTACAAAATTCCCTATTTCCCAGCACTGGAGATTTCAGAATTGAGATAAAGGATTGTGATTATCTACTGTGCTCAGGTCGTCTGTCAGTTTGTCATACCGTGGTGGCTTGCATGTTGCTGTGATGCTGGAAGATATGCCACTGGGATTTTAATACCAGCAGGGTCACACACAGTGAACAGGTTTCAGAAGCACTTCCAGACAAGGAAGAAGGAGAGAAAGACTACTTCAGAAACCGTTTTGCATAGCAGCAGCACATGGTCAGCTATATATAGTGAGGAAGATGAGCCTCTCAGGTCGAAAGGCATGCAAAATACGACTGGGAGAAGAGCTGCCTCCTCACAGTAGACAATATTCATGTGACTGAAGCAAAACTTTCAGGACTTTCATTTTTGGATAGAGCACAACTCAAAATGAGAAGAAACAACAGCAAACATCCCTTAATAATTAGAATATGGAGTGTATGAAGTATGAGTCTAGGAAAATTAGAAGTTGTCAAAAATGAAATTGAACACATAAAGATCAATATCCTAGGCATTAGTGGACTGAAATGGACTGGTATAGGCCATTTTGAATAAGAAAATCACATGGTTTACTATGTAGGGAACAAAAAATTGAAGAGCAACACATGTTGCGTTCATTGTCGAAAAGAACATTTCAAGATCTATACTGAAGTGCAATGCTTGCTGTCTGTAACAGGATAATATTCATACGCCTACAAGGAAGACCAATTCATACCATTATTATTTAAATTTACCCACCAACCACCATGAAATTGAAAAATTCTTGGATTCCTGCTATGGCGCTGTAGGATAGTCACTAGATTGCTAATCTCAAGGTTTAAACCCACCAATCGCTCCTTAGGAACCCTCTACAGGGTCTCTATTTTGGAATCAACTTGAAGGCACTTAACAACAACAACAACCAACTTCTTTAGTCAGAAACTGATCAAACGTGCAACCAAGATGCATTGATAATTACTAGTGACTGGAATTTGAAAGTTAGAAGCATCAGTAGTTGGAAAATAGAGCTCTGGTGACAGAAATGATGCTAGAGATCACATGATAGAATTTTGAAAGACCAGTGACTTATTCATTGCAAATACTTTTTTTTAAGCAACGTAAGAGGTGACTATACACACAGACCTCACCAAATGAAAGACAGGAACCTTACATCTGTGTGAAGGGACAATAGAGAAGCTCCACATCATCAGCCAAAACAAGGCCAGGGCAGACTGTGGAACAGACCATCAATTACTCATATGGAAATTCAAACTGAAGCGGAAGGAAATGAAAACAAGTGTATGAGAGCCAAACTATGACCTTGGATATATCCCACCTGAATTTAGAGGTCATCTGAAGAACAGATTTTATGCATTAGACACTATTGACCGAAGGCCAGAAGAGTTGTGGAATGACATCAAGAGCATCATGCAGGAAGAGAGCAAATGATCATTAAAAATATAGGAAAGAAAGAAAATACAAAACTGGATGTCAGAAGTGACTCTGAAACTTGCTTTTGAGTATTGAGAAGGTAAAGTGAATGGAAAACTGAGAAAGGAAAAGAGTTGAACAGAAAATGTTAAATAGCACCTCAAGAATACAAAGTCAAGAATTATAATGAAATGCGCAAAGACCTGGAGTTAGAAAACCAAAAGGGAAGAACACACTCAAAATGAAAGAAGTAAAGAAAAATTCAAGCCTCGACTTGAAATATTGAAGGATTCTATGAGAAAATTAGTAAATGATGCAGAAAAAAGCAATAGAAGATGGAAGGAATACGAAGTCACTATACCAAATAGAAATGGTCGATGTTCAATCATTTCAAGAGCTAGCATATGATCAAGAACCAATGGTACTAAAGGAAGAAGTGCAAACTGCACTAAAGGCATTGGCAAAAACAAGGCTCCAGGAATAGGCAGAATACAAATTGAAAATTTTTCAACAAATTGATGCAGCACTGGAGGCACTCACTCATGTATGCCAAGAAATTTGGACATACTTATGCCCATTCCAAAGAAAGGTGACCCAATGGAATGAGGAAATCATGCAACAATATCACTAATATTGCATGCAAGTAAATTTTTGCTGAAGATAATTAAAGCACAGTTATAGCAGTACATCAATAGGGAGCTGCCAGACATTCAAGCCAGATTCAGAAGAGGACATAGAACTAGGGCTATCATTGCTGACGTCAGATGGATCTTGGCTGAGAACAGAGAATACCAGAAAGATGTTTATTTGTGCTTTATTGACTATGCAAAGACTTTCAACTGCATGGATCATGACAAACTATGGAAAATATTAAGAATGGGTTTTCCAGAACATTTCATTGTGCTCATGAGGAACCTGTACATAGACCAAGAGGCTGTCATTAGAGCAGAACAAGGGGCTACTGAATGGTATAAAATCAGGAAAAGTGTGCACCAGGGTTGTATCCTTTAGGCATAGTTATGCAATCTGTATATTGAGCAAATAATCCAAGAAGCTTAAAGAACATGTCTTCATGATTGGAGGAAGACTCACTAACAACCTGCAATATGCAGATGATAGAGCCTTGTTTGCTGAAAGTGAAGAGGACTTAATATATTTAATGATGAAGACCAAAGACTATAGCCTTCACTATAGGTTGTGCCTAAATGTAAAAAAAACTAAAATCTTCACAATTGGACCAATAAATAACATCAGGATAAATGGAGAAACAATTGAAGTTGTCAAAGACTTCATTTTGCTTAGATCAACAATCAACACTCAACGGTAGCAGCAGTCAAGAACTCAAACAGCAAATCTGCTATAAAAGACCTCTTTCAAGTGTTCCAGAGCAAAGATAGCCATTCGAGGATTAAGTTGTGCCTGACCTAAACCACTGCATTTTCAAATACCTCATATACATGTGGAAATTAGTGAATAAGAAAGATTAAGATTTGATGCGTCTGAATGATGGTGTTGAAGAAAAATATTGAAGGCATCATGAACTGTCAGAAGAACAAACAAATCTGTCTTGAAAGAAGTACAGCCAGTATGTTCCTTAGGCGCCAGGATGGGACGACTTCAACTTTCCTACTTAGGACATGTTATCAGGAGGGACCAGTCTCTGGAGAAGGACATCATGCTTGGTAAAGTTGAAAGAAAAAAAAAAAAAAGGAAAACCCCCAACAAGATGGATTGACATCAATGAGCTCAAGCATATGGCCAATTAGGAGGATCGCACAGAACCAGGCAGTGTTCTGTTGTGTGTAGGGTCACAACGAGTGGGCATTAACTTGAGTGCACTTAATAGTAACAACTGTGCTAAGAGATTTCTACTTTGGCTCAATTTTCAATTTCGTTTGTTATTACTGGATTCTTTTTTTTTTTTTTTTCCAAGAATGCATCACCCATTTGCAAAATTAAATGTAGACACAGTATAGCCAGATCCTGGAACATACAAGCCTGGGTCAACCATTTATTTCCTGGGGTGGCCTTGGAGAAGTAACTTAACCTTCTTGTGACTCAGCTTCCTTTGTGGTAAAGATAGGAAAACAATCAGACTTTCCTTATAGGGTTATTAAGAGGACTTAGTGAGGTAGGATATGGAAAGTGCTTAAAACAATGCCGAAACTTCAGCTGTCATGAATTATGAATATGACCTAATTCTCATATAAAATCGTATGTGCTAATATCCTTATGTTGTTGTTGTTGTTGTTATGTGCCATCAAATCAATTCTGACTCATATCAATCATGTACAGGATTTCTAAGGAGTAGTTGGTGGGTTTGAACCTCCAGTCTTTTGGTTCACAATCCACTGCTGATCCAAAAGCACCACACCAGGAGTCCGTTATGCCATTATACTCCACAGATTCCTCGGTCCTGCTCCTAAGTCATGCCCAGTTCTCAATTTACTACTGCTCAGGGCAATGAGTTGATAACCCCTTTTACTGGGAAGATCTAGTGTTCTCAAGCTTGGAATAAGCATCAGAAGCCACTGGAGGCTTTGTTAAAACAGATCATTGCTCAAGCCCTACCATCTGACTCAGGTCTCTGTGGACCTGAGATTTGGCAATTCCATCTACTTCCCAGGTGATGCTGATGTTACTGGGACCTTTGAACCTATTGCTCTAAAGGAATGTTTGGGATGGCAGATAAAATGCTAGTAGTTTGGGGAGACTAACTCCAACTGAAAGCACTTCCCCAGCAAGGTTTAGCTTCAAAGGGTGAGATTTCCAAATAGGAAATGCCCTGCTGAGCTTTAGCTATCTAATTCTGAAACATGGGTCCCACCCCCAGAGCGTCTGACATCACAGCCTGGAGGTGTGGCCTTCATGTCTGGAAGTTTCAAAGCTCCCACGTGATTCCACTGTGCAATCAAGTTTGAAAACCTCTGCTCTCAGGGCATTTCCTGAAACATCCAATCAGCCTGCCTTCTCTAGCTGTCAGTGCTCTTGCCTCAGCGCCAGCACACTGCAGCGTTTGATCTTGGGGCAGCTGGGTCTGAGAGTGGCTTTCCCGTCCTATTTGCCACTGAGACTTGAGCTTGAAGGCTCCTGAACAAGCTGATTCTCCCAGCATGTTCTGCTTCCTCCCAGGGAGAACTGTTTTTCTCACCTGCCTTTTTGAGTTTGCCTTGGACCCTGAGTAAAGTGCTGACTAAAATCTATGTTCTATTCATTTTACATGAAGCTCCAAGTGCTAAAAGCCCACCAATGCCTGGAAATACAATATCAGGTTAAAGGGCTGAAACGAAAGTGAAATTTGTGACGCCAACAAGAAAAACGAAGATGAGAGGACCTGAATGAGGGGAGCCTGCAAATGGTTAAAGCCAATCAGATCACTGACATGGCCTTCAGTTTCTAGGTTAAATGACAGACCTAGGCAATGGAAACCCCCACCTTCCACACCTCACCAGCCCCTTTATTAATGTTCAATTGCTGAGTCCTGGCAAAGATGGAAACAGCAGGTATTTATTTACTGAACCAACTCTACTGCAATTAACAACTCCAGTAAACCTCTAGAGCGATTGCAAAAGCCTTATATATGTATGTGTGTTGTTGTTAAGTGCCGTCAAGTCGATTCCGTCCCATAGCGACCCTGTATAAGGGTTCCAAGGATATATATTTGTTGTTGTTGTTGTTGCTGTTGTTGTTGTTGTTGTTATGTGCCGTGGAGTCGGTTCCGACCCATAGCGACCCTGTACAGGGTTTCCGAGGCTGTAAATCTTTACGGGAGTAGAAAGCCTCATCTTTCTCCCACGGAGCGGCTGGTAGTTTTGAACTGCTGACCTTAAGGTTCACAGCCCGATTCGTAACCACTACGCTACCAGATATATATAGATATAGATATATAGATATAGATATATATCCCTAAACAAAAGAATTGGCAGAGGATGCATGCCAGTGACAACATTTTGGAAGCTGGAAAACAGATGGATTGATAAGTTCATAGAACAAAGGAAGCTGAATCCAAAATCAGCAGTGGGAAAAGCCAGGGTCAGTGGCTATATGGGGACACAGTCCAGAGCCATTCATTTACATATCGTCCACGGATGCTTTTAAGATAAGTGGCAGAGTTGAGTGGTTGTGATTTGACAGTTGAGCAGTTTTATGGCTACCAAAGTCTAAAATATATACTATCTGGTTCTTTAAAAAAAAAATGTTGAAACTCCCTGCCATAAATTACCCAAAAGGCTCAAGAACTGGCAGCACCAAGTGCCTCTGGGTGTGGGGGTGAAGGTAGGGTAATGAAAATGGTGGGCTGTTTAACTGTCCTGTTAAGAAAAGGGGGTTAGGAAAGGAGCGATGGAAATAGGAAGCACGTAGACTATGTGATGTTACACTGTGGGGACTGTAACCAGTGACAAGAAACAACATGTCATGAACTGAATGGAAAATTGATCTGCTCTGTAAACCCTAACTCAGTTCATCATAAAAAGTTTTGGAAGTAAAAGAAGAAATTCAATTTCCAATTTCCCAGATCCTGTACAAAAGAAACATCTGGAGTTATTTTTTATTTAAAAAAAATAGTTCATAGAAATTAAAAATAAGTTTCTTAATGGATGGGTTGGAAGGTAAAGTTAATATCTCAAAAGCAGAACAACATCTCACAAAGACAAAGGATCAGCTCAGGTCCATAGTCCAATATCCGAACGATAATATTTCTAGAAAGAGTCAAAAGACAAGGGCAGTCAGGAAATCATGATGAAATCATTTTTTGGTTAAATATTGGATACTAAAGAGTCCTGTTGTGGTGCTGTGGGTTAATGTGTTGAATCTCAAGGTCGGTGGTTCAATCTCACCAGCTGCTCCTTGGAAACCCTATATAGAGACACTATGAGTGAGAACCAACTAGAGGGCACTTAACAACAACAACAAAGAGCATGGCTTTCAAATTGAGTAGGCCCAGAGAGTGCACAGCAAAATGGATGACCCGAGATCCAAATCAAGGCCTGTCACCATGAAACAGTAGAACAAAGAGAGGATCCTTCCAGGTCACAAAGGAAAGGATCAAAACTCAGAACAGCTATTGTTTTCTCAGCAGTTACCCTGGGACCTAGGAGACAAAAAAGCAAGGCCTTCAAAATTCTGAACAAGAATGGTACCATTGAAGGCATTCTACAAATGTTTATTTCCAGCTGTATTCCTGTTTGTATTCTCTTTATTTCCAAGCCTTGTAGAGGGATGATACATGGACAAAATATCCCAATAATATGAATTCCCATGCTCATCATTTATCATGATGTTGCTTATGTTGAGTTGTAATGAGAAAATTTTGAAGTTGTCCAGAATTTCACTTTACTTGGATTTACAATCAGTGCCCATGGAAGGAACAGTCAATAAATCAAACAAATTGCATTGGATCTATCTGCTGGGGGGAAAAAAAATCAAGTGTTAAAAAGCAAAGATGTCACTTTGAGGACTACTGAGCTCCTCACTGAAGCCATGGTATTTTCAATTGCCTCATATTGAAACAAAAGTCGGACAACAAGTAAGTAAGCCCAGATAAGAATTGATGCATTTGAATTATGGTGTTGGATGAAGAATACTGAAAGTACCATAGAATGCCAGAAAAACAAACGAATCTTCTTGGAAGAGGTACAGCCAGAATGTTCCTTAGAAGAGAAGACGCTGAGACTTCATCTGACATACTGTGGAAATGTCATCAGGAGGGACCAGTCCCTGGAGAAGGATATCATGCTTGGTAAAGTAGAAGGTAAGTGAAGAAGAGGAAGACCTTCAATGAGGTAGACTGACAGAGTGCTCCAGCAATGGGCTTAAAGAGCAACAACTGTGAGGATGGCACAGAACTGGGCGATGTTTCATTCTGTTGAACATAGGGTTGGAGCCGACTCAAGGACACCTAACCGCAACATCTCCATCATGCCCAGGCCACCATGATTTCTTATTTGAACCTCTTCAGTACCCTGCCAACTGGTCTTCTTCTTTCTACTCTTACCCCATTAATCCTATCTCCTCACAGCAGCAAATGAACTTTTAATAAATTAATTGGATCAATCTTGTCTCCTACTCAACACTTGCCAATGGCTTGCCATTACTTTTATAATAAGATCTGCATTGTGGACTACGAAGTCCTGCATGATCTAACCCTACACTCATGACCATCTTCATCCTCATTTTACTCACTAGGTTTCTGGTTTTTTCTTGGTACATTGTGTTGTACACCTTCTTAACACTGGGTCAATGCACATACTGTTCATTCTCTCTGGAACTTAGATATACCACTTTTCACATGGCTGGCTCCTTTGCCTGCTTCAGAGCCTAGCTTCAATATCACCTCCTCCGACAGCCCAGTCCTGAACTATGCTACTCAATGAAGCGTGTTTAAGAAAGAAAAGAGATAGGAGAGCTGAAAGAAGTGAAGGAATAAACAAAGCTCAGCATGGATCATTTCTAGCACTGGATTTATATCATTCTAACCATCCAAAGAGACTCCCCTATAGGATAAGTTCACCTGAAATTCTAGACTTTCATCTATAGTACCCAAGTATTCCAGCACTAGTTTCTACTCAATTATCAATATGATTGACCTTCACTTCTGGTGTAGTCCGTTAGCAGAACAAAAAGTTCCAGGTGGCGAAATGTGCCTTCATTCCACTTGTGAAATGATGCCTATTGCTGGTTTGGATAGTCCCCTTTTTTAAAAAAAACCAACAATGATGTAAGATACTTTCTTTTTACATATTCTAAAAATGTAAGCAGTAACTAATTGCCAACCAACCAACAATACCAGTATAACCTACAGGTAAACATATGGCATTTCTCATAATAATCACTTCTTAAAACCTCCCTACAAAACAAAAAACACCCATAGTTTATTGTGCTGCAAGAAATCCAGTGTCACAAAAGCCAAAGTTTATTGACAAATGTTGTTGTTGTTGTTAAATGCCGTTGAGTCGGTTCCCACCCATAGCGACCCTGTATAGGGTTTCCGAGGAGTGACTGGTGCGCTGGAACCTCCAACCTTGTGTTTCAAACCAACTTTGCAGTCCAGCGCAGTAACCCACAGCGCCACACCAGGACTCCTTATTGACAAATAGGTACATATAATTGAACTTGACTTTCAACATTCACAAGAAAAGACCAGTTGCATATAATTCTTCTTATTCTGTTTTTGTGGTTCACATATCACGGTGGATGCTCTTTTTCCATTACAGAACAAATTAAATTCAACAACAATAAAAACCATCTGAGGTAGTCAATTGCCATTATCTTCAAGGATGGCATTCATTCATGCATTCATTCATCCAATCTATTACCATGTATTGATCCTGTACTCTGTATCAAGCCGTGTTCTGGGATCTGTAGATTCAGCTCTGGGAGAGATAGCCATTGTCCATAACCTCCAAGAGTTTACAGTCCAACAGCAACACAGATTTATACATAATTACAAATAAGAAATCCTTTTACAGAAGGACTAGCATCCCTTTTACCAAGTTATCTTCTCACAATACTAAGTATTTCCCAATCATATTTGGCAAGCACGATTACTTCTCCAGGGAGGAACAGACGATGTTGCTCAATTGCTCTCTTCACATTCATAATGAATACCCATGAGCTGAGTACAACATTCTTACCATGGAAACTTACACTTGAGTGCCTGTAGCCTAGCAGCCATTGTCCCAAGCAACCAGAAGGATTCTCTCCACTTCTCGATAACCTTCTTATTGGTGGTATACTTGGGGAAACACGCAAGCCAAGATACTCCTTCTATCCCTAACATTCCTGTTTCTATGTAAGCCAACTACCATTGGCAAAACCATGCTTATGCGGGACTCAAGCACACTTTACCCTTTTAAGACCCAAGTAAGGCAAACAAACTGACAAAACCCAAAAAACTTCAGGTCCTGGTACGTGGTTCTCTATCCACTCAGCACAGTAGACTAAATCCAAATGTATTCTTGGAAACTGAGAGTATCAGGTGGTCACCTACTTGCTTAGTCTTGCTTGGTATTATCCACCATCTTGATAAGCTGTAAATATGACTAACAATGGGCCAGGAGAGCTGGGTATACGCTGGAAATGAGCCAGGACTATTTAACTGAAATAAAAATTCCACACCTTAAGCTCTCTTTTGAAGAGTTTAATTTAAAAAGAAAATTAGCACAGAGGCAAACATAAATGAAGGGGCAAGGTTATTACATACTTAGCACCAGTTTTATCAACTGAATCATAATTAGAAGCCCTGCTACTGAAATAATGCAATTTGATGCTACATTTATTCTAGTGGGATATTGATCGTCCCTAAAGAAACCCAAAGCTAACCTCAATAACATTCCCAAATATTTTGGAAACTCAGTTTTGAGCCGACAAATGCATACAATTATTCTTCCCAATTGAGAAGGGGATTCAATTGGTTCCTGAAATAGAATTGACAATGGAGACACTGAGAAGCAATGGAGATGTTTTTGATCCCTTGGAATTTCTGAACATCGATTTGGGTGTGAGAAGAGCTGAAAATAATTTTGCAGCAGGATAAGAAAATGTTTGATTTTCTGCTTGACTTTTTCATGGTTTACTGCTAGTCCATGCATCCGGAAATTTTCCAATGATCCAAATGAAAGCTATTTTCAACCAATCATTTGAGGCAACTGAGATAGCTCGGAGCTTAAATATAAGAAAAGAAGGCAGCCAGAGAGGGCACCATGGAAGATAGTAAGAGTGTTTCCTTAAAAACGTTGCAAGGGTGTGGTTAATAGGAAACAATACTGATGATGGAAAATCCTCAAAGAAGAAAAAAAACATTCTTTTTCATGATCTAGAGCAATCTGGAACTGGAAGTTGTTTCCACAACCAATACTATTGTCTCTATGTATAGGATCTAGGGTTGAAACGTTTTTAAATCAGCTGTGCTTCTCTTCCGGTTGTGTGAAAATAGCCGCGTGTGGAGTCTCAGCTCTCGGCTGCTCTGCTGACATATTGGGGGTTGGTCTTAGGAGTCATTCACAGGCATGAATTGATGGACTTCTATGTGCTGGGCATTGTAGAGCTGGCAGTGAGAAAACAGCCCTGCCTTAAAGTGGAGGAGACAAATAAATTACAAGAAACCAAGGGCACTATGTCCACGCCGTGGGTAAATGTGAAGCAACGGTGGCCAGAAAAGGCCTCTGGGGTGGGGAAGGTGGTATTTGACCAGGTCTCTGAATGGAATGAGGTGTGACTTCTCCTTAAGAGGTGTGATCCAGGCAGGGGAGGGCACAGACTATGAGATGACATTGGTCCGGTGCAAAGGCAGCTCAGGAGCACACTTGTCAAGATTAAAGCATTTGGAATGTTTTTTATCCTATTTTTCATTCCACTCTAATACCTTGCTTTGGGCCAACATCTGGTACACAGGCTGACACACCCAACTCAAAGAAGTAGCTATTGAAGAATTTCATTGAGCATTACCTAGCTGGCTGGTCTTGCTTTTAAATGACGTGACCATTTGCACAGTTGACCAGTCTCCTAATCTGAATAACTTTTTCCCCACAAAGCCACTGATGGTTGTTTTTTCCCCCAGAAATTTGATTGTTGTTGTTGTAAATTTGATAGGCTTTCTTTATTCTACCTGATTTCATAATATAACTGGTAGTATTTAGTTTATAATACTAAAGCATTTGTGATTTCTTAAGTTAGAAAGCTCAAGACTTACAGGATTCTGATCATAGGTTACAGAGAAAAGTGAAGATGAAGGAAATGTTAAGCAAATGAAATCATATTATTGGAATGTGGAAGGATTCAGTAAAGGTGAAAAGCATATATTGATTTAAAAACTTTTAAATTTTGTAACATCTTTAAGTGAATGGTTCATCTTTCTTAATTCGTGCCTGTAGCAATTTGATCTGCTGGATTCAAACGGGAAAACAGTAACAACAAAGAAACTAAACGCCATTCATATTTCTCTTTAGCAATTATCCCACCTAAAATGGTAAGAAAGTGAATAAAAGTAGTCACTTGGCTGCCTTGGCTCAGCATTGTGGTATATGCACCCACCACCCTGTAATTAATAGAATGATTAAATTAATTACACCGCCTTCTGCTGACATTAAGGAGTACTGGTAGTATAGTGGTTACGAGTCGGGCAGCTAATCTCATGGTCAGCAGTTCAAAACTACCAGTGGTTTTGCTGGAGAAAGATGAGGCTGTTTGCTCCCATAAAGATTTATAGCCTCGGAAACCCTATGCATGGACGCTATGAGTTGGAACCGACACCACGGCACATAACCACCACCACCACCACTCTGACAATATGCTTTTAATCGGACAGAGAGCTTTACTCTTGTTTTGAATCTAACTCTGAGATAATACTCCTGGACAATTTCAGTACTATGTCCTTGCTTTTATCAAATGCTCTTTTTAAAGCGCCTTAGCAATGCATGACTTTTACATGAATGTATGTATTCATTCAATTCATTCATCAAGTTTTAATGGACAACCCACCCTTTGTCAGGCACTGTTCTGAGTGCTACCACCCTTCCACTGCCTCTGCTGACAGAAAATGCCACAAGTGCAACTCTGCCAAAATGGCCTTGAAACGGAGGCAAGATGGCTGCCAATTCTTCACCCTTTCCCATCAAGAGATGGATGTTACTTCTCCTTCCCTGAATCTAGGTGGATCCTGTCACATTTTTAACCAACAGAATGCAGCAGAAGTGAGACTGGGATGATTTTACACCAGAGTACTGTCCAGTTTTTGTTTTTGTTTTTGTTTTTCATGTTTTATTGTGAATTATATGATATTTTACATGAGAGAACTTTAGTTTTACATTCATTCCACCGTTTCATTTCTATGGTTCCA
>NW_006408536.1:25423380-25435301 GCF_000296735.1 Chrysochloris asiatica
CACACACACACACACACCCAGTACTGTCCAGTTTCTGCTTCCTCTTTTCTGAAATGTTCACATTTGGAATCCCAAAGTCATCTAGCCTTCAAGAGACCTTGTGGAGAAGCCACGTAGAAAGGAGAGGTATTGAGACTACATGGAGAGAGTACACGTTCCAGTGTCCAGCTCAACCAGCAGCTGACTGTAGACCAAGCCTTTATCTTGTTCCAGCTGAGAGACTGGAAGAAGAAGGCTGGAAGCCAGAAGAGTTGCACCGGTGAACACTGTCAACCCACAGAGCTATGAGAAATAATAGTGGGATGGGTGCTCTAGCAAAGGGTGGCTAGATGCTCATAGATATTTCCTTTTTCTGAGCACTCAGAAAAATACCAGTTCAAAGCCCACTTGCATTTACATTTGGGCGAGGGAATTACTTCTGAGCAAAGAAATGAAGGCAGAGTGATACACACGCACAGTGTCTTTAAGTCCAAGTTGTAGGGAAGTCAGAACAGGTGAATACTTTAGCCTGACTTTAATGCAAGAAAAGGCTCAACGCACATTTCATGATTTAAAAGTTGCACAAAAAGCAAGTGAAGATGATGATAATGAAGAATAAGTTGCCCATAAAGATTGGTTCAGCCTTTTCAAGTGAGGGGTAAATTTATATAACATTAAAGGACAAATACAAGTTGTCCATAAGTCGAGTGTTAGTAACCCAGACTGCCTGGACTCCATTCCCAGGTCTTCCCACGAGTTTAGTGGCTCTCTGTGTGGCTGGAAGTGAGAACTTCAGATGACAGAACCTCATGATGCCGGAAGCTCAAGGCCCTGAGTCACTATTGGGAAAAGAGATACACAGGAGAGTCAGCTGGCCTGCCTCAAAATGTGACTGTCAGCTTGGAGTCCTGGTGTGGCGCTCTGGGTTCATGCACTGGACTGCAAAGTCACTTTGAAATGCAAACCCTATGTTGTTGCTGTTAAGTGCTGTCCAGTCATTTCCGACCTATAGCGACCCTATATAGGGTTTCCAAGGAGCAGCTGGTAAGCTTGAACCGCTGACCTTATTGTCCAAAGCTACTTTGCAATCCAACACATTAACCCACAACACTACTCCAGGACTCCCAGAAGCACTTAAAAACAACAACCACCTGTCAGCTTATGTTAAAGTATGGTGTGATAACAAATACCACCAGTTTCTCAATAGCTCATGACAACACAAGTTGATTTATCATTCATGTGACAGGCTAATTGCTGTTTGGTTAGGGCTGTGCTCCTTGCGTTTTCTTTATTTCAGAATCCAGATTAAAAGTGGTGGTGGTTCTGTGTGGTGGAGTCGGTTCCAACTCACAGCGACCATGCATAAGGTTTCTGATATTGTAAATCTTTACGGGAGCAGAAAGCCTCATCTTTCTCCTGTGGAACCACTGGTAGTTTTGAACTGCTGAATTTGAGATTAGAAGCCCGAATCGTAACAATTACGCTACCAGAGCTCCTTAAAGACTGAAGGGGCAGTTACTATTTGGGACATTTTTCATAGCAAAAGGGAAAATGCACCAACCACAGAGAGGAGCTTCTGCTCAGATGAGGTACCAATCACATTTGCTGGCATTCCATTGGCCCAAGCCTGCCTCATGGTCACGCCTCAGTAGATGGACGTAGATGGACTGGGACCTACTATGCTACTCCCCAAGGAAGGCACTGCAAATTACCTGGCAAAGGGCAGGGATAATACTCCTCTTACATACAAGGAGGCTGAGCAATCGAGGACAATTAAGCCATCTACCACATTACGCCCCTGTGGTTAAGGGATGTTGGGTAAAGCCATTGACCAACATTTCTCTGGCTTTTCAGATGTCTTGGAGATGTCTAGCTAGACACAAGCAGAAGGGTAATTTGAGGAGGATCAAAATGAAAACTTGCTTCTTTCACCAAGTGTCCAGGGCTGACTACTCCTAGAACACACGGTGAGCAGCAGCTGACCCCCGTGGAAAGGGATGGGTATCATAGTCACAGCACTTTTGTTCCTGTGGCCTGATTTCAACACTTACTGGGTAACCTTGGGCAGATTTCATGAACTCTTTGAGCTTTACTTTGTTTATTTGCCAAATAAGAAAACTGTTAACTGCTTCCCAGGGTTGCTATGAGGAGCAAATAAGAGACAATCCTAGCACACAGTAGGTTTTGAGCAAGCATTATCTTGCATTCTTCCTATATTCCTCTCCCATCCTTGTTGCTGTTATTGTCAAGCGCCGTCAAGTCGGTTCCGATTCATAGCAACCCAGTATAGGGTTTCTAAGGAGCGGCTGGTGAGTTTGAACCGCCAATTTTCTGGTCCAAACCGACCTTGTAATCCTGCACTTATCCTACAGCCAATTCATCCTGTGGGGAATTGAAAGGTCAGTGTGTCTCTGTCCCATCTTCCAGGCCGAATTACTAGAGAGAAGCTATTGTGATTTGTCGTTTGGGGAGTGGAGAAAGTGGAGATGGGAAAGGAAGAATGGAGGTGGTGGTGGGGCCAGCCTTCAGGAAAGAAGAAAGGGTCACTGCATTTCTAGTCCATAGGATCACAGTGCAGCTGACTGGAGTTTGCTTCTCACAACAGCCCTGGCATTTAAATAAAGATGTTTGTGTTAATCATCGATTGTGATTAAAGCCCATGGTTACTGCGAAAGCTGAAAACATCTTTTTTTCTCTGTCCCTCCTTTTTTGCTCCCTAGTTTGAGCAAGAGTACAGACTAGAATTTCAATGGCTGCCAAACTCCAGAATAAAACCTTCTCTCTTTTTATTAGAAATGAAATGGGGAAAGGATCTTAGACGTTCTCTCAGGAATCTAGAGAGTGGGGAGGAAGAGTCTGGTGGGTTTGCGTAGTGTTTCATAAAGGGATGCTAGCTGTGTGGTTTTTAATTTGGGAATTACAAGTACCCAGAAGAGGTTTTACTCACTAATAAATAGCCATGGTTTTTCCTTCCCTGCCATATTGTCCTGGATTTCAGGACGAATTCCAGAAGAGTTGAATAGTTACCCAGCAGTCAGCATGTAGCGCTGCCATCACTATTGAGCTCTGGAAAGGAGCAAGGAAGAGGAGGCCTTGATTTTGATTTTAAGATGCTCTGGTTACAAATCGGGCTGCGAACCTTAAGGTCAGTGGTTCGAAACTACCAGCTGCACCGCGGGAGAAAGATGAGGCTTTCTACTCCCGTAAAGATTTACACCCTCGGAAACCGTATACAGGGTCGCTATGGGTCGGAACCAACTCGATGGCACATAACAACAACAACAACAAATTCTAGTACCGGTGTGGCGCTGTGGATTAGTGCGCCAGACTGCAAAGCCGTCTGAACTGCAAGGTCGGCAGTTCAAGCTCCCCACCTGCTCCTCGGAAACCCTATACAGGGTCGCTATGGGCTGGAACTGACTCGATGATACTTAACAACAACAATAACAACATTCCATTCAGGCTTTTAAAGCGCAAATTGAAAATCAGGAGGCCGTTTCAATTAATAGCCTGGCATCTGAAACACAAATTATTTTCCAAGGTGGAACTCCTGATCTGAGCAGCATTTTTCCCAATGCTCAACTCCAAAGTCAGCTCTTGACAAGTAGGTGAGGACTGCCACTGGAAGCTTTCAATGACACCTGCTAAGCATGACTCCTAGGTGCCCTCTGTTGCCTTTGACTCTGTAGGGACTGGATGGACCATTCCAGCCAAACCAATCCTCCCTCAGCAGTACCTGTGCTCCCAGACTGGCCACTCTACCCGCTTCGAGTCACAGCCTCACATTCCCCGTCATCCAATCAGTTAGGCTATTGAATGGGATTATAATGAGCTCACCAATGATTCATAACACATATGTATTTGTGTAGATCCTAAGAGTTGCTCTTTAGATTTTGGCATAAAACCAAAGCCCTTTGCTTGCAATAGTGGTTCTTAACTGGGGTGAATTTGCTTCCCAGGGGGCATTTGGCAATATCAATACACAGTTTTGGTTGTCACAGCTGGTAGAAGCCAGGGATGCCGCTCAACATCCTACAACGCACAGGACAGTCCAACATGTCCGCAATGCCAACACTGAGGAACCTAGAAGATGAATGATAAGGGAAGTTCACACCTAGTAGTCGAAGGTGTTTTCTATCAAGCTGACTATAAGAAAGGAATGGTAGAAAGAGGAGAAAGCCAAGGTCATTGGGAAAGAATTCTCAGGACAGATAGCCATCATCGTTGTGTGGAAACCATTGGATGGAAACAGGGGATCTTCTACTTTCTAGAGAGCTCATAGAAGCCTTCACAGATGCCAGGGACCCGATCCCTCCTCCTGAGTTCCCAGTTTTAGCCAGAGCACCTCTATCCCAGCGAGAAGCCCAAGGAATTGTCTTCCAGACTCCCTCGCCCTCCACATGTAACTCATCCCTACCCACCCACCGCTGTGGTGTCCATTTTAACTCACGGCGACCCTGTTGGACAGAGTAGAGCTGCTCCTTAGGGTTTCTGAGATTGGAAATCTTTACAGAAGTAGACAGCCTCATCCATCTCCCTCAGAGTGGTTGGTGGGTTTGAACCACTGACCTTGTAGTTAGCAGCCAAATGCTTAATCCATGGTATGCCCCCAGTGCTCTGTAATCTATCCCCAAGACTTGTCAGTACTCCTTTCTCTTCTGCCTCCACACTCTCGGCCCTATCCCCTGTGTCACTGAGTTAGCCTAAGAGCTCCTCATTGACATTTCTTCCTAACTGAAGGCCAAACCTCCATCACAATTCACCCTCCAGAATATCACCACAATTATCATTCCAAAACTTACATATGGTCATGTTGAAAACCTTCATTGGCTCTTAACTTTTTTTTTTTTTTCCTGAGCATGGCATGCAAGCACTACACAGTCTTTCTTCACCTGCCTTTCCAGCCTCACCTGCCACCATTCCTCCTTTCCATAAACAAACTAAGTCATCTGCCGTTACCCACATGTGTCCTGTGAATTCATACCTCTGTGCTTTCGTATGTTGTTGTTGTTAAGTGCCGTTGAGTCGGTTCTGACTCATAGCAACCCTGTGTAGGGTTTCCAAGGAGCAGAAGGTAAGTTTGAACCAGCCACAGTTCTGAATCATAGCAACCCTGTATAGGGTTTCCAAGGAGCCGCAGGTAAGTTTGAACCAGCCACTTTACGGTTCAAACTAACCTTGTGGTCCAGCGCATTATTCCGCAGCGCCATGCCAGGATTGTTCGATACGCTTGGAACACAGTCCCTCCCCAGCCACTCTTCACTTGGTAAAATTTACCATTCAAGGTCCCATTTAAATGTTAATGTTAATCATTTCTGCAAAGCTTCCACAGTCCCTCTGGAACAAAATTAATTTGTTGCCTCTTCTGGGTGTTTAGAATGCTCTGTTGAACTTCTAATGAAGAATGCCCCCACTTTACCTATTGTATACTTCCTGGATGCCAACTATATTTAGAAGTATTTTATAGAAATAAACTCACATAATACTTACAGGGGCCTCCTTATTAGTGTCATCTTCATTATACAGATAGGGAAATTGAGGCACAGTGATCTCAATCAGTCTGACCCTGGAAGTTAGGACATGATCTCTACATCAGCTTTGTTCAATGGAATATTCTGGTTATGGACATATTCTCTACCCGTGCTATCCAATATGGTAGCCACTCTGGTAGCGTAGTGGTTACGAATTGGGCTGCGAACCGGAAGGTCAGCAGTTCGAAACTACCAGCTGCTCCGCGGGAGAAAGATGAGGCGATCTGCTCCCGTAAAGATTTACAGCCTCGGAAACCCTATTCAGGGTCGCTATGGGTCGAAACCGACTCGACGGCACTTAACAACAACAACAGCCATAAGTGGCTACTGAGCCCTTGAAAAGTGGTTGATGTGGCTAAGGAACTGGAGTTGTCATTTCGTTTAATCAGAGTTCAACGTAACCAGCCACATGTGGTGAGTGGCCACCATACTGGACAGCACAGCTCTATACCACATGCCTCTCCAGATGAAGGCTGGGGTCATGGCTTGTCTGTCATCAGATACCCCAGGACCCAGCGCAGATATTGGCCAGATGGAAATGACCAGGCCCACTGCCTTTTCTGTCACCAAAACGTAGGGCAGCTTCTCAACCCCTTGAACAGAAGAAGGACAAGACTATTCTGCAGCATATGTTGAGCCACCCCAATGATGGGAACATCTGGCTGACACCTGTCATTGAAAATGCTTCCCCAAAATGGATTTAGTGGGGTTATTTTTTTTCAATATTCAAAGCTCGCAAAGCAACCTCATGCACCTTAGAGGAGAATCTGACCTCTGTTTCCAGAAATACAATCCCACTATTGACAAAGCTTATTTATATTTACAAAGTCAACATCTAATAACATTTATAAGGTCAGCAGATCGTGCCAAGAAATAGGAAATAAAAGTCAACTACAGTAAAGACAAGCACATTCTTAAAGCTCTTTGTGTCAGGTTGCTAGAAAGCGCTTCCCCTTCCCCAATATATAGCCTATGGAGATTTATGCTTAGAAATTTGAGCAGATAGCTGTTTGAAGAAGTTAAAGCCATTTACATTCCTGAATACTATTCAACTCTCAGTGTGAAAGTATGTAAGTGACAAAGGCAGCATATGTTGTATCTACACCATGTGACTTAATGTATACATGAAAAAGTTCTCTTTGCTCCCCAGCCCAGTGTGCCAGGAATAACAACATCCATAGAAATTCCCCCCCTACCCCCCCACCCCGGCACGTTGTTTAACCACCAGTTGTGACAGTTTAAGGAACACATAGGGTTGTTTGTTTGTTTGGAGCTTTGTTTTCTTTCTCGAGGGAAGAGCGAAGCACAGCAACACAATGGCATGGCATAAATTTAAAACCATTTTTAATAATTCAAGGGATTGGAGCTTTCAAGCTCTGCAATGCAAACCTGTAGCAGGATGACTAGCTGGTGGTGTGTGGATCAGGGACTGCAAAGTTGTGGCCCTCAGATGACTTTTATTTGGCCTTTTACCTGTTTGGTCCCCTGGACTGAGTTGGCAGACCCTGGTTAGATGCAATTTCTTTACAGGCACTTGCGTCACTCAGGTGCTTTCTGAAAATGTCCTATTCCTCCCTGGTTATTATTTAGATGACAAGCCCAGTGGAGGCTTCCTGCAATGTACCATTCAGATTCAACACCCTCTCCATTCCCTATGCTAACTGTGTTCAACCTTTAAACAAAAAGGACACATTCGCCTTCCACATCTCTGAGCCTTCTATTACAGATTTGAATGAATGAATTCATCCAGCAAATGTTTACAAGACACAGAACTGTAGCTTTAGCCCTATACTCTCCAAGCCACAGAATTCTCTTTGAACTAGAGTTCTAGCATTTCTTGGTGGTAATGACCACAACGAACAAGCCAACAAAACCTATTGCCATCAAGTTGACTCTGACTCAGGGTGACTCTGAAGACTAGAGCTTCCTCATCGGGTTTCCCAGGCTGGCATTAAACAGGAAAAGGTAAAAACATTCACAACCCTCTCCGCCCAGGAGACAGGCTAAAATGTTAATCAGGTTACTCTGCTTCCTCCTATCTTCAAACAGATCCGCAACCTAACCCCACCCTGATTCTGATCCCATATAAGTCTGCACTGCCCGGTATTCGGGGCTCAGAATCTGGAGAAATGAGCTCCTGTGAGGCAGCCGGCTTAATAAAATCTGAAACTCTGCTTCACCTGTCCCAGTGGCCTCGGTTTCTTTAGTGATGGATCAAGAGCTGCTGCGACACGCTCGGATCTAAAAGTGCTGTAACAGCATCCTTACAGAAGCAGACTGCCATGACTATCTCCCGTGGAGCGGCTGGTGGGTTCGCACTGCTGACCTTTTTGCTAACAGTGAGGGCTTTATCCTGAGTCACCAAGGCTCCTTTAACTATAATTACCACACCTAAAGATGCCATTGCTCCGCTGCCTTCCTGAGCTGTCTGGGGGTCCCAAGTGAAGCCATCATTATCTTTTGCCCCTCTCCCCTCACTTGATTTAATCACTTCCGGGAAATTTTTGACCTTCATTCTACAACAAGTACTGAAATTGAAATCAAAGCAGGATTTCCCTGTAAATGACTCATTGGTCCTGATTTATAAAAGGGAAAGTGATGTTTGCATTGTTTTTCCAGATGGAAGCCTTCTGTTTTGAAACAGTGGACATTTTTACTTCACAAGTGAACACTTCCAGTGTCAACCACCTTGCCTCTGGAAAAGGTCATGGAGGCAGTGTCCCATGCCTCATGTTCTACAGCTGTTATTGGCCAAAAGAGTGCTTCCATATATTATATGCTCCCTTAAAGATTTACAGCCTCGGAAACCCTGTACAGGGTCGCTATGAGTCAGAACCGACTCCACGGCACATAACAACAACATATATTTATATACACACACACACATGGTGGTGGTGGTGGGTCATGGAGTCGGTTCTGACGCATAGAGACCCTGCACACGGTTTCCAAGGCTTTAAATCTTTGCAGGAGCAGAACGCTTCATCCTGAGGAGCAGCTGGTACATTCAAACTGCTGATCTTGTGGTTAGCAGCCCGATTCTTAACCCACCGGTGTTGTCAAATAAGCATTGGACTTCTAATCATGAGTTCAGTGATCCAAACCCACCAACTGCTCCTCAGAGGGCTACCCACTGGACCAATAAATAACATCATGATAAATCAAGAAAAGATTGAAGTAGTCAAAGACTTCATTTTGCTTGAATCCACTATTAATATCGATAGGTCAGAAGTGAAATAGGTTAGGGGGAACTCCTAAACTTCTGGTTGGCTTTCCCCGATGAGTGGTATACACACACACACATACATAGTGACGTGCCATCGAGTTGATTCCGACTCATAGCGGCCCTATATAAGGTTTCGAAGGAGCAGTTGGTGGGTTTGAACTGCCGACCCTGTGGTTCACAGTCCAGTGCTGAACCTACAGTGCCACACCAGCAGTGTGTGTGTGTGTGTGTGTGTGTGTGTGTGTGTGTGTGTAACACAAGTATTGATGGAGCTTTTTAAAGTTATCTGTTTGACCAAAAGACACTCTTGCTGGCAGAGCACCACATCTTGTTTTATCATCACGTATACATAGGTTGTTGTTTTTTCCCAAAGTTCACTGCCTGGGCAGGCCAGCAGATTCTTCTGTCAAGCAGTGGTTTTTGTCCTTGGAAGAATCTAAGCCTTTGCATTTCTTTCTGTGTTATTATCCCTACAAGTCATTTATTATCTAACCTCCCAGAACAGATGTAAACTAACACACTCTGGTCACTGTGCCAGTCATTTAGATGGAAACCAGGGAGGAAACTATCTTTTGGGTCCATAATCTCTTTTTTGGACAGTGAGAAAAAGCAGAAGAAAACATGTCCTTTGTTCAGCAGGTGTTTCTGTTTCCAAGGGTAACATTCCAAGGCTGAGTGGATGTCAAGATTTCAGACCAACCTGATTGTACTACAACTTGCGAACAAGAGGCATAGAATAATAAAAGAGGCTGGGAGGGTCCTTCTTAGCTGTCTGCTTCAGTGGAAAAAACCAAGAGGCGTGCTCTTCTTCCTTTTGCTTCTGTTGGCTTGTGGGGAGGAGCAGTTAGCCCCTGCAGCTGAGGCCATCTTCCCTCCATCCACACTGTCAATCTCTTGCTGATCATCAGGCAGTCATTTGAACCAACACGTACTGCTGGAACACCACCTTCTTTCTTGCCACCATCAAACCACCTGAAGGAGAAGGGTATATCTGGCCAAATCCAGCTGTGACGTCACTTTGGCTCACCTTACGTATTTCCTCTTGCTGCTTAAATATTTTTTGGTTCAGTAGCACTCACTTGCAAAGCAATTGGATAGAAGTCCCTACCACCATCACCATACTCACTCCCAGTTCTCAGAGGGATGCCTCCCATATGCCCATAGAAATGTCTGCCACGAGCAGCCCATCCCTGTTCTCTATCCTGTTGTCCTTTCTTGCTGTTGCTAGCCTGGTCTCTGTCTGCCACCTGCTCAGCCCATAGGCCCCACCGAAGTCATGCCACAGATACTGTGTCTGAGTGCTCTTCAAGGTACCCGAATGGAAATGGAGGCCCTTCAGCAGGTGAAAGAATCTCTCCTTGGCTACACAGTGCCACACTTCAGTAGCCGACCCCTGGAAGCTTTTCTCGTTATGCCCAGCAGTTCCTAAAGCCCCTCTTGAGTGATTTTGTTAACTTAGTCTTCTATATCACTTATACTGTTGTTGTTAAGTGTTGTCAAGGTGGTTCTAACCCATAGCGAGCCTGTATAGGGTTTCCAAGGAGAAACTGGTGAGCTTGAACCACCAATCTTGCAGTCCAAACAACTTTGCAGTCTGACACATTAGCCCACAGCACCACACCAGGACTCTTTATACTGTTGTTGTTGTTGTTGGTAAGTACCATCGAATCGATTCTGACCCATAGCGACCCTGTATTGGGTTTCCAAGGAGCAGCTGGTGAGCTTGAACCACCAACCTTGCAGTTCAAATGACTTTGCAGACTGACGCATTAGCCCACAGCTCCACACCAGGGCTCTTTATGCTGTAGGGAGTTCAAAATCAGCCCAAAGGACCTTTCTAATCTCTTCTATCTTTTTGTCTGCCTAGCTCTGGTAGCGTAGTGGTTACGAATCGGGCTGTGAACCTTAAGGTCAGCGGTTCGAAACTACCAGCCGCTCCGCGGGAGAAAGATGAGGCTTTCTACTCCCGTAAAGATTTACACCCTCAGAAACCCTGTACAGGGTCACTATGGGTCGGAACCGACTCGACGGCACTTAACAACAACAACAACATCACCTTTCTTAAACATGCTGTCTCAATTACCAAATTATGTCCAGAAACAAACAGATTCAGCATTTGAATTAAGGAAGGATGGCAATGAAGGAGGTTATGGTCTATACCAGGGGGTTAGCAAACTATATAGCCCCCAGTCAAATCTGACCCACTATCTGTTTTTATAAATTAAGTTTTATTATTATACAAACACAGCTTTTTAAAGTTTTTATTGTGAATTGAGTGATAGTTTACATGGGAGATCATCAATTTTACACTCATCCTATCGTATTTTGTTTCATTGCAATGATTACAACCCTCTCTATGCATCATCATTGAACAGTATCTGCCTCTATTCCCGCTTACTTTTATTTTTGGATGTACACCAAAACACTCAGGAATATACAGTCATCCAAACAACCAAAGAGCACATTCTGCAAGCCTGCCCCCTGGCCACCAGCACACAGCCCCTCGCCTTCCATGAGTCTAGAGTTCTCTGCTGCTCCATCTCTCCATGTCATCATTTCTACTTCCATCCCCAGCACTGTTGCTTGTCTAGATAAGGTCCCACATTCTGCTCCTGCTCTTCTCCTTTGATGATCCTAGGGTCCTCTGTTCCTGAAATGTAAGACTAACTGTTATTGTTATTGTAAAGTGCCTTCAAGTTGATTCCAACCCATAGCAACCCTGGATAGGGTTTCCGAGGAGCAGCTAGTGAGCTTGAACCACCGACCTTGCAGTTCAAACACATTTACAGTCTGCCGCATTAACCCACAGAGCCACACCAGGACTCCTACTCCCCCCTTTTTGCGACAAAATCTCTATCTTTACAGTTGTGACAATCATAATTAGTCATGATAACAATTACTTACTATTGAATCATAAGAATCGTATCCCCATCTCCTTTCCCCTGACCCATCTAGACAAGATGAAAACCATTCAGTGGGGTTTCTACCTTCCCTGCTACAACCACAATTTTATCATCTGAGGCTGCTTTTGCATTACAACAGAACAGATGAATCATCTATTCCTTTGCAGAAAATGTTTGAGGACCCCTAATCTTATTAACTAATGAACTTTTTTGGTAGGTAGCATACTAGCTATGAATGAGCTGCTAATCTCACAGTCAGCAGTTCGATACTACCAGCTGTTATGC
>NW_006408536.1:25436756-25438181 GCF_000296735.1 Chrysochloris asiatica
CTGCCACCACCAACCTGACTAACAGTGAACCAAAAATATGGTGCTCTAACACTTAGGCAGAATAGACAGTTCCTCATCAGGGATCCATGGCAGATTATATTTGAGGGTTGCATTTTCATTTCTTTTCAGTAACAAAAATAACTACATTTCTTCAATAACAATGATGAAAATGGCGATTCCACTTTGTTTAAAATTAATTTACAAAAGACCAATGCGACATATCTTTAAGTCTTAAAAGGTAACATGCTGAGTTTTTGGCTTTTT
This sequence comes from Chrysochloris asiatica, assembly GCF_000296735.1. NCBI lineage: Eukaryota > Metazoa > Chordata > Mammalia > Afrosoricida > Chrysochloridae > Chrysochloris > Chrysochloris asiatica. Next base: position 25,437,021 of record NW_006408536.1, read on the forward strand.
ATTATTTTAAATATACACAGCAAAGAAGACACCCCTTCAACCAATTCTGCATGTGCAATACAGTGACATTGTTTATACTCTTCAAGGTATATAACTGTTCTCACTATCCATTTCCAAATTATCCTACCACCAATCACGTGAAATCATTGCCCTATATGTTTCCCATCTAACCTCTCTAGATGCTGTTTTCTATTTGGCCCCACATTAATGACTCTCTCAGAGAGCACAAAGCTCAAGGCAGACATGCTGAGTTATGATGTGTTAGCTACATATGAAAAAGACTTGATACCTTGGTAAGATCACTTGGCATTAACAAATGCAGTAGGGAGCTCTAGTCTTAGATTACTGTAAGTGATTGTGTGTATGTTTATACAATGTTTCATTGTTCCTGACATAGGACATTTACATAGTGCTAAATGATTTGCAATGTCTCTTCCTGGAACATCCCTTTTGATGAGCACAACTCTCTGAGGAGGAAAGAGACAATAAAGACACTGAGCTCCAAGGTTTAAGAGATTTGTTTACAAAATTGTAGCTCATGAGTGGCGGAGCTTCACATCTTTAACATTTCTTCAAATGGATAAATCAGAAATTGCAAAAGGAGGTTTCAACATTCCTCTCTCATAAACAACAAAAAAGGTAAGCAGAAAATCAACAGTGATATAAAAGATTTAACAAAACACTATCCATCACCCAGACCTGAATTATATTTATAGGACATTCCATCCAACCCCGAAATAATATATATATGAGGTGACTTCCAAAAGTTCATGGGGGAAATTCCATTATCTTTTCATTCCATTATCCTACTAAGTTTCTGAAGCCCCCTTGTGCTTTTCAAGTATAGATAGACTATTCACCTAGACAGACCATGGTCTGGAACATAAAGCAAGGCTCAGTTCATTTCAGATCATTGATTAAAAGTATGTTCTGTGAATATAACACAGACAACTAAACTAGAACTCAGTAAGAGAATGACGTCTAGGAAAAGCCTCCATTTATTTGGACAATTAATGACATACACATATGGATGCGAAAGCTGGACAGAGAATATGGAAGATCATAGACGAATTGATGCCTTTGAGTTGTGGTGTTGGAGGAGAATACTGAAAGTGCCATGGACTGCCAAAAGAACCAATAGATCTGTTTTGGAAGAAGTGC
>NW_006408536.1:25438921-25440628 GCF_000296735.1 Chrysochloris asiatica
GGTTTTGGAGGAGCAGCTGGTGAGTCTGAATTGCTAACCTTGCAGATCAAACCAACCTTGTGGTCCAGTGTTTATCATACAGCACCACATCAGTATTACACCTCCATTGTTATATTTGATGCATTGTATCAAAAATGATTCTTTAAAACCAATCTCCCCCACTTGCTTATAAGATTCTTTAGGGTTAGGAAGGCAGATTAGAAATCTTAACATCTCAAATATGTAGCAAGATATCTGATAAATAGTAGGTATTCAAATACAAGCACTCTGGGACTCGTGCCAAAGGTGGAGGATATGACTTGCCTGAAGAACACAAAAGAAGTTGAATCAATAAAGAATGTTTCTTGCTGAGGAATGGAATTAATAACAATACCTTGAACAAGAAATGCATTTTATTATCTCAAAATAAAAGAATACAGAAAGTTCCTGGTTGATGCCTTACATCAACAATGCTACTAAAGTCCCAGGTTCATTTTTATCTTTCCACATCATCAGAATTTTGCCTTTGACTTGTAATCTCATCATTGCAAGATAGCTGCTGTGGATCCAGGCATCACATGCTCTTAAAACCACTCTCAAGGTCGGAAGAAGGGAGAAAGGGGAACACCGAAGAGGTATCCTTTCAAATTATCTCTTTGATCAGGGAATAAAATCTCTCCTCCACCACTTGTCTGTCAATTTGTTGTACTGTGGTGGCCTGTGTGTTGCCATGACATTAGAAGTTATGCCACCTGTATTTTAAATACCAGCAGGGTCACACATGGTGGACAGGTTTCAGATAAGCTTACAGACTAAGACAGATTAAGAAGCAGAGAAAAGTTCTACTTGTAAATATTTAGACACTGAAACTCTTATGACTAGCAGTGGAACACTGTCAGCATCAGATTATTGAATACTGAAATGTGGTGAAGAGACCAGAATATTGTCAGACATCGTGCCAGCAAATGAGCTCCTCAGGTCGGAAGGCACTCAAACAACGACTGGAGAAAAACTGCCTTCTTATGATGCGAATGAAGTAAAGCTTTCAGGACCTTCATTTGTTGATGGGACACAACTAAACATGAGGAGAAACAGCTGCAAAGATCCTTTAAGAATAGGAACATGGACTGTATGAAGTAGTAATCTAGGAAAATTGGAAGTTGTAAAATGAAATAGAACACATAAACATCAATATCCTAGATATTAGTGAGCTAAAATGGATTGGTATTGGCCATTTTGAATCTGACAATCACATGGTTTACTTTGCTGGGAATGACAAAATTAAGAGGAAGGGCATAGCTTTCATCATCAAAAAGAACATTTCAAGATCTATTTTGAAGTATGATGCTGTCTGTGATTGGATGATATCCATCTCACTACAAGGATGATCAGTTAATATACCCATTTTCAAATTTATGCACCAACCATTAAACCCGAGAGGATGAAATTGAAGAATTTCATCAACTTCTTCCGTCTGAAATGGATCAAACATGTAATCAAGATGTATTGATAATTACTAATGATTGGAATGCAAAGATTGGAAGCAGAGAGGAAGGAGCAGTCATTGAAAAATATGCCGTTGGTGATAGAAACGATGCTGGAAATTACATGATAGAATTTTGCAAGACCAATGACTTCTTCATTGCAAATACCTTTTTTAAACAACATAAAAGAGAACTATAGGACTTCCGGGTTTGGCAGCAGCAGAGACAGCCAGCTAGGAAAGGC
>NW_006408536.1:25441353-25463254 GCF_000296735.1 Chrysochloris asiatica
CCTAAGTGCCCATCAATTGAAGAATGGATAAACAAACTGTGGTGCATACACACAATGGAACACTATGCTACTTTGAAGAACAACAAGGAAGCTGCAAGCCACCGCATAACATGGATGAACCTTGAGGACATTATACTAAGTAAAATTAATCAGTCACAAAAGGAGAAATACCGCATAGGACCATTACTGTAAAAGAGTAAGAAAAAGTACCCACACTAAAAGGGGAAAAAATTTTTTTATATATATTTGCTGATCACCAGGATGTATGGGATGAGAGGAGGGGAGGGAGGAAGGGGAAGAGAGAACACTGGGTAGGGAATAGACACGGGATTGATTGGCTGTGGAGGGGCAGAAGGGGCCAATACACAAGAAGGGAAAAGGGAATGGAAGAACAAAGCGGACGGGAAAACAATTAGGCAGGTTCCCATGGGCTAAGTGGGACAGAGGTAAATGATGATGTATGCACAACCTTGGAACAACAGGGCTCCAGGATACAGGGACTCAGGCATGGTTTGAAGGGGTAAAAGAGGGGAGTAATGTTAAGATGCTTGGGTGTCTTTTGAATCTTGGTTTCCCTTGCCTACCGTTGTAAAATAGACACTTGGATGGGTGGATGGGTGGGGGTGGGAATAGCCAGAAACATCACTACAGAAAGCTGTAGGTCTGTCTTCAGCCTATAACTGATTGCAATACCTTAAAGGGGGCTAGAAGTTGCCCAGTGAAAGAGGCTTCCTGTGGAGCTTTTACATTGCACAAGACCATAGGTGGAATCCTGAATCCCATCCAGAACCAAACCGACTAAGGTAGAAAATTTTCACTGGAAAGGACAAGTAGACCAGCCTGGAGCAGCTAGAAGAACAAAAGATACTTGGTGAAGGAAAGACTGGCAGGAAAAATCCGAACAAATAACAGCAGTATGATTGATTACTACAAGAACGAGTAAGCTGTTTGCCCGGGAGCCATCAAGGCAAGTGGTTGGGACCCCTCAGAGCAAAGCCCCTTCCAAGATTGAGACTCAAGGGGAATACATGAGCAGGCATGTGGGCTGGCTGGGGGAAGAAACAGCAATGAAGTTGCGAGCTAAGCCTGACCACATTCAATAGACCCCTGTGAACCCAGGTGGAGACCTGGATGGACAGCGATATGGCAAGACCCTGGGACTCCTGGGTCCAGAGGCAGTGACATGGCCACAGAGGACTAGAGCAGAGAGTGAAGCATCCAGCTGATATGAAGTGGGGGAGATGCACAAGAACACCCATACTTGCAGACAGTACCCACTTGACCTGGCTTCGATGACTGGATGATCAGACTCAACTAGAAGAAGAAAGAAGGGGGTGGGGGGAAGAGTAACCTGCTACAATTTGATGAACTTAACCTATACTTATGGGTGTAACAGCTCAAAAAAGGAAACAAATCTCCACAGCGAGGATCGCTCCCACCCCCTCGGTACACAGGGTTGACAGGGATGGGCAACTTAGACATTACTACCCAAAATGGGGGGAGTCCTGGCATGGTGATGTGGGTTAATGCACCAGACTGCAAAACTGTTTAAACTGTAAGGTTGGCGGTTCAAGCTGCTCCTTGGAAACCCTATATACAGGGTCGCTATGGGTCAGAATCGACTCAACGGCACTTAACAACAACAACATAAAGGCAATAAGTGACTGGCTTACAAGCTTTCAAGAGGGAGCCTATTTCCAGACAGGGCAGGAGAAGGTAGAATCTCACCACTGAATGATTTCCAATCTGTTGGGACCAGGGCTGGCAAAAGGAAATGGGGATAAGACTCTTGTGGTACAATAGTGAATAATTGCCATCAGGACTGACTGTGAGGGTAGGAAATATAGAGGTAGATGTTTTTGACAAAAGGAGGAGAGTGATTGATTTTGTAGCCCAGGAGCGGAGGTCCCTGGGACCATCAAGTGAGAAGAACGGAGAGTGAGACCCTACCCAGAGACACAGTGACCCCAGGGATGGAGACAGAGATGATGACGTGGACAGATGGAGCTGCTGGGGACACTGGACTCAGGGAGGGAGAAGGGCTGTGTGCTGGTGGCCAGGGGGTGGGCCTATGTGGTGTACCCTTTGGTTACTTGATGATGCATGGAGGGGATTGTAATCATTGCAATGAAACAAAATACGATAGGATGAGTGTAAAGCTAATGTTTTCCCATGTAAACCTCGCAATAAAAACTTAAAAAATAAAAAACTATACACATGGACCTCACCATATGGCATATACAGAAATCAAATTGACTACATTTGTGGAAAGAGACGGTGGAAAAGCTCCATATCATCAGCCAAAAGAAGGCCAAGGGCAGATTGCTCATATGCAAGTTCACACTGAAGCTGAAGAAAATTAAAACAAGTCCATGAGAGCCAGAATATGACCTTGAACTGATTCTACCTGAATTTAGAGACCATCTTAAGATCAGATTTGATGAATTAGACACAAATGACTGATGACCAGAAGAGTTGTGGGATGACATTAAGAATATCATAAAAGAGGAAAGCAAAAGGTCATTAAGAAACAAGGAAAAGACCAAAATGGAATTCAGAGGAGACATGGAAACTTGCTCTCCAGTGTAGAGATGCTAAAACAAATGGGAGAAATGAGGGGGGTGAAAGATATAGAGAGAGAGATATATATTGTTGTTGTTAAGTGCCATCAAGTCAGTTCCAACCCATAGCGACCCTTGTACAGGGTTTCCAAGGGTGTAAATCTTTACGGGAGTAGAAAGCCTCATCTTTCTCCCGCGGAACGGCTGGTAGTTTCGAACCGCTGACCTTAAGGTTCGCAGCCCGATTCGTAACCACTAGGCTATAGAGATATATACATCCCTCTCTTCCTCCCATACCCATTCAGCCTGTGTCTTTGTTCATTTATGTATATATATGTATTTGAAATATATAAAATATACAAGAGTTTGAAAGAGGGTATTTGTATATTCATATTAACCTGTCCTGCAAACACAACTATGATTGTGGTGGACCACAACAGGCAAAATGATGAAAATGTCTTAGATCTTATCAAACATCTTAAGGTAATGAGTCGCTGGGCCTGGGGGCTCAGGACCATAGATTCAGGGGACACTATGGTCATTGGCTCACAAAGACAATGTTCTATATCCTACTTGGGTGAGTCGCATCTGGGATCATTAAAGCTCATGAGCTGCTTTATAAGATGCAGTTATTGGTCTCTCCATGTGCCAAAGAAAGAAGAATGATGAGTACTGAAGAGGCTTGGAATCAGTTACTCCATGTGAACCTCAGTCTCCATGACTCTGAGCCCAGAAGAAGTAGATGGTGCCCGGCTACCACTCCCAACTGCTCTGAAAGGGATCCCATTAGAAGGTCCCAGAGAGAGTGGCAGGATATGTAGAACACACTCAAAAGTATTTTTTTAAAACAGACTGGCTTACTGGTCAGAAAGAGACTGGTGAAACCTGAGACGAGCGTCCTCCACTACTCTTCAAGTCTGGAAAAGCACTCACCTGTGTGGCCCAACTTTCAGCCAAGCAGTAGAGAGGTTTACAGGGGGGACAACAACACTTATAAATTATGATCACTGTGAACAATGAGTCAATCATTCAAAGTCAAAATGGCAACATTGACCCAAGGACAAAGTTGATCAGGGAGGGGACGGTGGGTGGAATGGGAATGGGACCCACAGGGAGAAAGCCGGATAACTGCTGTTTGTATGGCGGGGATTGCAATCATTGAGATGAAACCACACGTACTACTAGTATGATTTGTCATATGTAAAACGGATGATCTGGTTTGTAAATCGTCACCCTAATCACAATAAAAAGTTCAAAAAAAAAAAAAAGATTGTTGTTGTTGTGTTGTTGTTAAGTGGTAACAAGTCGGTTCCAATTCACAGAGACCCTGTATAGGGTTTCTGAGGAGCAGCTGATGGATTTGAACCTCTGACCTTGTGGCTAGCAGTGCAGTGTTTACAAGACTCATTTAAAAATGATAATCATCCATCAAAGACAAAAGGAAAAGGCTGTTTAAAACAGAAGGTGTACAAAGAGAAAGTCCTATGGACTTGTGACTGGAGAACACTGAATCTTCAATTCACAGCTAAGACTCAAGCAATTTATTGCTTTCTAAATTTGTAATTTAAAAATGTCTTGACTTCAAACAAGAATACACAGAATTTTAAAAATGGGCCTTGAACAAAATAGAAATGTGTTCCGGGTTCCAGTCAGAGAAGAAAAAGGAGGACTGAAAGGAATAGAATGTGTTTCCTTGCGGTTTACTAAGAGATTCATTATTTGATAGTTACACTGAATATTTTGATGTTCTGGCTCAAGGAATTTAAACTGTATATAAATTTGGTTTGCTTTCATTTGTTCTTCAACCAAAGCTTGATTTAATTTGTTCTTTAATAAAACTAGAGTAATACGTCCAATTCTGTGCTCAATGGAAACACACCATGCTTCTTTCCCAGCATGTTTCAATGACTTGAAAGATCTGGAAAATATCCAGTAGTAGATTATACTAACAGTCATACTCAAGGACTATAAATAAAATGGAAAACGACAGCTGTCTCCTTCTCAGTGCCACTGTATTTGGCTTGACTTCCTCAGTTTCCCCACTTAGGTCCCCAAGAACATCCACCTATCTACTAAATTCTTCCAGTTATTCAGGCTGACCAGAAAATGAAGTTATCCTGGACTCGCACCATATGTTTACTCCATCAGTGAAGCCTTTTAGTCCTATAATCAAAAGACTTCCAGAATCTATCCATCTCCTACACGTTGCATAAGCAGCCCAGTGGTCCCCACCATTGTCACTGCTCCCCTGGATTACAGCCATATCACCCAACCAATCCAACCAATCTCCTCCCTTTCACTCTTCTCCCTTACAGTTTCTTCTCAACACAGCAACTTGAGTGGGCCTCTAAAAACAAACCAACCCATGTTGCATTTCTGTGCTCAAAACCCTGCCTCCCTCTTTCCAGAGCAGTGGTTTGACATCGGGCATACTTTTTTCCCCTGGGTGACATTGAATATCTGGTGGCATTTTTGGTTGTCATGATTTGGGACAGGGGGGATGTTACTGGCACCTAATGGGAAGATTCCAGGGACACTGTTATACATCCTACAGTGAACAGGACAGCCCCTACAACAAAGTGTCCACTCCCAGATATGAGTAGAAGCTCCTAGGTAGTGCAAATTCTTAATGCACTTGGCTACGAAGCAGAAGATTGGATGTTTGAGTCTGCCCGGAGGCACCTCAGAAAAAAAACCCGGAGCTCTACTTCCAACAAATCATCTATTGAAAACCCAACGGAGCTCAGTTCTACTGTGACACAAATGGGGTCACCTTGAGTTGGAATCTATTTGATGACAAGTGGCTAGGTGAGTGCCAACAGCGCTGTGGGTGAGAAACTCTGGTGAATATACTCGGCCCTTTCTACCCTCCATGTCACAATCTTAGTTCCTCCATTTTTCTTATTTTTGCAGCATTTATCACCCATGAATCTATACTACAGTTTCCTTATTTGTTACACCTGGTGAGCCGCACTGGACCGTGAAGCACAAGGTAGGCAGTTCAAACCCACTAGCTGCTCCTTGGAAATCCTATACAGGGTCGCTATGAGTTGGAACTGACTCCACAGTACGAACAACCACCACAGCGATACTGCTATCGACTTAATGCCAATTCATAGCGCCTCTATAGGACAGAGTAGAACAGCTCTTTAGGGTTTCCAAGACTAAATCTTTATAAGAGTAAACAGTCTTATCTTTTTCCTACTGGTGGGTTTGAACCACTGACTTGTGGGTAGCAGCCCAATGCTTAAGACCCACTACACCACTAGGGCTCTAGCTATACTGATAGAGAATAAATGAAATGGGCAAAAAGGAAGGAATACTGTTCATTTGGATTCATGCTCACTGTTATTGGCATAAAATACTCCCGTAGCCAGCTATAAAATGTCTTTCATGTAACAGTCAATTTAAGTGAGTGTATACTTACGTTCCAAACTCCTTATAAACAATGCACGTATTATTAAGTAATTCAGTGACCACAGTTAAATCATCATTTATTATAGGATCTATCATTTGAATCCCTAGTGCTCAGTTCACATGAGGAGGTACCAATGAGGTGACTATAAAAAGCAAAACCAAACAAAGAAATGAAAGGAAGACTGGCCGCCCACTGCTCACTTTCACTTGAGTCTCGCAGCAAGTGAAAATAAGATTAGGATTGATGTCAGACTTCAGTCCACAATAAACTCTTCGGCCATTTTCTTCTGTAATAACAAATTATTCTACCGCAAGCCTCTTGATACAGTCGCCAGCCACCTCCGGAAAGGAAATGCCTCCGTCCTCAATCATCCAGGTGCACATTAGGCATGAAGAATTAGAATGTCACAGATAGGAGTGTAGAGCAGCTTGCTTTGTGCTGCTAGCCTCACACAAAAACCCTCTCCAAGTTTACAGTTCTGGCTTGCCTGTGTTTCTCAATGCTTCTTCAAATGTGCTTAGACGGAAAAGCCATTTTGTCTTTTTTATGAAGCGGTTGGCGTACACGTAATGCCTGATTTTAAGCAAGTTAGATGGTATGTTTACTGTAAAGAGAAAGGGTTGTCAAAACAACCTTTCCATGAACACCCAGAGCAATCTTCCTGCCTCAGCGGCAGCTCCATCCTTACACATTCTCAGGCCCCAACCTTGAAGCCAACCTTCACACACTAGTGCTCTTACTGCCCACATCCAACCTGTCAGGAAATCCTGCAGGCGATGCTGTCAAAGTCTTTCTAGATTCTGACCACTTGCCGCCACCTGCAGAGCTTCCACCTGGTCTGACCCCCATCACCCACCTGGCTGATGGATGACTCCCCGACAATGCTGGTGCTGCTGCTGGTCGCTGCTGCTGGTCTATGGACCACACTTGGGTAGCATCTAGTGCATGTTTCAAAGGATACGATCTTTGAGAGGAGGTGACACTGGAGGTGTCGAATGCGATGTGAAATGGTGTTCATATAGCACACAAGGCAGGCAAAAGGGACAGACCAAGCAAGTGGAGGTGCTTGGCTGACTCTTCCCCTTGTTCCCACCCTTGCCCCTTGGAGTTCATTAGTAACACAGCAATCAGGCAGCGACACTCCATGCTCAAAACCCTCCCAGAACCTCCTGTCTCAGAGGCAAAGCCAAGAGCCTTAAAATGACTCATTTAGACCCATCACCTCCTTGGCCTCCTCTGTTGCAACTCCCCCACTCTGTTCATTCACAACAGCCCCTCCTGGCCTCTTCCTGAATGTATGAGACCGCCAAGTGCTCCTGATGAAGGCCTTCAAATAGGATGTTCTGTTCCCATTAGCGGCACTTCCTCAGCACTGGGTGCTATGCCATCTTCTCAGGAAGGCCAACCCTGAGTACCCAACCCTTCCACGAGGCCTCATCTGACCCACTCACCCTTCCACCATTTCGAACCCCCTTACTCTGCTCTAGTTTCCAGAAAGCACTTATTTTTTACATAGGAGACAATTCATTTACTTGATTACTACGTTAATTAATGAGTGCCTGTCTCCCCAACTAGAATTCCAGAACCATGACAGTAGAAAGGTTTCCAGCTTTGTCCATTGGTGTATTACCATTCCCTGGTGTAGTGCAAGTCACACAGGAGGTGCACAATGAATCCATGTCAAAGAAATGAATGCATGATAATAGATAGCAGCACTCCATTCAAAGAACTCTCAATGTGGGAAAATCAGTTCTTTATTTTTGTAAAGTTTGTGTCCTGGAAATATTCATATGTACAGAAGGAGAGAATACTACAAGGAGTGCCACATGCCTCAGCAATTATTGACACGTGGTCCCTCTTGTTTGGCTAGACACCAAACCTTTCCCCCAGTAGATTATCAGTAAGCCAGTGCTGTAGGATCAGTACTGGGCTGTTAATCACAAGGTTAGTGGCTCAAACCCACCAGCTGCTCCTTGGAAACCCTATACATGGTCGCTATGAGTCAGAACTGACTCTACAACACTTAACAACTGTTGTTTTATAACTTTTATAAAACAAGATTATAAGATTTCTAATCTTGGATTTGCAAGTATATCAGTATTATTTCTAAGAGAGGAGTCTTGGTGTGGCACTATAGGAAGAGTACTGGACTGCTAACTGCGAAGTCCATGGTTCAAACTCACCAGCTGCTTCCAGGAAATCCTATACAGGGTCTATACAAGTCAAACCTGACTTGAAGGCACTTAACAACAACAACAACATCTCTTAAGAAGTAAGGATCATTATCACCCCTAATAAACGTAGGTAGGCATCATCAGCCCCAGCCAATTACTGCTCTGGATTTCTGTCACTCTAAATTACCTCTGTGGCACTGTGGGTTAATGCGCTAGACCGCAAGGTCGGTTTGAACTGCAAGGTTGGCAGTTCAAGTTCACCAGCCATTCCTCGGAAACCCTATACAGGGTTGCTATGAGTCAGAACGGGCTCAACAGCACACAACAACAACAACAGATTACCTCTGCCTGTTCTAGAATTTCATATCAATACAATCATACAGCATGTATTCTTTTGTGTCTGGTTTCTTTCGCTCTGCAGAATGTTTTTTTTGTTTTTTTTTTTGCAACTCATTCCTGCTTCTGAGCAGATTTGAAAGTAGAAGAACAGAACCGTCACTGTCAAGTTTTTTGAGGAAAGCAAGGTGAGGTGAATGTTAAATTAGTCCCGCCCAGATTAATTCCGACACCAGTGTTAGCAGCTTCCACACCTCCACCCACAAGGCTTGCTGAAAGCCTTCTTACCCAGCGTATAACTGCTGGGTGTTTGCTAGAAATGCAGATTCCCAGGCTCGGTCCCAGATCTCCTGAGTCAGAATCTGCACTTTAGCAAGTTATCCAGGTGATTCTGTGAGCATCTTTCGGTTCCAGAAGCACCAAGTGCAATTTTCGTTGGGGAACTGCTCAGCAATCCAGCCACGCACCCCCTCCACCCCCATTCACTGCTGTGCCAAGACTGAGTTGTGAGCATGTTTCAGTGCCACTGGGCCCTTGCCATGAACAAGCAAGGACTCTTAATAACACCTTGGCCTCTTTGCAAACACTAGGTTTTGGCCCTAGAGGGTGGCAAGATAAGGAAATAACATTGCAGGAGAAAGCAACTAATGTGGCCCAGTCTTCCCTTCTCCTAACTGCCTATGCCCCAGAGAGTCAGGAAAGCTAATTGGATTATATAAAACTACGATAGCCTAGACAGTCCAAGAAGGGTGTTTGTGCACAATCATGTAGAACTCAATGGCTGGAAGCCTGAAATTGAGAAATTACATGGAAGAGCATCAATAAGGGACAGTGGTTTCAAAGCAATGAAGCCTCAAGATTTTACATATTCATCTAATAGCCCAAAGGGTAGGTTTATTAGTAAGGAGTAAAAAACAAGAAACAAACTGGAAAAAGGATTCAGGTGCATAAATAGTAACTTTTTTAAAGGCTATAAAATCGCAGGATGCTTAAAAGACTCTGTCAGAGCCATAAACATTGACCCAGCTGCAGGAAGGAAACAACTTCAGGGAGGTGGTGCTTTACCTATTACATGGTTGAGGGATTTCTAGAACAACAAGGCAAGGCACACAGGACCTGCGTAAGCAGCTAATGGAAGACTGAAGGGCAGACGCTGGCTCCTGCCTCGCAATGTAAAATGAGCCTGAACCCGGCAAGTGTTCATCTTCTTGTCTCTGGGATGCTAACATCGGCAGCAGTTTGCTCCCCTGTTTTGCTGTCATAACTGCCTCATTTTCCAATTCAGAAAAAGGTTGACTGATTTTAATAAAATGGTTACTGTTAGTTTCCCTCGAGTCTCCTCATTGGATGATTTTCAGAAGCAGATCACCAGGCTTTTCTTCCTTGTGTGTCTTAGTCTGAAAATTCCACTGAAACCTGTTCAGCATTCTAGCAACACACAAACCTTCACTGAAAGCCATGTGGGAATTAAGCCTGGGACTCCTGGATGGAGGTGAGAAGCCTGCCACTGTCCCTTTTAACAAGGTAAGCATCTGTTCATTTGTTTAGCTATTGGTTCACCTCATTTCCTTCTTCCCCTTGACCAAGTGCTCCCTGTTCTCCAAAGTAGTGATTGCATCCATCATCCATTCTTTCTTCCTAATAGGTTTCATTAATGCTCTAAATATTTAATCTTGGAACTTTAGGCCATAGCCTTACATCAACTGGTGGTCTAGTCCAGTGGTTCGCAGTCAGGGAGATTTTGTCTCCTTCGGTCCATTTGACAGTTTGAGAGACGTTTTTTGGTTATTACAACTTGGGGATGCTACTGGCACCTAGTGGGCACAGGCCAGGGATGCTGCTGAACATCCTACATGCACAGGGCAGTCTGCAATATAAAAAAATCACTCAGCCTCAAAGCCAGTAATGATGTTGCTAAGAAACTGCTCTAATGTAATGTTATACTAATAAAAGCAAGAAGCATCTTGTCCAAAACAACTATTCTGGAACCTTTCTGGTTCTGTGAGTTTCTGTTCCTGGGATGAAGCTATGAGAGTTTTCACCAGTGACCCTCTCTGAGCCCTCTGCTCCCACACCCAGTCTGGAAGCGCTCATCGAGCTGGGGACTCCATCCGCTTATCTGTCTCCAGTGGGTGCAGCATGCAGGCTGTTTCAAATCCAATTCATCACCACCGAGGAGACCTGCCTCTTTTCCAGTCTTCCCTCCTCCCCAAAATCCTTCCCTTTGACCTATGGTTTAGAGCCTTACTCCCCAAGTGTGGTCCGAAACAACATCAATATTGCCCAAGGGTGGGGGTCCTCGATGAAATATAGAGTCTCACTTCCATCTCAGACCTATGGATTCAAGGACCCATTATTTTAACACGACCTCCTTATGCACATTACAGTCTAAAACATGCTACTCGGTCTCAAACAGTGATTCTCCAATTTGCCTGTGCATTGGAATTTCCTGGAATGTTTTCAAAAAGCCGCAGAAGCGTGGGTTCCACTTCTACAGAGCCTGATGTTCTCTCTCGGTCTGGGCTTCACCGTAGGCACTGGGACTTCTGAACTTCCCCCCATGAGATTCCTATGTGCAGTCAAAGTTGAGAAGCACTTCTCTGGATGAATCGTTCTTGATACTGGTTGATACTGGCTTCTTTTATTTCCACCTTGCAAAGCCTATGCAAAAGCCAGCATCATATAGCAGTCAGGAGCCTGGCTTTCAAAGCAAAGCCGCTGGGTGTGTGAATCCTAGCGGTCTCTTCATGTAACCTTGAGAAAGTTATTTTATCTCTATTTCATGATAGTTTGATGCAAATGAGAATAGCTACTTCATATAGTAAGGGTTTCTATCAGTAAAAATCAATCAGAGAAGATGCAGAACTAATGGGATATATATGATATATGCATGGATTTATTGCAAGAAATTTATGAGGGTGAGTCAAAAATTGCCCACACTCCAGTTATATTAAAGTATCCATCCACACACACGGCTGATGACAACATTGAGCATGCATGTGAAATGATTCTGTTGAATAGTCGAGTGACAGTGGACCATGTGGCTCTGCCTAGGAAATTGTTGTGGACCGTGCAAGACTGGTCAGAGGTTCAAGGCCCTATAGGCCCGAGTGTAACAAATGAAGCCACTTGGCAGTTAATAGCAAATTGTTTTTCATCAAATTGTTTAGTCATATTTATTTAATTCCAAACATGAGCCCTGGATGTCCACAGAGAAATGCAATATTCCCCTACGTTTCTAAGTTCAAGATTTTCCCCCTAGAACCAAGGCAGTAAAACTTCCTCAGAGGACGAACAAGGACAGGTTTGCTGGGATTAAGCAGGGTGGCTCTGGAGAGGAACTGCCCGGGGTATATTCACTTGGGGTGGAGCGGTAAATTCTGGGAATACGGGATTAAGGACAATGGGGACAATGCCCTCGGACCACCCTGGGTTCAATCAGTTTGATCCAAGTGAAGGTTAAACCCAGTAAGGAAGAAAGGAATATTGGTTTAAGTAAGGTTTACTGGCTTAACTTATCTCAAAGATTGTCTTGTCTGAATAATACCATTCTTCTTCTGTAAAGATCCCTCCCCGCTTGGTGTGAAGCTCCTCCCCTGAATAAAGCAGAGGCCCGAGCCTCCCCAGGTGTGCATTACTGGTTGGAAGGCATGGAGTAAAGATTGCGGTGCATTACGGGTTGGAAGGCATGCAGTAAAGATTGCAGGGCAGTGAGTTGCTGCCTGCAGAGGCCATGATGCCTGTAGTCCCAAGCCTGCCCACCAGTGATGTATCCACCCTGGCTTTGGGGTGCCTCATTGTCTCCCTTCTTCTGTTTGTCTGTGTATTCTTTTGCTATCCCTATCGCCGCTGGATCTCCCCTCCTCGTGAATCAAATCCTCGTGAACCACACCCCTATGTCGAGGCGGCTCCCCGACAGGAAATTATCCATTACACATTGGATTTCAAAAAGTTTATGCGAGATGGGTACCGAAACAACTCACGGAAGAGCATAAACAGAAGCGTTTGGACATCTGCAAACACAATTTGGACTGATTGGTACTTGAAGGAAGATAAAAGTTTCTTTAAAAAAAAGTATTACTGGTGACAAGACATGGATTCATCACTAGGAGCCTGAGAGAAAACTGCAGAGTATGGAATGGAAACATCCTCAATTGCCGAACAAGAAAAAGTTCAAAAGTCAACCATCAGCCAGAAAACTGATGCTTACATTTTCCAGGAATTCTCAAGGACCAGTATTGGAACACTATCACCAGGAAAAAGGTTCAACAATCAACAGAGCTCATTACAGTGAGATACTCACTGAAGAGCTGAAGCCTAAACTTGGGATTCAGTGCAGAGGACTGCTCTCCAAGGGTGTTGTGATCTTGCATGATGATGCATGTCCATCCACACACCTCTGCCCACACTGTTGACACTGTTGCAATAACTTCCTTTTGAGGTGTTAAAGCGTCCTCCCTATAGTCCTGATCTTGTTCCATTGGACTTTTACCTGTTTGGTCCCCTGAAAGCAGCCCTTCAAGGACAAAGATTTCACCTCTGATGAAGAAGTAAGTGAAGACTCGAAGGCGGTGTCTTTGTGGATCACAGCTCAGCCTAAAACATATTTTAATAAGGGAATACGAAAGCTTGTTGACAGATGGAGAAAGTGTATTGTAAAGAAAGGCGATTGTGTCGAAAAACAATGCATTTGTCTTTTCTAAAGTTGATTATAAGAAATCCTACAGCTAGAGTGCAGGTAATTTTTGATTCATTCTTGTACTTAAATAATTGTGAGGGCTGCTTATCAAGTCTGAAATCAGTAGGGCAAGAGGTCAGAAAGGAAAGATCATGGATAAACTAGAGACCCAGCAGAATGTGCTGAAGCTTGTTGTCCTCAGGTGTTTCTTAGCCCCGGGAAGCCCAAGCTCTCTTTTTAAAGGTCTTCCTGTTGATTAGGTCAGGCCTACCCAGATGTCAGCTTGAGGACTAAGGTGCGCCTGACCCAACCCATGGTATTTTCAATAACCTCATATGGATGCGAAAGCTGGATGGTGAATAAGGAAGATCGTAGAAGAATTGATGCTTTTGAGTTATGGTGTTGGAGGAAAATATTGAAAGTGCCATGGGCTGCCAAAAGAACCAATAGATCTGTTTTGGAAGAAGTGCAACCAGAGTGCTCCCTTGAGACCAAGATGGCTAAAGTTCGTCTTTCATACTTTGGACATATTTTCAGGAGGGAACAGTCGCTGGAGAAGGATATCATGCTTGGTAAGATGGGTCAGAGAAAAAGAGGAAGACCCCCAATGAGATGGATTGGCCAGGTGGCAGCATCGCTGGACTCAAGTGTGGCAGCAGTAGTGAGGTTGGCCCAGGATCGGACATTGTTTCGTTCTGCTGTGCATGGGGTCGCTATGAGTCGGTGCCGACTCGATGGCACCTGACACCCAGATAAAGTCCCTCTTGACTGACTTCAAGGCAACGAATTAGGGATATTAATCACATCCACAAAGCCCCTCCCCAACAGAGCCTAGATTAGTGTTTCATTGAATGACTGGGTGATGGTAGGCTATAAAATGGCCACTGCCTCTCTTCCATCTCCTAACTCTCTAGAGAGTATCCCTTGTAGCCTACCCTAATCAGAAACAGAATTCTCTAGAGGAAAGTTCTGGACTTGGAGCTGAGACTAGCCAAGTTGACACATCATAAGGCATCAAAGGGTTTAACGCTGTTTATTAGGTGCCGTCGAGTGGGTTCCGATTCATAGTGACCCCATGCACAAGAGAATGAAACACTGCTCCGTACTGCTCCATCCTCACAAGGGTTGTTATGTTTGAGGCCATGGTTGCTATTCGTACCTAATACATGAAGAATGGTACCCAGCTCATAGCTGTTAAGTGCCGTCGAGTCAGTTCTGACTCACAGTGACCCTGCACAGGATTTCTAAGGAGCAGCTGGTAAGTTTGAACCACGGACCTTGTGGTTCAAACCAGACTTGTGGGCCAGTGCATTAAGCCCACAGCGCAATACAGTCATTAGGTGTGACTAGTATACATATCAAAGCAAGACAATTTTATTTCAACAAATATTCTTATACCAAAGTACTTGCTCACAAAATACATTTTGATACAGTCCAATCTTCATCTCAACTTGGTATTGGCTTGGATTACAGTCCAAATGCATTTTCATTCCCAACCAAAACAGCTTATCGTTATTTGTCACCAAAATGTCGTAGACACTTGACAGGCAGTGAGAAGTCTGAATAAAACCTTCAAGAGCTCAGGAATGTATATAGACATACAGAAGCAAAGTGCTTCCGCATCTCTACAGGAAGCAGGTCACGATGGAGGTGCCCTTCAGAGTCAGAATCAGCTTGAAACTTTAAAAAAATAACTCCACTCCTGGCCAGTATTCTGCAAGACTCTCAAGGTCATGGAGAACAAGGAAAGATGGAGAAACTGTCACCTCCAAGAGGAGACGGGGAGACATGACAACTAAATGCAACGTGGTATGCTGGATGGGATCTAAGGACAGAAAAAAGAGCCAGAGAAAAACTGATGAAGTCTGGATGGAATCTAGAGTTCATTAATGGAAATGGATAATGTCAACAATTGGGAACCACATTGGGAACCATCTGTGCTATCTTACAACTTTCCTGTAAATTGAAAATTAGTCTTTAAAACACTTTTTTAAATGATTTAATAAAACATTAAGCAAACCCCCTCTGCTGAAACTGTGATCCAAACTCTGAAGTCCAGACATGTGCGTATATTAAGACAGCTCCCATTGATTCTAACGCAAACTCCAGGGTTGTGCCTCATCCCAAGAGAGCAGCCTCCTCCCAGAATCCCTGCAGGGCTGCCTTCAATGCCCTCCATTCTGACCAAAAGCAGCACTCCCTAAGGGAACATGCAATCCAACTTCTTTCTTCTTTGCCCTTTCTTTAACTGCCAAAGGAACCTCAGATTCACGATCTCAGAACTTTTTTTATTGAGTTCTTTGTAGACCGTAGTTTTTATGTACGGCTTCTTGAGACTTTTGTTGTATCCTGGTGCACAAGCAACTAACTTTCTGCTCATCCTGCCTTCCTTCCAAAGGAATTAGTGATTGCCAGAGCC
The DNA here is from genome assembly GCF_000296735.1 of Chrysochloris asiatica. Taxonomy (NCBI): domain Eukaryota; kingdom Metazoa; phylum Chordata; class Mammalia; order Afrosoricida; family Chrysochloridae; genus Chrysochloris; species Chrysochloris asiatica. The sequence goes on from NW_006408536.1 coordinate 25,456,940, forward strand.
TCTCAGCCTACAACTGGCCAAGATGGGTAGGAATTCCTCTCCAGCAGACCACTCACTCACCCAAGCTGTAAGTGCAATGACAGTCCTGGTGCTTTGTTTGAATTATAACAAAAGCAAGTGCATTGTTGAAAGATCATATTTAGACTTGAAAGGCTATATTATTTCACCTGGCAAAAACCTTAGGTTGCCATCCAGGTTACTGTTTTTTGTTCTATTGTGAGCATTAAAGCATTCTATTCAGGGATACTTGCTCTGAGGAGGGATTTTAACATCAAAGCCAAAATAAGAACTTTATTTTTAAAAAGAAAGAAAAAATAAATACAGGAGGAAGAAAATTCTAGGAAAAAAAAAAAGGCAGTGTAGCTTCTGACCAATTGAGCAACATCTGAAAAATCTTTGTCTAACTATGCACACACACACACACACACATATGAGGGGGCTTCAAAACATTTGTGGAAAAATTTAATTAAAAGATAATGGAATTTTTCCACAAGCTTTATGAACCCCCCTTGTATATATCCCAATACACACGTACACACTCACATGTACACACGAATATACAATAGAAGTGCTCAACCATCTGCATAAAGGACACAAATCATTGTTCAGATCTTATAGAATTTGTCTAATCATTCATTCAATGAGTACAGAGTTCTTGCTATGTGCCAAGAACTGTTCGTATTGGGCATACAACAGTAAGCAAACACGGAGACTACCTTCACAATCACTTATTAAATATATATTGTTGTTGTTAAATGCCGTGGCATCAGGTCCAAATCATAGCAACCCTATATAGGGTTTCCAAGGAGGGGCTGGTGGGTCTGAACCGCTGACCTTGAGGTAAGCAGTCCCAGTGCATATCCTGCGGCGCCACACTGTTGTCACATATTGGGCTAAATAACCCTTTCACATGTATTATTCCATTTACTCCTCACCGTAACCATATGAGGAGATAAAATCATTATTCCCATTTTCCAGATGAGGACCCTGAGGCTTAGCAAGAGCAAGTAACTTACTCAAGGCAAGTGATAGACAGTGGATTTGAATCCAGAACATCTATTCCCTGGTAGCATAAAATACCAAGTGGACCAAAATGAGCACACAAACTGCTATCTTTACTGCAGTGGAGAGAGGTTCTGGAGAGTTCTTTCTGTGGCTTCTGAGTCTAGGAGGAGTGTGCCCTTGCCTTGCACTTGATCCTCATTCCTCACTCCCCCCCCCCCCATTCCTGGAAAGGGAACAGCAAGGAGGAAACTGCCTCGACATCCCACGCACAGCTGTTGGGCGGAAGCTCTGGCAGATGCCAGGCCCTCCCAGAAAAGGGAAGCCAGGAGCCGCCTTTCCACTGCTTCTTCCTCAGTGTCCTCCCTATTGCTTGAGCTCAGTCCATACCCCACCTGTTTTTTGCAGCACCAGGTCTGCCTTTAGCTCCCAGGTAGAGCCCCAACAGTGCTCTCTGCTCCAAGGGGAGACTTAAGGAACAGAGGGAAAGAGCACAGGTCATAAAACGAAAGCAGAGAAAATGCTGGACTGCATGCCCGGAGCGTGGGCCCTTGGAGAAACCCCAAGAGGCAGTTTCCCAACTGGCAAAGCCTGAGTCAGACAGCTGTGTGCCCAGGAATGGGGAGCAGCACACGTCTGGCAGAGCAGGGCCACACCATCTGTCACCGCCTGTGTCAACCTCCAATCTTCAGGCAAGTGGGGAGTGAGAGGTATCCAGAGAGAAGTGACAACTCCCCAAGCCAACACACACACACACACAACTCCCCTTCAGTGATCTCTTTCTCTAAATATTTAACTCCCTCACTGCTGCTCCCTGGCATTTGCTAGGATATACTGTGCTGGGATTAGGGATGTGGTGGTCAGCATCAGAAAGGCCTAAGTTTGAATCTGCATTCATCACTTACAAGTGTGTGTGACTGGGTGAGTCACTTTGTTTATCTCTCTCACTGAACATCTGTTTCCTCTTTTGGAAAAGAGAGTGTATAATAATCACCCCTCGAGGTTATGGTAAGGATTAAATTCAATAATATTTGTAAAGAGCTAAGAGTTGTACTTTTTTAAAAAAAATTAAAAGTGAGGTATTAAGTGAGACACAGAATCTTTTCCAAGCTGAGTCAAATCTATGACCTCAAAGCATGCTCTTTTTTGGTAGGTGGTGAGTCATGAAAGAAAGGCCTGGTGAACAACTTCTGAAAATCTGTCAGTGAAGACACCAGGAATCACAGGGACCTACAACCCATCATGGAGATGGCTTAGACAGGCCGGCATTTCGATCTGTTGTACATGGGGTTGCCATGAGTTAGAGGTCGACTTGATAGTAGCTAACAATAACAAACCAGTCTTCTATCTCAGTTTTGCAAATAAAAATAGCACCAGAGTTTCTTAGCACCATTAAGGTGCACATCAGTCACCCGGTGGTGGTGATAGTGGTGGTGGTGGCTGTGTGCTGTAGAGTCGGTTCCACCTCATAGCGACCCTGCACAGGGTTTCCGAGGCTGTAAATCTTTATGGGAGCAGAAAGCCTCATCTTTCTCCTGAGGAACCGCTGGTAGTTTCGAACTGCTGACCTTAAGGTTTGCAGCCCGATTCGTATCCACCACACTACCAGAGCAACTTTAAGTCACCTGGGGGGCCTGTGAACTGGATGCTGACGCAGTGGCTGCCTAGGAATGACACTGAGGATGGCAGCAGACTGCGCAGTGTTTACTCCTGTTGGACATTTGCTCACTATGAGTTGGAACCCAGTCGACACCACCGACAACAACTGGGATTCTGAATTCCCAGCAAGCTCCCAGATGACACTGAGACCACTCTCTGGAAGCACATTTCTCATGGTCAGGGGCTCAGAAGACAGCTGCACCATCTTAGGCAACTCGATGCACTTCTCTAGGCTCCCGTTTTCTCAGTTGCAGAATTGTAAGCACTGGACTACTTACCACAAGGTCAGTGGTTTGACCCCACCAGCTGCTCCACAGGAGAAAAGATGAAGCTTTCTGCTCCTGCAAAGATTTACAGCCTCAGAAACTTTGTATAGGTCACTAGGAGTCAGAGCCAACTCAGCAACACTTAATAACAGTGTTGTTGTTGTTAGGTGCCATGGAGTCAGCACCGACTTATAGCGACCTTATGCACAGCAGAACGAAACACTGACTGATCCTGGGCCAAACTCACTACTGTTGCCACACTTGAGTCCATTGATGCTGCCACTTGGCCAATCCATCTCCTCTGACCCTCCATGTTACCAAGCATGATATCTTTCTCTAGGGACTGTTCCCTCCTGACAACATGTCCAAAGTATGAGAGACGAAGTTTGGTCATCTTGGCCTCCAAGGAGCACTCTGGCTGCACTTCTTCCAAAACAGATCTATTGGTTCTTTTGGCAGGCCATGGCACTTTTAGTATTCTCCTCCAACACCATAATTCAAAGGCATCTATTCTTCTACGATATTCCTTATTCACGGCCCAGCTTTTGCATCCATATGAGGTTATTGAAAATACGATGGCTTGCGTCAGGCACACCTTAGTCCTCAACTGAGATCTTTGCTCTTCAACACTTTTAAAGTTCTGTGCAGCAGATTTGCCTAATGCAATACGTCGTCTGATTTCTTGACTGCTCTTTCCCTGAGTGTTGATAGTTGATCCAAGAAGAATGAAGTCCTTGACAACTTCAATCTTTTCTCCGTTGATAAGAACGTTGTTTATTGGTCCAGTGGTGAGGATTTTTAACAACAATAATAACATCTAAATAGTCTCAGGTTTCTTTCAAGCTCTCATGTGGTAGAATAGTTGTAAAGATGGTTACCAACAGTTACTCCCTCTCCACAGGTTCCACGCAATGTAATGTTGCTGCGTCTCCCTTCAAATAGTGGGATCCTTCTGCCCCCTTACATTTAACTGGTCTTGTGACTTGTTTTCTCCTGTAGAATATAACAGACATTAAGATGTGTGACTTCCAAGGATAGGCCTTAGGAAGCCTGGGAGCTCGCCTTATTGTATCCTTGGGATCCAGTACCACTTAAAGCAGCACAGGCTATTCTGTTGAGTGAGCAGAGAGATCCAGCCAGGCTCTAGCTCTTTCTGGCACAACAGCTGAGGGAGCAGACCCAGGAGCACAGCCACCTTGACCATTCCAGCCCAATGAACCTCCTAGCTTTATGCACTTACATGAGCCAAGACACCATGCAGTACAAGACCCACCCTGCTGAGTCCAATCCAAAGAATTATGAAAATTAATAGCTCTTTGCTGGTTTAAGCAATGATGTTTTGAGGGTTGTTTGTTAAACTGCAATTGGTAACTGATACACATGTTCTACTCATGTATGAGCTAATGGAAATTTTTATGATTGCTGTTAAAAATATACAAGTGTAACACATACACCTGTTCAATAATTTCAACATGTACAATACTGTGACAATGATTACATTCTTCAAGACCTGCAGCCATTCTTCCCCTTCTTTTCCAATTTGTTCCTCCCCTATTGAAAGCAGCTAATAGAAAACTAAAGGAATAATTGTAAGAATTATAAACGGACATACCTATAAATGGGACGATTGAATAAATTCCTATATTCCGAGAGCTGACTTTTACATCTATAGTGTTCTGCATTAAATGTAACTTGATCATTTATTCAAAGTCAGTGGGGAATGGCCACCATTCATCTATCCGTCTGTTGTACTGTGGTGGCCTGCATGTTGCTGTGATTCTGGAAGCTCTGCCACTGGTATTTCAAATCCCAGCAGGGTCACCCCGTGGTGGACAGGTTTCAACAGAGCTTCCAGACTAAGGCAGACTAGGAAGAAGAGGCAGGCTAATTATGAATCTTTAGCCACTGAAAACATTATAAATAACAGTGGAACACTCTCAGACATAGTGCCAGAAGATAAAGACATTAATAATAGCACCAGAATATTATCAAATATAGTGCTGAAAAATGAGCTGTACAGGTTGGAAGGCACTCAAGATACGATTGGGGAAGAGCTGAAGTCTCAAAGTAGAGTTGACCCAATGATGTGAATGGAGCAAAGCTTTCAGGACATAAACTTGCTGATGGGGCACACACTTCTCAAAATGAGAAGAAATAGCTGCCGACATCCATTAACAATCGTAGCATGGAATGTATGAATCTAGGAAAATTGGAAGATATGAAAAATGAAGCGAAACGAATAAAGATCAATATCCTAGACATTTGTGAGCTGAAATGGATGGGCATCGACTATTTTGAATCTGCTGGGAATGACAAATTGAAGATAAATGGCATCTCGTTCATCATCAAAAACAACATTTCAAGATCTATCTTGAAGTACAATCCTGTTTGGGATAGCATAATATCCATATGACTACAAGGAAGTCCAGTTAATGCCACGATTATTCAAATTTCCATACCAACTGTTAAAGCCAGTGATCATGAAATTAAAGAATTTGACCAACTTATTCAGTCTGAAATTAATCAAGCATACAATCAAGATGTATTGATAATTTCTGGTGATTGGAATGTGAAAGTTGGAAACAAAAATGGAAGAATCAGTACATAGTGATAAAAATGATGCTGGAGATCACATGATAGAATTTTGCAAGAACAGTGACTTATTCGTTGCAAATGCCTTTTTTTAAACAACATAAAAGGCAACTAAACACATGGAGCTCACCAGATGGAACACACAAGAATCAAATTGACTACATCTGTAGGAAGAGTTGGTGGAAAGGCTCAATAGCATCAGTCAAAACAAGGTCAAGTGCAGATTGTGAAACAGACCACCAATTACTCATATGAAAGTTCAGGCACAGAGATGCTAAAGTGAATTGAAGAAATGGGGAAGTGAAAGAGCTGAACAGAAAATTTCAAAGAGCAGCTCAAAAAGACAAAGTCAAACATTAAAATAAAATGTACAAAGACAGAGTTAGAAAACCAAAAGGTTTTCTCAAGCTAAAAGAACTGAAGAAAAAATTCAAGTCTTGACTTGAAATATTGAAGGATTCTATGGGTGTCTTGGTATAGCACTGCAGGATAATGCACTAGACCACAAAGTGGGTTTGAACTGCAGGGTCAGCTGTTCAAACCCACCAGCTACTCCTAGGAAACCCTAGACAGGGTTGTTATGAGTCAGAACCAACTTGATGGCACTTAACAACAACAACAATGGGCAAAATATTGAATGATGTACCAAAAACAAATGGTCAATGTCCAACCATTTCAAGAGGTAGCAATGTCCAACCATTTCCAGAGCCAATGATACTGAAGGAGGAAGTCCAAGGTGCATTGAAGGAATTGGCAAAGAACAAGGCACCAGGAATTGATGGAATAAAAATTGAAA
>NW_006408536.1:25464054-25464850 GCF_000296735.1 Chrysochloris asiatica
TAAAGTGTTCAAGAGTAAAAATATCAGTTGAGGACTAAGGTGTGCCTGGCCCAAGCCATGGTATGTTCAATAGCCTCATATGCATGTCAAAGCTGGACAATGAATAAGGAAGGCCATAGAAGAGTTTGAGTTACGGTGTTGGAGAAGCATATTAAAAGTACCACGACTGCCAAAAGAAAAAACAAATCTGTGTTGGACTAAGTACAGCCAGAATGCTCTGTAGAAGCCAGGATGGCCAGACTTCGTCTCTCACACTTCAGACATTATCAGTCCCTGGAGAAGGACATTATGCTTGGTAAAGTGGAGGTTCAGTGAAAAAGGGAAGACCCTCAATGAGGTGGATTGGCACAGAGGCGGTAGCAATGGGCTCCAGGGTAACAATAATTGTAAGAGTGGCTCAGGACCAGACAGTGATTTATTCTGTTGTGCCTAAGGTCGCTATGAGTCAGAACCCAACAACAGCAGCAGTGGGGATTGATGGGAAAATTTGGGATGTAATTCCAAGAAACTTGCAAAACTAGTACGTCACAAAGAAAACAGAGATGATAATAATAACACACTAAACATAATTGAGAATCAAAGTATTTTAACATCAACAACAAAATGCTATAGACATGTATAAGGAGCTCAGTCAGTATATTCTGGAGGAAGTCCAACTTTCATCTGGGTAATGGGAGAAGGAAAAAGAAAGATGTTATGGTTGAGTAACGGTGCTCAGATTTTCTAAACAAAAATGAAACAGTTGAAACTATTAACAAATACATTCTAGAAAGTTCTCAATGTCTTTTTACACAGA
>NW_006408536.1:25465179-25466371 GCF_000296735.1 Chrysochloris asiatica
TATAAAAGGAAACAGAAGTGAACAGAGAGAGAGGGTCCCACTGCCACCAAGACAGAAGAGGGTGAAGTGAGTCCTTTGGCCCTGGGAAGCTCCTAGATCCTGGGGAAGACTGATGCCAAGACACAAGATAACTCCAAGGAATGCTGGGGCTACAGATGCTGAAAGGAGACCTTTCCCCAGAGCCAACAAAGAGAAAGACATCCCCAAAAGCCGTCACTCTAAACTTGGACGCCTAGCCTCATAAACTGTGAGAGAATGAATTTCTGGTTGTTACGGCCAATTGGTGTTTCTGTTATGGCAGTGTTAGCTAACTAAGACACTGTGGCACATGGCACATATCAGTCTAGTAAGTTAATAAACTGAGGGCTATGAAGCTACTACAGAACATATACTACGCAAATAGAAACAGGGTGATTTCGGAGATGTAATATACGCAAAACTTGTGAGTGTAGTGTTTAATCTAAGGACTTTGAAGTGACGTGTGTATACACAAGATAATTGGGTAATAAACATAAAAGATTGACATGTATCAATCATCTTTGGCCCTTTCATCCACACCATCATCATAATGTGGTTTTGTTTACAGAAACATTTTCTATTAAGTAACTGCTATTGACAATGTGGGAGCACAGTGGCTCTGTAGGCTAAGCAACGAACTGAGGCCCACAAGGTCAGGAGTTCAATCCCACCAGCCACTCCATGGGAGAAAGATCAGGTTTTTCATTCCCCCAAAGATTTACAGCCTCAGAAAACCCTATACTGGGTTCCTGTGAGTTGGAACAGACTCAACAGCAATCGGTAATGTGAAGGGCTGCTAGTGGAGTTGTGAGTTTACTGTTGAATTACTAACCACAAGGTCAGCAATTGGAATCTACCAGCCGCTCAGAGGGAGAAAGCTTTCTGTTCCTGGAAAGATCTACAGCCTCGGAAACCCTATACAGGGTCACTAAGAATCGTAACACAACAACAACAATTGCTAATGTGAGACCTCAGAATTAAGATTTTCCAGCAATTCAATGGGTTTGTTGGTTTATGACAAGACGCAAGAAAAATAAATTATACTTGTATATGTAATGTTCGTTATAAGCATTTTCTGTATGACAATTATGTACTTACAAATCATGGACTAACTAAGCTGGATAAAAAACAAATACATCTGGAGAAGGACATTATGCTTGGTAAAGTGGAGGTT
>NW_006408536.1:25466635-25508234 GCF_000296735.1 Chrysochloris asiatica
CTGGTAGTTTCGAACCGCTGACCTTAAGGTTCGCAGCCCGATTCGTAACCACTACGCATGTTACCCCCTGCCAGCCAAGAAATGAGTGTCCATAATATGTGAATACATCAATGCCTTCTCAAGAGTAATCTTGGATGGAAGAAGTGAGAAGGAAAACTAGGCTTTCTTCTCTCAGCCTCTTGTAGTTTAATCTTCTCTTGAACATTCCTTCATTTATTCATTTAACAGTGAAGTTAAAAGGCCACGACTGAAAAAGTTACAGTAACTTAAGATCCGGGTAAAGAAATATGCATTGAGTTAACTCGAGGGACATTGCTTTTGTTGTTGTTTTTTAACCTATACTTGGTGAAAGGAAACTGACAACAAACACATGACGGTGTAACAATGCTAACTGATTGTACATACTCTGAGGAAGAATACAGATGAGTAAGGAATCAGAAGAGACCAAGAAGCAGGGACAATTTTTAGGTCAGGTGGTTAGGAGAGATCTCTCAGAGCAGGTGACTTGTGAGCACAGAAATGAAGGATAGAACATTCCAGAGAAAGGAGACAATTTGCATACAAATCCTGAGACATTTATGAGGCTTGGGATTCAGATATGATTCCCTGATAAAAACACATATAATAAAACAGAGAAATAGATTCAACAACAAAAAAAAATATATAGACACGCTGTTACTGGAACTGGCTTTCTGTGAGAGTGTATGCGTGTGTGCTTTGCTGTGAGAGTGTATGCGTCTGTGCTTTCTGTGAGAGTGTATGCGTGTGTGCTTTGCTTTGGGGTTTTGAGTTCTGTACTTAGGGAGGGGAGATGGCCTTCCCAGACAAATACATAAAAGATACAGAATGTCCAAACCCATTAGCTCCAGTCCCCTGGGAGGGTTGTGTTCAATCTCGGCAGCAATTATATGTAACCCAGGATAAGAATCTTCACCTGAGAGACGGCTTTGAAAGGACAAAGGCAGTGCAGTGCCAGAGAAGGGTCCTTCAGGTGCACAGCAAATCGACTGGGGAAAGGCCATCTGACATCTCTGTTTGCCTTTCAAAACACCAAGTTTGTCTATACTTTCTAACCAGGAGAAAAAAAGAAAACAAGCTTGGTCTAAATTGACCTTTCTGTAATTTCAACTGTTTCCTTCTAGAAATCCACTTTATTGAACTTCAACTGTCAGCTTACAAATCTTCAAAAAGTCAGCATACATCTTGGAAGAAAATGATGAATCGGCATGACAAACTTGGGAAATTTGAACCTTTCAATGACCATGGATGTCCCCTTCTTGATTTGTGTGGAAAGAAATGAGAAAGTCCCAGTTTGGGCTCCGGGAAGCATATGTATCCCTGTAGAAGAAAGCACTCTCTGAGCTGGATATCCCACAGGGCACATCAGTTTGATAAGTATTTGGTCAAAAAAAGACCCCAGTCACTGAAGATATGAATAACACAAGTGAGCCTTAATATGATTTTTTTTTTTTAATTTGGCTTTACATTCAACTCAAAGTTTTGCACTACTGTAATAGCATTTGTCAATAGTTAATGGAATAAATTCTACTGAATAGAGGCAAGCTATTGGGCAATGCTTCTCAGACTTTTGGGGGGTGAAGTAGGGTGGGGAGGGGGGCATTTACCGCTTTGAAAATCTGAAGAAAGTGATGGCATTTCCCCCAGAAAAATGCTGGTAAGGTAAGAATTTGCATTAAGGAGTCCTGGTGTTGCAGTGGTTAAGTGTTCGCTGCTAATATAAAGGTCAGTGGTTCAAACCTGCTAGCTGCTCCACTGGAGAGAGATGTGACGGTCAGCTTCCATAGAAACCCTAGGGGGAAGTTGTGCTCTATCCTAGAGGGTTTCTAGACGTTGGAATTGACTTGAGAGTAGGGGTTGTGATTTTGGTTTTATCAAGGAGTTCATGGATTCACTGTTAATAACCCCTAACTTAAAGACACCTGGAGACAGACTGTGACAATAGTAACATCTGAGGTCTCTCGGCAGGGCACTAAGAGAAGAGTTTGAATGTTTTAGTTGATGAATTCCCAATCAGAAATTCCAGGGTGGAGCAAATGGTTAAAATGCTCAACAACTAACCAAAAGGTTGGAAGTGTGAGTCCATCCAGAGGTCCTTTGGAAGAAAGCCCTGGCGATCTTCTTAAGAAGTAGCCACTGAAAACTATATGGAGCACGCTTCTACTCTGGTATTCATGGAAGACCGTAGAAGAGTTGATGCTTTTGAGTTATGGTGTTGGAGGAGAATATCGACAGTACCATGGACTGCCAAAAGAACCAACAGATCTGTGTTGGAAGAAGTGCAGCCAGAGTGCTCCTTGGAGGCCAGGATGGCCAAACTTTGTCTCTTGTCCCTCGGACATATTGTCAGGAGGGACCAGTCGCTGGAGAAGGAGATCATGTTTGGTAAGGTGGAGGGTCAGAGATGGATTGGCCAAGTGGCAGCATCGATGGGCTCAATCGTGGCAACAATACTGAGGTTGGCCCAGGATTGGGCAGTGTTTCATTCTGCTGTGCATAAGGTCGTTATGGGTCGGTACCAACTCGAGGGCACCTAACAACAACAACTGATAAAGGTCAGCAGTTTGAAACTACCAGCTGTTCTGCTCAAGAAAGATGAGGCTTTTTGCTCTTGTAAAACCTTATACAGCCTTGGAAACCTTATACAGGGTCTCTATGAGTTGGAAATGACTCCATGGCACACAACCACCACCAGCACTGATAAAGGACCCCTGGCAGCTTAGTGGGTTACATGTTACACTGTTAAATGCAAAGTCGGCAGTTCAAATCTACCAGCCACTCCCCAGGAGAAAGATGAGGTTTTCTGCTCCCATAAAGATTTACGGCCTTGGAAACCCTATTCAGGGTCACTGTGAGTCAAAATGGTCTTGATGGCATACAACCAATCACACCACCACTGATACATTAAGGAACCTTGGTAGCTTAGTGGGTTACATGTTGGGCTGCTAATTGCAATGTCAGCAGTTCAAATCCATCAGGCTTTCAGTGGAAGAAAGATAAGGCTTTTGCTCCTATAAAGATTTATAGCCTGAGAAACCCTACACAGGGTCGCTATGAGTCGGAACTGACTCGATGGCACACATCAACCACCACCACCACTGATATATTATTCCCCAGGAGTCCTGTGCACCCTCATCTGTCAGTTTGTTGAACTGCGGCGGCATGCATGTTGCTGTGATGCTGGACGTTGTAGCACTGGTATTTTAAATACCAGGACGGTCACCCATAGTGGGCAGGTCTCAGCTTCTACATTAAGACAGACTACAAGAAGGAGAAGTAGATTACTCCTGAATATTCAGCCACTGAACATCTTATGAATAGCAGTGAAAAACTGTCAGAGCCAGAATACTGAATATTTAAACATTATGAATAACACCACAATATTATCAGATATAGTGCCAGAAGATGGGCCCCTCAGGTTGGAAGGCACTCAAAATATGCCTTCGCAATGTAGAGATGATCACAATGACGTAAATGGAATAAAGCTTTCAGGACCTTCGTTTGAAATGAGTGGAAACAGCTGTAAACATCCTTTAATAACAGGATCATGGAATGTACAAACTATGAATCCAGGAAAATTGGAAATTGTCAAAAATGAAATGGAACACATAAACACCAATATCCCAGGTATTAGTGAGCCAAAATAGACTGGTATTGGCCAGTTTGAATTTAACAGTCATATGATTTACTAGGCTGGGAAAGACAAACTGAAGAAGAATGGCATCTCAATCATCATCAAAAAGAACATTTCAAGATCTATCTGGAATTATAATGCTGTCTGTTATAGGATAATACCCATACGCCTACAAGCAAGACAAGTTAATACCACTATTATTCAAATCTACATACCAACCACTAAGGGCAGTGAGGATGAAATTGAAGAATTCTACCAACTTCTTCAGTCTGAAATTGATCAAAAATGCAATCATGATGTGTCGATAACTACTGGTAATTGGAATGAAAAGGTTGGAAACAAAAAGGAAGGATGAGTAGTTGGAAAATATGACCTTGGTGACAGAAACAATGCTGGAGATCTCATGTTAGAATTTTGCAAGATCAATGACTTCTTCATTGTGAATACCTTTTTTAAACAACATAAAAGACAACTATGTAAATGGACGTCACCAGATAGAATACACAGAAATCAAATTGACTCCATCTGTGGAAAGAGACCGTAGAAAAGCTCCATGTCATCAGTCAAAACAAGGCCAGGGGAAGACTGTGGAACAGACCATCAATTACTCATATGCAAGTTCAGGCTAAATCTGAAGGAAATTAAAACAAGTTCACAAGAGACAAAATATGACATTGAACATATCCCACCTGAATTTAGAGATCATCTCAAGAACAGATTTGATGCATTAGACACTGATAACCAAAGACCAGAAAAGTTTGGGGATGCCATCAAGAACATCATATAGGAAGAAATCAAAAGGTAATTCAGAAGACAAGAAAGAAGGAAAAGATCAAAATAGATGTCAGAAGAGACTCTGAAACTTGTTCTCCAGTGTAGAGAAGCTAAAGCAAATAGAAGAAATGAGGAGGTAAAAGAGCCGAATATGAAATTTCAAAGGGCAGCAGGAGAAGACAAAGTCAAGCATTATAATGAAATGTGCAAAGACATGGATGGAGTTAGGGAAGAACATGCTCAGCATTTCTCAAGCTGTGGGAACTGAAGAAAATATTCAAGCCTCGACTTGCAATATCGAAGGGTTCTGTGGGCAAAATATTGAATGACGCATACAGCATCAAAAGATGGAATGAATACACAGAGTCACTGTACCAAAAGCAAACGGTCGATGTTCAATCGTTTCAAGAGGTAGCATATGATCAAGAGCAAATGCTACTGAAGGAAGAAGTTCAAGGTGCACTGAAGGCATTGACAAAGAACAAGGCTCCTGGAATTGATTAAATACAAACTGAAATCTTTCAACAAACTGATGTAGCACTGGAGGCACTCACTCATCTATGTCAAGAAATTTGGAAGACAGCTACCTGGCCAACTGATTGGAAGAGATCCATATTTGTGCCCATTACAAAGAGAGGTGACTCAACAGAATGTGGAAACCATCAGATAATATTAATATCAAATGCAAGTAAAATTTTCCTAAAGGTAATTCAAAAGCAGCTGCAATAGTCCATTGACAAGGAACTGCCAGAGGTTCAAGCCGGATTCAGATGAGGATGTGGAATGAGGACTATCATTGCTGACGTCAGATGGATCTTGGCTGAAAGTAGACAATACTAGAAAGGTGTTTACCTGTGCTTTATCGATTGTGCAAAGGCTTTTAATTGTGTGGATCATGACAAGCAATGGATAACATTCCGAAGGTATTCTAGAACACTTGACTGTGCCATGAGGGACCTGTATATAGACCAAGAGGCAGTTGTTTGAACAGAATGGTTTAAAGTCAGGAAAGAAGTGTGCCAGGATTGTATTCTTTCACCATATGTAGTCCACCAGTGTGCTGAGCAAATAATCCAGGAAGCTGGATTGTATGAAGAAGAATCTAGCATCAGGATTGGAGGAAGACTCATTAACAACCTGTGACATGCAGATGATACAACATTGCTTGCTGAAAGGGAAGGGGACTTAGAATGCTTCCTGATGAAGATCAAAGACCACAGCTTTCAACATAGAGTGCACCTCAATGTAAAGAAAACAAAAATCCTCACTAGTGGACCAGTAAATAACATCATGATAGAAGAAAAACATTGAAATTGTCAAAGACTTCATTTTGCTCGAATCCACTATCAACAATCATGGAAGCAGTCAAGAAATCAAACGACATATTTCATTCGACAAATCTGCTGCACAAGACCTCTTGTGCAAGTGTTCAAGAGCAAAGATGTCAGTTTGAGAACTAAGGTGCGCCTGACCCAAGCTGTGGTATTTTCAACAGCATCATATGCATGTGAAATTTGGACAATGGATTAGAAAGATCATAGAATAATTGATGCATTTGAGTTACAGTGTTGGAGAAAGTACCATGGTCTGCTAGAAGAACTATGTTGGATGAACTATAGCCAAAATGGTCCCCAGGATGGCGAGACTAAGTCTGTCACACTTCGGACATATTATCAGGAGAGACCAGTCCCTGGAGAATGACATCATGCTTGGTGGAGGGTCAGTGAAAAAGAGGAAGACCACCAAGAAGCTGAACTGGCACTGTGGTATTAGCAATGGGCTCAAGTATAAAAATGATTGTGAGGATAGCACAGGACTGGGCAGTGTTGTGATCTGTTGAGCATGGGGTCACTATGAGTCAGAACCAATTCAATGGCCCCTAATAACAACAACAGGAGTCCTGGTGTGGTGCTGTAGGATAAGCACTGTACTGCTCACCTTGAGGACGGCAGTCCAAATCCACCAGCCACCCCTTGGAAATCCTATCCACACAAGGGTGCCATGATTCGATTCAAGTCAACTTCAACTAGAGAGAGACAGAGTCCTGATGTGGCGTTGTAGAATAAGCACTGGACTGCTAACTGAAAGACCAGCCGTTCAAACCCACCAGCCACTCCTTGGAAACCCTATATGGGTCACTATGAGCCAGAACTGACTCGATGGCACGTAACAACAACAAACATATCCGCACATATCTACTCCTTCACCGCTCCACTCTGACTCCCTCCTTGTTCCAAACTTACCACAGGGGAGATGAGACCCCAAGATGGGAAAAGAAAACCTATTTATTTATCTCCTGGTTATCAGAACAGCTGGCATTTTAATGACTTGGGTTGTTTGTTGTTTTCTTTGTTGGAAGGGCTATGTCAACATGGTAGCATCGACAGGTAGAGGTTCTCCCATGTGGACTATAACTCAGCTCACAATAAAAAAGGGGGGAAAAGCTATTATAAAATGTCAACTTTTTATTATCTTTAACTTTTGCCCCATGTTTCAAAGTAAAATATTCTACTAATTATTACAAAAGCTAGAACTACCAAAACAGCTGGGTCAACAAAACTCTTCAAACATGTTCTATGTCATTCCAAGCTGTGGCAGAATCAGGTTTCAGAACATCCACCTCTTGGACATGATTACTTGATAGCTCTACTTCTGCATATAGACCAGAAAATTGGATACCCTTACCAGTTTAGAATTTCTGCTTTTAAAATCATGGTTGTTCTCAAACACCATGAATATTTACAAATGATACAGGGCCTGTTCTTTGCTGTAGAATCTAAGTATTTTTACAACAGCGACCATGTCTACAGTTTCCATTAAAGCCATTCATGCTGCTATGAATGTCTAATGCTTGACTGTACACAACCCAGTGCCTCTTCCCATGACTTTGTCTCCCCAGCATCTCTTGTCCCTTTCATCAATATCACCCTCTCTGCTGCCTCATCCCCATCATCCTCTAAATATTCTACAACTTTATAATCATCAGACAAAATGTTCCTTAACTTTTAAATGACCATCTGTAAGTCTGTTCACAGTCTCACTTCTCCAGCCTCATTTCTCACTATTCCTGTCTCTTACTTTCTACTCTTGTAATCCTGAATACTCTCGTGGTGGTGGTTAAGTGCTGTGGAGTCGGTTCCGACTCATAGCAACCCTGTACAGGGTTTCTGAGGCTGTAAATCTTTACGGGAGCAGAAAGCCTTATCTTTCTCCTGCGGAACAGCTGGTAGTTTCGAACTGCTGACCATGCGGTTCACAGCCCGATTTGTAACCACAACACTACCACAGCTCCTTTGTTGCTGTTGTTGTTGTTGTTATGTGCCGTGGAGTTGGTTCCGACTCACAGCGACCCTACACAGGGTTTCTGAGGCTGTAAATCTTGATGGGAGCAGACCGCCTCATCTTTCTCCCGTGGAACCGCTGATAGTTTCGAACTGCCCACCTTGAGGTTCACAGCCCGATTCGTAACCACTACGCTACCAGAGCTCCTTCAGGGCTCCTAATTCACACCTCACTCAATCTCGTTACCTTTGTCAGGCAATGGATGTTTTGCTTGAAATGCCCTCCTTACTTACGTCCCTGTTATCTCCTTCCTAGCACAGAAAATGATCAACGCTATGCATGGCAATAAGCAATTGGTCCAGGTCTCTAGCCACTTCATCCTTGCCTGGCAACATCTGGGTGGGTATACCTGGAACTCATTGGTGGTATACCAGTAAGGCATGCCACACTTCTGGGTTGTCTAAGCACATTCCGTTCACTGAATTCACCCCACTATACTATAATTATTTATGTCTGCGTTTGTAACTCATTGGTCTGTGAACTCTTCAAGGAGAAGAAGTTTATAAATTTTTTTTTTTATGTTTTACATTATCATAGAGTACAATTGATATTTTTTGGTACACCCTTCTATTAACTTTAACACACGTGTCGATTCATGTAATCATCACCACAACCGAGATATAGATCAATTCCACTACCCCAAGGTGCTATTTTTTTTTTATAGTCACAATCCCTGATCTATTCTCCATCATTCTAGTTTTGTCTTTTTTTTTTTTTAAGAATGTTATGTAAATGCAATCATGAAGTACAATATCTTAGAAATGTGTCCCAGTGATGTACGTAGCAATTGGTGTTTTCCTTTTTATGATTGAGTAGGATTCCATAGGACTCCTGGTGTGGCACTGTATGATAAGCACTGGACTGTGAACCATAAGGTCGGCAGTTCAAACCCACCAGCTGCTCCTCAGAAACCCTATACAGGGTTGCTGCGAGTCGAAACTGACTCAACAGCACTTAAGAACAACAAATACTCCAGTTTGATATTTGGGTTGTTTCAGGGGCTTGGCAATTTTAATAGAGCTGCTATCAACATTTTTAAAAGGTTTTCATTTGTCTAGGGTGAATTTTCACGAGCGGGAGTGATGGGTCACATGACAATTCTGTGTTTAACTTCATGAGTTACTGTACCATTTTGCAGTCCCACCGGCAACGCATGAGAGCTCTAGTTCTACATCCTTGTCAACACTTAGTAGTGTCAACATATATATATTAGCCATTTTAGTAGGTGTCTCGCAGTTTCTCATTTAAAAGCAAAAAGTCAAACGCACTGTAATCGAGTCGGTTCCAACTCAGAGCGACCCGATAGGACTGAGTAGAAATCTCCCATAAGGTTTCCAGAAGCCGATCCTATATCTTTCTCCCATGCAGCAGTTGGTAGGTTCAAACTGAACTACCACAGAACTTTTGGTTAGCATCTGAACACTTAACCAGTGTGCCATCCAGGCTCCTTATATCTCATTGTAGTTCTGCCTTTATCTCTGTACTCTACCACTTAACTCGGTGGTTGATTATCAATAACCATTTACTGAACGAAAATAAACGCATGTCCTTTTTTATTTCTACTTTTAAACCTACTAATAACAGAACCTGTTTTCATTATAGGAAGGGGCTTTAAAAAGTTTGTGGGAAAATGCCATTTTTCCACGGACTTTTTGAAGCCCTGTTGTATTTCCTACTAAATTTGGTGCTTAAAAACAAGCAAACAAACAAATTGTACAGGACAGATGGATTAAACTCACTCCTGTCTCCCGGTGCTCAACCATTATCCCAAATCCTAAACAAATCATTCTGCTTATGAGAACACTGATATAACAAAATAACCTGTAACTTCACTTGAACTTAATCTCAAAGGGTTGCAAACCAGTTTGTTTTGGAAACACTGTACTGTCACTACTACTAAGTAGTACTATGGATAAAAAGTATCAGCAGGAACTGAATTATTGTAGACGCTCCTCCTATAGCAACTCCCGCTGCCCTCCGTGCCTCCCACCCTGCTATTGTTAAGTGTCCAAGTCATTCCAATTCACAGCCAATTCATAGGTGGGTTTGACCTGCTGACCTTGCTGTTAGTAGCCCAGAGCTTATCCTACAGCTCCACACCAGGATTTCCAACCCCAGGATATAGGTATAATCCTCACTTTACAGACAAAGGAACTGAGGTTTAACGAAGCTAGTAAACTTGCCCCAAGTCATGCAGCCAGTAGTGACAGTACCAGAAGGCACACCCCACCCAGACGGCTGGCTCCTCCCGGAAACCACTGAGCAAAGGAACCAGCTGCACTTTAATCACCAGCAAAAAACAATCAAATCAACCTCTAGCCGCTTCCATTTAGAAGGGCTATAAAAGCCTCAGCAAAGTAAATCATTCGCACCAGTCTTCTGGTAGTTTCTTCAAATGAAGCACATGGACAGAGTGGTGCGGGGACCCTCAGAGTGGGAGGTTTGCACTGTCTGGTCAGACAGCAGATTACAGACTTTATATCTGAATTCCCTATAAAACTAGCAGCCAGAGTGGGAGCCAAATGAGCCAATCTGACTAATGTCACCTGCAAGTCGAGGATAATTCCCCCCATTCATTGAATACTAAACCACACTTTCATAGCTCCCTATTGGACGACAAAGGTCCTCTGTTGGAGTCCTGAGCTGAAGTTACAATAATGGTTGTTTTTCATGTTGAACTGTAAAAATAAAATCAATAACATACTAACGTGCACAACCTATAATTAAGCACATACAGGTATAACATAGAACTGCAGTCTTCAGAGACCTGCCTAGCATCAATTCTAGTATAGCAAGATAGAACCAGACTTTTCAATACATGCATAGAGTTAAAACTGTGGCCAACAGACTATCACACTGCAATTCAGTGGCTTGGAGTCAGTATTTTGGTTTGAAATATTTATCTCTTTCATTACCTACTTTCTCCCCAACTCATAAACACTATGTTTCAGTGAGCTTGGAGAGCTGGAGCCATCTCATTTACTGTTACTAACTGGGTAAGACAAGAGACACAAATCCTAGGATCTTATGTCTTAAGTGATTACTTTCCACAGCCCAAATATTCAATCTTTTTACCCTTCATGTAAGAACTCAGAAAGAGAAATGTGTGTCTTAAAAAAGATAAGTTAGTCAACGAACTGACACCACAGGCAAATAGTAGCTTGGGCTGAGGATGGTAGCTGGCTCCAAACTGCTGAAGTACCTTGTGTTTTCAGTCCCAGAGAATGACAGCATCAATTTCTACATTTTTCTTACATCATACTACATAACAGAACGAAGTTTCATCTGCAGTCATCTCAACCCTGTTTTAAACAAATAGTGCCACCAAGTGATTATCAGCATGGGAAAAATATGGCAACTGCAAAAATATTTGGCTCAAAAGCTAAGGTAGTAAATGTCAAGGGTAATGAATTGTACCAATCTGGAGAACTGTTCTTAACCTGTGGCAATTCCTCTGTACTTAGGCCTCACATAATGCTCTGATTGCAATGCTTAAATGCTCAATAATCATAGAATCTACTGAAAGAACATGATTTAGACAAATTCAGAAGTGGTTTATAGTACACAGTGCTGGTGATTAATGGGAAAACATTAAATAGCAGCTTTCCAAAGCATATGCATTGCTGACAAATTTCGCATACCTGAAACTCACACAAGCCCATGGAAGAATTAGAGATTTATATAAATCATAGCTGCTTGGCTTATTTCAAATGAGAGAGAGGGGAAAAAAACGTATTTATCAAGACCATTGAACATAAAGAAGCAATTAATATAAACCAATTTGCATAGCCATAGAGCTTCTTTCTGCTTCAAAATCAAACCTATTCACTCCGACAGCTACATTTGTCACTGAGAAGATACTATTTTTAAAAGCAAATAAACCAACACAGCACGATCCAATGTCCCTTGAAAACAGTGCCGTCCACAGCTTGCTGTGAATGAGGGCCTATTATAATATGAAGACACACAGCTAAGATCAGTCTAGTCTCTCTTTTCCCAAATGTGCTTTTGGCCATTGATTCTTGAAGAACTAAACCACTAAAGCAGTATCTGGCTTTCTACTTTTCTCTTACAGGATATTCCTGGCCCAACCCCAGTATTATTTTCAAAAATAAAATTGCCTAGACCAACCTCAAAAAGACCTCGTCACTTTTCCAACAAAGGCTAGAATTTTGAGTTACGGCTTTCAACCCTTGTCCAAATGAACTCATCCTACTGAAAAGCAGGAGCGAATCTCAAAAACAATAAGAAATCCCCGCAGAGTTCTACTTGAGGACCCTTACTCACTGGCAAATATGTTCTCCTGCATCCTCAGCCGCCTTGCCAAAGCCCCAAGGAATGGAGAAGGTCGGCCAGCTTTCTCCTCCCAGGTCCTCCTCCATGGTCGGAAGCCAACACAGCCCACGTTTTCCTAAGGATGAAAAGAAAGAACTGTGTTCTTTATTCTTTTAGAAGAATGGTTGAGTCCTAAGAAGCAACTGCTGGATAAGAAGAGAGGGAGAGAGAAAGGAGAGCAGGAATCGATGCAGACAGGCCAATCATATTTTATCACTCAGCTACTTGGAAACCAGATCTGCTTAAGCTATCACGTGCTTAGAGAGATTTGAAGATGCAAAAGAGGATGCGTCTTTTGTAAATTATTAACAGGGACTTTATTTTTTTCCCCCTGAGTAAAGATGTACGGCAACTCATCCAGAAGAAAAGCAATCCAGTTTAGCATGGAGCATCTAAGTTGAGAAGACAGAAAATAAAGCTTTCAGATCACAGTTCTGCCTCTGACCTCTGTCAATCAGGAAACCCCTGGAGCAGTTCGAATCAAGGTGTTGTTACACTGGCAATGACGTGGCACCTGTCTGAAAAGACTGTAACTGCGGCCTCAGCATCTGCCTCTGACGGAAATGAAGATGTGCTCCTCCCTGTCTGAGAAGTTAGTCGTTGGGGAATATTTGGCACTCGGGGCTGAAAGGGGGCCACCCGTATGCAAATCTCACCTTCCTCCTCAATTTCCAAGTGCTGCCTGACTTCTGTGGCTGTCTGGTGTTTCATCCAGATTTGGGATTTAACACATCTACTTGAAAGCTACTTCCAAGTTGTTAACTTGAATTCTGGCGGGGGGAAATGATCTAGAAAGCTTTCCAAAAGCACTGGCTTCCCATGCCACAAATACGAGACATTTAGGGCAAACTCTTTTGGGTAATACAGAATGTATCCCTTCTCTAGATCAGGGGTTCTCACCTTCAATGTGATTGGCATTTGTTGTTGTTATTATGTGCCATTGAGTCACTTCTGACTCGTATGGACACTATGCACAATAGAGCAAAAGGCTGCCCAGTTCTGCACCATCCTCACAATTGTTCCTATGTTTGAGCCCATTGTGGGGAGCCACTGTGTCAATTTGTCTCCTTAACGGTGGTCTTCCTCCTTTTCCCCAACTCTCTACTAAGCATGATGTCCTTCTCCGGGGACTGAATGGCCCCTCCTTAGAACATGTCCAAAGTACATGAGACAAAGTGTCACCATCCTGGCTTCTAAGGAGCATTCTGGCTCCTTCTTCCAAGACAGATTTTGTTGGTTGTTCTGTTGGTCCATGGCGTACTCAACATTTCCCACCAATATCATCATTCAAAGGCATCAATTCTTTTTTAGTGTTCTGCATTCATTGTTCAGTTTTCACATGTATAAGAAAGTGATTGAAAATACCATGGCCTAGGTTACATATGACTTCGTCCTCAAGGTGGCATCTTTGCTGTTTAAGAATTTAAGGAGATTTTTTTTTTTTTTTCCCAGCAGATTTGCCCAGTGCAACAAATCGTTTGATTTCTTGGCTGCTGCTTCCATGGGTGCTGATTGGAAATCCAAGGAAAATGGAATCCTTGGTAACTTCAATATTTTCTCTAATTGGCATTTGTTGTTGTTAAGTGCCATCGTGTCGATTCTGACTCACAGCAACTCTGTATAGGGTTTTTGAGGAGTAACTGGTGGGCTTGAACCACCGACCTTGCAGTTCCAGTTGACCTTGCAGTCCAGCGCATTAACTCAGAGTGCCGGCTGGGTAGTCCTTTGTCGTGGTCACTGTCCTGTGCATTGTAGAAGGTCTAACAGCATCCCTGGCTTTTACTGACTTGCTGCCAATAGCATTGACCCATGTCTCCAGACAGTGCCAATCAATAGTCTTTGGAAGGCAGAATCATCCTTGGTTGAAACAACTGTTCTAGA
The DNA here is from genome assembly GCF_000296735.1 of Chrysochloris asiatica. Classification (NCBI taxonomy): domain Eukaryota; kingdom Metazoa; phylum Chordata; class Mammalia; order Afrosoricida; family Chrysochloridae; genus Chrysochloris; species Chrysochloris asiatica. The sequence goes on from NW_006408536.1 coordinate 25,480,620, forward strand.
CACATTTCTTTATCGAAGTTTTACAAAAGACGGGAAATGTCATTTACAACTGAGATGGGCTTGTGCCAAAACAGGTGGTAGGCAAATAGTTAAAACTCTGAGAGAGGGATCGAACCCAAGTGCAGGTGGCCAATTAGCTTTGTCAAAATAAAGACACATTTCAAGTGGGAATACAAATGCTCCAATGACATGTATTAAATTTCTCACTGCCATAATTTTCTGGCCAAAATCTGTTGCTAAGGATATGTTAGTTTCTCTTTAGTTACAGATTCTTCAGTTTACTCTAGTTTCTGTCATCCCACTGCAAGTTGGATTTGTTCTCGCAAACTATTCCTAGCTGATTTTTGACAACCTAACCAATCAAGGCAGAGATAATGAGGACAGAGATCCCTGCCTAGTCATGTGAACTTACCCAAGCCCAGCTGGGATGCTTCCTTACAAGGCTTAGATTCCTGGAATTTATTAAATACAATAATAGCAGTCAGTTTTAATTCAATGCTGAGAAAATTAAGAAGATAGTTTCAAAAGCCAAAGTGTAGTTCAGCAAGCCCACAGATGAGGGCTTCTCATTAAGAAGAAGGCTAAGCCTAAGGGAGAAAGTTGTCCTGAAGGACAGATGCTCTGAATTTCCTTATGAGAAGGAATGGTGGTACTCAAAAGAAAGGTGTTATGGATTGGATTGTGTCCCCCTAAAATCTGTGTGGCTATAATCCCATTTAGGAATGGGTTGTGTTTGCTATGGTACTGCCACAGGATTAGGGAAGGGCCTGAGTCTTATTTTCATTGTGACTTGGGTGAAGGTTTACAGAGCAGATCATCAGATTTACATTCATAAACATTTTGCTCCATTTCATTGATTCCAATTCCTTCACTGACATAGCCTCCATACCCTTGCTGTAGATTTATCTTTTCTTTCTTTAACTTGGCATCTTAAGTTGGGTTCTCTGGAGAACTAAAACCAGTGAAGCTGTGTGTTAATGTGCTGGACTGCAAAGTCTGTTTGAATCACAAGGTCGCCAGCAGCTCCTCGGAAACCCTATACAGTGTCGCTATGGGTCGGAACCAACTCGACGGCACTTGACTACAACAATGATATAAAGAGAGGTTTATATCAAGGAAATGGCTCACACAGTTGTCGAGGTGGGTCTCAAATCTGTGGGTCAGTTGTCAGTATGAAGGCTTCTAATTCACATAGTTGCAAGGCTGATGAACCCAAGGTCAGCAGATCAGAAAGCATGCAGGGAGGTCACCCAGTTAAGATGGCAGGCTACTTAGTCCAAAGAACTGGAGGCTGCATGATGAGCCAGATACAGGATCCAGACCCAGCAAAAAAACTGCTCAAGTGTCCAATATATTGAAAGCAGTCCACACCCTCCAAGGAAACTTCCTTTCAATTGATTGGCTGTTCCTAGCAGATCTTATTATAAGGATTAATACATCTTAACTGGAAAACCACTGAGAATCCTAGCCCAGTCAAGTTGACACAAATCCTTAACTATCACACTCGGAAATACTCATTTCTCAGTAATGTAAGTGCTACCAATTAGATTTCTATGCTTTACAACAAAGCTGGGTAACAAAAGATTTATTAAATAATTACCAAATGGTCTGAATGAACGATGACAAATATGAAAAGAATCCGTTCACATGTCCCCACTTATTTTAGAATTATAGAGAGATGCTAAAGAAAATACCTTTGATCAGCAGATTTAGAAGATACCATCTCATTTACTTTTTAAATAAAATGTTAGTTAAATAAAATTGGGTCTATTCTCTAGTTTAAAACATTAAAGGTGCACTGTAATAGTGTGAACATAAAATCATGTAAAAATGTGATCCTTTTTTGCTTTTTTTTTTTACCCAGATGGCCAAAAGGAAAAAAAAAAAAGACTATTATTTTATCCATGAGACGATAATTTGTTACTCCTCTAAGGAAGGTGTTGAAAACTATTTAAAGTTATTTACATGAGGTCCATGTTCCTGGGTCTGACATTCAAGACCTCCACCATCTGTTTCGAGCTTTTCCTTCTGGCTGGCCCTTCCTCCCTTCAGCCCTTCTTTATACTTCAACCAATGATATTAAGAATTTAATGAGCTCCTCATGCTTTTACACCTCCATACATTTGGTTTTTCTCGTCTCTCCAATTTAAACACATCTCACTTCTTCCTGATTAATATCAGTCCTTTCTCCAATACCTGATTCATAGCCCACCTCCTCTGTTGTCTTCCTCTTTCTTGAGAGGAATTCACCGTTCTGTCTTCTACAGGACCAGACTGTTTTTGTTGTTAGGTGCCATCAAGTCAGCACCAACTCATAGCGACTCTATGTACAGCAGAACGAAACACTGCCCGATCCTGGGCCAACCTTACAATTGTTGCCACGCTTGAGCCCACTGATGCTGCCACTTAGCCAATCCATCCCTCTGGGGGTCTTCCTCTTCTTCTCTGACCCTCCCTCCACCTTACCAAACATGATATCCTTCTCCAGTGACTGGTCTCTCTTGACAATATGTCTGAAGTATGAGAGACGAAGTTTGGCCATCCTGGCCTCCAAGGAGCACTCTGCCTGCACTTCTTCCAACATGGATCTGTTGGTTCTTTTGGCAGCCCATGGCACTTTCAATATTCTCCTCCAACACCATAACTCAAAAGCATCAATTCTTCCATGGTCTTTCTTATTCACTGTCCAGCTTTCGCATGCATATGAGGTTATTGAAAATACCATGGCTTGAGTCAGGCACACCTTAGTCCTCAAGCTGACATCTTTGTTCTTCAACACTTTCAAAAGGTCTTGTGCAGCAGATTTGCCTAATGCAATACGTCATTTGATGTCTTGACTGCTGCTTCCATGAGTGTTAATAGTTGATCCAAGAAGAATGAAGTCCTTGACAACCTCAATCTGTTCTCCGTTGATAAGAATGTTGTTTATTGGTCCAGTGGTGGGGATTTTTGTTTTCTTTACATTGAAATGCAATCCATACCGAAGGTTGTGCTCTTTGACAGACCACCACTCATCTGTGGTGGCTTGTGAGTTGCTGTGATTCTGGAAGCTATGCCACGGGTATTTTAAATACTAGCAGGGTCATGGTGGACAGGTTTCAGATGAGCTTCCAGACAAAAACAGACTAGGAAGCAGGAGTGATGAACTACTTCTGAGTATTTAGTCACTGAAAACCTCAGGAATAGCAGAGAAACACAGGACCAGATTGCACCTCTGTAAAAGCAGCTGCCATACCCTGTTGTTTACTACGTGTAGGACACAAGCTCCTTGATGGTAAGATATTGTGTCTGCTGTATTCACGGAGATAACCTAGAACACCACTGGACTAACAAAGGACATCCGTATCAATGGAGAAAAGATTGAGGCTGTCAAAGACTTCATTTTGCTTGGATCACAATCTACACTCATGGAAGCAACAGTCAAAAAATCAAATGATGGGTTGTATTAGACACATCTGATGCACAAGATTTCTTTAAAGTGTTGAAGAACAAAGATGTCAGTTTGAGGTCTAACGTGCACCTGACCCAAGTCATGTTATTTTCAATAACCTCATATGTATGAGAAAGTTGGACAATGAATAAAGAAGACCTTACAAGAATTGATGTATTTGAATTGTGGTCTTGGAGGAGAATATTAAAATTGCCATGGAATATCCAAAGAACAAACCAATCTGTGTTGGAAGAAATACAACCAGACCGGTCATTAGAAGCCAGGAAGGCCAGACTTCGTTTCTCATACTTCGGACATATTACCAGGAAGGACCAGTGCCTGGAGAAGGATATCATATTTGGGAAAGTGGAGGGTCGGAGAAAAAGAGGAAGATCCCCAATGAGATGAATTGGCACAGTGGCAGCAGCAATGAGCTCAAATATTAGCAGCAATTTATGAGGTTGGCTCAGGACCAGGCAGTGTTTTGTTCTGTAGTGTACAGGGTTGCTATGAGTTGGTACCAATTCGATGGCACCTAACAACAACAATGAATGATAATCTGTCTCTAATTCAGAGTATCTTGTATGCACGGTCAGAATAAAGTTAATCAAGGTCATTTGTTTTGTTTTGTTTTTTAACAGTCTGGGCTTTGATTTCTGTTTGCTTGCTACTGGAGGCTAAAGGAAAGGCTCTACAGTTTGATTAAACAGAAGAATCCTGATCAAAAGAAGGGCAAATGTGGAGAAGAATTCCAAATTTTCCTGGAATTCAGTCTTTAAAGAGTCATGAAATCTAGATAAATATCTGAAACTATTGCCCTATGATAATCTTTAATGCTTATACCAAAAATATGCCCCTGAAGTCTTTTTAAAACCAAGTAATAGTTTTAGCTGAATTCGTTTTTAAAAATGTCTGCCTTGAGCAGTGTGCCCTTTTGTTGTTGGTTTGTGTGGGTTGTTTTTTTGTTTTTTTTTTTTGCACTGTGCTCTTTTAAAGAACGATGTATGTGGAATAAAATTGGCCACGGCACCTTGAGAGGTAGGATTGTATGTTCATGGTGGCAGTGAATGTATGTTCATGGGGGGCAAACACTATGAAAAAGGAGGCGAGAGTGTGCAACTAAAATCAGGTAATCAATGTCACCGAATTGTGAATGCAGAAATTGTTGAATTGAGTATATGTTCTGCTACATATAGTCTCAACAACAACAACAAAAGTAATTTAAAAGAAAAAGCCCTAATTTTCTGGGAATTGACAAACGCCCTCAGGTCCAAAGAAGCTTGTGTGCTCACTTACCTGTCGGGTTTCTCCTCTTTCCCCTCCCTTTTACACTGTTTCCCTGGTCTTTGCCAGGTTTTTCAAAATTGATGTTTTTTATCTAGAGAATGTCTCTGAACAACTGGGGCTGCCACTATCAGAAACAGGACAGCTCCTGTCCCTGCCTCCACTAATTTCCAGGACAGTTCTGACACAGACTCCGTACAATAAGCCTCATGCTAATATTACTAGCCCTGCAATGTCAGAAATCCTGGTGTGACAATGTAGCATAAGCACTGGACTGTTAACTGCAAGGCTGGCAGTTCAAACCCACCAGACACTCCTTGGAAACTCAACAGAGGGTCTCTATGAGTTGGAACCAACTTTCCATCACACAACAACATCAGGATAAACCTTTATATTTTTTTTGCAGATTGCTAAAGACAACTACAGCTGTAAGTTTACCTTAAATATATATACAGTCAGGAAACTAATTGCCATCAAGTTGACTCCAACTCACAGCGAGCCCATGTGTGTCAAAGTACAACTGGGCTCCACAGGGTTTGCAAGGACTGATTGATCCAAAGAAGATTGCCAGGCCTTTCTTCCAACATGTCTCTGGGTGAAACTCTAACCAGCAATCTTTCAGTTAGCAGTCAAGCGTGTTAACTGTTTACATCACCCAGAACTCTAAAATATGTTTAAAATTCCCGAATGAATATTTAGAACTTCTCCATACCCAGATGTCTTGTCTTTTTCGTGTTCATAACAGGTTCACAGAATGAACCTGTTAATTGTGAACAAGACATCATCTGCCCAACAAATGATGTAAGTTGAAAACACTCTTTGGAGAGCAGCCTGCATGCTGTTTGTAAAGACTTTTTTCCTCTCTCTCTCTCTCTAGCTGACTTTAACAGAAATTGAGGAACTATTGGAACTACATTTTTGTTATCTGCAGTCTGTCTTTTTTTTTTTTTTCTCTTTGTCCCTTTGTTTTCTTTGTAAAGGAGTAAGGAAAAAACCACATGGCTTGCTGATAATAAAATCAATCTTTTTTAACTTTGAACTTTTAGTTAGAAAGAATTAAAACATCGAATGAGATTCCATCCTTTCTCTTATTCTTCTTGCAGAAAGAAAAGGAAATGTCATTTAAAACTTAAATTGATTATCCCCTTCTGAAATTGAATGGGAAATTTTCCTCCTAAACTCGTTCTCTCAATCTAAATGCTCCAGTAATATTGTTCAAGGTTCAGATAAGTTGGCTATTAAGTAAATTAGCTTTGAACACACAAGTGCCATTCAAAAACCTGCCTAGCTATGAAAGATTTAAGTTGCATTGTACCTTCAATGAAAAATGAGGAACGGATTAGAAAAGCTCATTACTTAGAATTCACATCGCATTTCCTATTCTCTATGCAAGTCACTGCAGAGAACGAACAGCACTGGGCATTTTTTGGCGAGCATCATTTTCCGTAGAACCCACAATGGCAGAAGCTCATATGTTGATCAATTTCTATTTCTGGTGTGGCACTGTAGAATAAACACTGGTCTGCAAGTTGGTTTGAACTGCAAGGTTGGTGATTCACACTTCCCAGCTGCTCCTTGGAGACCCTATACAAGGTCGTTATGAGTTGGAACCGACTCAATAGCACTTAACAACAACAACATCATCATTCATGCAATGTTACAGAGCACCAGAACTGAACCTGGCACTGTGCTAGGCAGTAGAATTACACAAATGAAGAATGTTCACACGCGCTCAGAAACCTACCTCAGCATGCCCACACATATCATGTTTATGAGCTCTGATTAGAAATGTACCTGGGTTTTGCCTCCCTGCCAGAATCCATTGAATTGATCATTTCTTTTCCATCATTCCTCTCTATCTACTACTTGGTTCTGGATCCAGCTTCATCCTTCACATTCTGCGTCTTGTAAACCAGTTGTAACCATTCTCTTTCCCTACTCTGGAATACCACCTAACTGCAATGCTTAATGTTCTCAACCAGATCTGGGATTAGAAATGCCAGATAAAATACAGGACTCACGTAAATATGAACTTAAGACAAAATATTTTCTTTTTTTTTTTTCTAGTATAAGTATATTCCATCCGATATTTGAACTGGGACATACTCTTATGAAAAATGTATTTCTTGGTATCAGAAATTCGGATTTAATGGGAGTTCTATCTTTTTATTTGCTATATCTGGCAAATAAAACCTACTCCACCAGGAACTGATTGATCACTGTGAATTAATGTGTATGTTGCCTGATTAATCAGGGAGCCCTTGTAACACAATGGCTATGGATTTGGCTGCTAACCAAAACCCATCCAGTAATTCCCTGAGGAAAAGACCAACAGATCTGCTCCCATAAAAATTACAGCCAAGAAAATCCTATGAGGCATTTCTACGTGGTCGCATGGAATCACTATGGGTCGGATTCGGCACCATGACACCTAACAACAGCAATAAGTAGATGAACTACAGTGACACTTGCTTGGCTTGGCTTGGCTTAGTTTGGGCTCCCCCCAAAGCAGAACCTGAGGTAAGGATGTGAGTGCACGTAGTTTACTTGGAAGGTGAGTTAAGAGAAGGAAGGGAAGGAAGCCAATATAGAATGCAGTAACCAAGAGTTTACTGTGTGGATTAGTGCAACACTCAATTCTCCCCCAAAGAACAAGGACACATAGGCACTCGTAGTTCTCTTAAGTTTACAGTTGGCATTGGTTGAGGGATAATCCTGGGGTTTGAACTTCCTGAATTTCCAGCCAAGCATATCTGCAGCTGGAGGAGACCCTCCAGCAGAGAGGCACTGGTGTGACAGCAAAAGCCAGCAGAAATGGTGAGTGCCGAGGGGCTGTGAAGCACCCCCATGACGGCATCTCCCACAGCGGTAGCCCCAGAGCATCAGTGGAGTAAATTTAGGAGTCAAATGTAAGTCCAAGACCCCAAAGATAACCTACTCCAACTCCCTTATTTCATAGAGCAAGATGCTAAGGTCCAGAGAGTTTTGGCCCAAACAAAAACAGAGGTTTTTGTTGAAAAAATCAGGAAGAAATAAAGCTTTGTTCATACATCATAGCTTCATAAGCATGTGAAAGTTGAACAATGAGTAAGGAAGACTGTAGAAGAATTGATGCATTTGAGTTATGGTGTTGGAGGAGAATATTGAAAGTATCGTGGACTGCCAAAAGAACAAACAGATCTGTGTTGGAAGAAGTACAGCCAGAGTGCTCCTTAGAAGTCAGGATGGCCAGACTTCGTCTCTCATACTTTGGACATATTATTAGGAGGTACCAGTCCCTGGAGAAGGACATCATGCTACGTAAAGTGAAGTGACAGCGAAAAAGACTCCCAACTAGATGAATTGTCACAGTAGCAGCAGCAGTGGGCTCAACCTTAATGACAATTTTGAGGATGGTTCAGGGACTGGGCAGTGTTTCATTTTGTTGTGAATAAGGTCTCGCCATGGACTCCTTGTCTTCGTTTGTGTGAAGGTCCTGAACCAGGTTGTTGATGTTGCTGGTTCTGAACACCACAGGAATCCTGTATGGGGTTTCTGAGGGGTGGCTAGTGGGTTTGAACTACCAACCTTGTGGTCCAGTGCTTATCCTACAGTGCCATACCAGGACTCCCGTGAATCAGGTAGGTTGCTGGACATTTGCTGAAGGAAGAGTTACTGAGGAGTCGGTGGAGCACCTGCAAAACACTACCTCTTGGGAGAGCCAAGGTGCTATTTCTATTATAATTGGTTTACCATGAACAGTGATGGGTGATGAGCAAAGAATCTTCACATTTGAGAGAACCCTGATCCACTACCACTTTGTCTTCCAAGGGACGACTAAGCTAACTGTCTGATGAAACCCTGGTTTCATTTTCTAGATTTGCAATCTATAAAAGATCACATAAAACAGAGCTATTCCAACTCCTGACCCAGAAGTGCCACATAGTAGCTGCTCAATAAATGTTTAGTGCATAAAGGAAAGCACTCTTGAATTGTAATTCACTGCTTATCCTTATTATCATTATTATTATTTGGTAAGAAGTCCTTGAGTACATGATTTGATGATGTTCAAATTCTTCTGTCTGAGATTCAGGGTACAGTTAACAGTAACAGAGTAGCTAGAGAAGAAGGTGGCAGGCATGGGAAGAAATAGTTTAAATATTATGACCTGAACAAAATTTTTGCCAATCTCATGTTTTTTGAAAGGTATCCACGAGGCTTTTAGATACTTGTTGTTGTTACAAGTGTTATTGAGTTGGTTCGGACCCACAGCAACCCTATATAGGATTTCCAAGGAGCGACTGACGGGTTCGAATTACCAACCTTTCAGTTACCAGTTCAGTGCTTATCCTACAGCGCCATACCAGGACTCTTTTTTCATTACTTATTTACTTAAACATTTACAATTTAAGCCAAACTCTAAAAACAATCCAGATAAAATAATTGGCTCTAACTTCATTAAGAAGGATTTTTCCTGCCCGAACCTGAATTTCTTTCTCATACAATATGTATCAACTAACAATTTCCCTATCTGGCCCATAAATGACCTCACAGTACAGCCAAGAAACCCAATTTGGGTTTTAATGCTATATTTAACATTATTTTTCACTTCTTAACTCAATATACCAGACCCACGCTTAAAGCATTATAGACTGTAAGTGGGCCCATTTATCAGAGTTCTTTTATAATCAGTAAAGCCCGGGGGAAAGGCAGTGGGAAGGTACTCAGCAACAAAATGAGTTTGCTTCTCCAAGCCCTTTAACACCAAACCACAGAAATGAAATCAAACTTGAATGCTCCGTATCTCCTCAAGATATATGTGGCAAACCCACTATGACCATAACTTCTTGAAACCACGTGTTTTCTGAAAAGACAATTATAACCTTAAGTCAGTAGCACCTTGAGTTTTTCAGTGCAGTGTCTTAGAGTCCAATGAATCCAGACAAGGGCTTTAAAAGGATCTTGGGGACCATTAAATCCATTGAGCTCATTTTACAATTGACAAAATCAATGGCCAGTGCTGTTAAGTGGCTCTCTCTACCCCAGGGGTCAGCAAACTTTTCCTTGAAAGGGCCAGGCGGCAAATCTTTAAGACTTTGTGTACCATATAGTTTCTGTCACAACTACTTAGTTCTGCCATTTGTAGTATGAATGACAATATGTAAATAAATGAGTATGGTTACGTTCCAATAAAACTTTATTTACAAAAACTTGTGGAGACCTAAAATCGGCCTATATGCCATAGTCCGCCAACCCTGACTTACATTATACAGCTGAATGTCAGAGTCAGACCAGACGCAACTTTTATGACTTGCTATGTTTACTTATGTATTCGTTCATCTAACCAATTACTCATAAGCGTCTACTATGTGCCAGATATGGGGCAGGATGGTAGGGCATTCTGTTGTACCTGATAATGCAGACTTCAAGTTCAGATTGTAGTATTCTATCACTAGGGATTAGGAGTTTTGGTAGCCTAGTGGTTACGAGTCGGGCTGCTAACCTCATGGTCAGCAGTTCAAAACTATCAACTGTTCCTTGGGAGAAAAATGAGACTTTCTATTCCTGTAAACAGAACCGACTCCACAGCACACCACCACCACCATCTATAGGGATTAAATTATTATTATATGAGATTAGATCATACAATTATTAATTGTGTTGTGTGATGTTTTTTGTTTTGTTTTCTAAATTTTTTATTGTGACTTGAGTAAAGGTTTACAGACAAGATCAGCCAATTCACATTCAACAAATCACAGACTTTGTTTCATCTCCATATTTATAATCCCCTCTGCTTCCTCCCTTTCCATTTGCATTCTACCCACCCTCTGGTCCCTTCTCAACTTTGTCCTTAGGAAAATATTGCCCTTTGGATTTTGAATCGTTGACCAGTCCATGGTGAGTAAACCTTGCTAGTGTTGTCTCCCTCCTCCCCCATAAACCTATTTATTCTGTGTTGGAAGACGTGCAGCCAGAGTGCTCCTTGGAGGCCAGGATCGCCAAACTTCGTCTTTCATACTTCGGACATATTGTCGGGAGGGACTAGTCGCTGGAGAAGGATATCATGTTTGGTAAGGTGGAGGATCCGAGAAAAAGACAAAGACCCCCAGGAGATGGAATGGCAAAGTGGCAGCATCAATGGGCACAAGTGTGGCAAAAATTGTGAGGTTGGCCCAGAACTGGGTAGTGTTTCAATCTGTTATGCATAGGGTCTCTATAAATCAGTACTGACTTGATGGCACCTAACAACGACAAATTGCTTGGCTGAAACTTGAAGGGTGGTTGCGGGTCATAGTCTCAGGTTCCTCCAGTCTCCCTCTGACCAGTAAAACTGGTCATTTTCTTTTATTATTAAATAATTTTGAGTTTTGTTTCACACTTCTCCCACTCCATCCAGGACCTTCTAATGCGATCACCTTCAGAGGACTTTGGCAGTGGTAGCAAGGTTCTTTGAGGTTCCAGCGTTCTGGAAACTGATGTCCATATATTCCATTAGTCCATTGGACGAATTGATTCCAAGTCTCTTTAATTCTTATCACTATTCTTTCCTCCGCACATGGAAAGACCAACAGCTGCAGGATGTAGAACATTGTCCTTGTGGAATATATTCTGCCAAAGAGCCATGATGTCCCCTGAGACTATGGTTCTGAGCCCCCAGGCCCATTAACCCATTGCCTCAAGATGTTTGATAATATCTAGGAAATTGTCAGAATTTTGCCTGCTGTACTCTCCACCACATTCCTAGTTGTGTTTTCAGGAAAAGAAAATGATCATGTACAAAATATCCTCTTTCAAACTGCAGTATGGCACTGCAGGATAATGCACTGATTTGAATCGCAAGATCAGCAGTTCAAATTCAACAGCTAGTCCTCGGAAACCCTATACAGGGTCACTGTGAGTCAGAGTCTACTCTACGGCACTTAACAACAACAACAAGTAAGTGGCTAATGATAGTGAACATTTCTTCATATATTTGTTGGCTGCCTGGATGCCTTCCTTAGTAAAGTGTCTGTTCATGCCCTGTAACCACTTTTTAGTTGGTTTGATTGTCTTTTTCTTGTAGAGGTATTGTAGTTTCCTATAAATTTTAGAGATTAGTCCCTTGGCTGATATGTCATTACAAAAAATATTTTCCCAGTCTGTAGACATCCTTTTCACTCTTTTGGTGAAATATTTTGATGCACATAAGTTTCTAACTTTTAGGAAGTTCCAGTCATCTATTTTGTCCTCTATTGTTTGTGTGATTTTTGTAATGTTTAATAGTGCATGTATACCATGTATTGTTGTTAAGTGCCATTGAGTTGGTTCCAACTCATAGCGACCCTGTATAGGTTTTCCCAGGAGCAGCTGGTGAGTTTGAACCACCGACCTTTTGATTCAAACTGGCCTTGCGGTCCAGTGCATTATCCTACAGTGGACCCATAAATTTGTCTTTATTTTTTCAGTAATGATCTTTATGGTTCTAGGTTTTACATTTAGGTGTTTAATCTTGTTGAGTTTGTATTTGTGTATCTACAAATGGATTTCCAGTTCTGCCAGCACCATTTGTTGGAAAGAGTATTTCTTCCCCATTTGATGTGTTTTGACCCGTTGTCAAAAATATGTGGATGGATTTCCTTCTGGGTTCTCAATTCTATTCCATTGATCTATGTACCTTTCGCTGTACCACTATTAGGCTATGTTGACCACTGTGGCTATGTAGTAAATTTTGAGATCAAAGAGTTAGAGGTCTCCAACATTGTTCTTGCTCTAAAGCAGTGCTTTGCTTATCCAAAGTCTCTTTTCTTTCCATATAAAATTCATGATCATTTTTTCCATCTCTTTAAAGAATGATGTTGGAATCCAGATTGGGATTGTGTTATATCTATAGGTTGCTTTGGATAGTATTGACGTTTTCACAATGTTAAATCTACCATTCCATAAGCATGGTATGTTTTGCATTTTTGTATGTCTTTTTTTTTTTTTTTTTTTTTCTTGGAGTCCTCTTTTGGAGTTCTCTTTGAATAGAGCTTTTGTTTCCCTGGCTTGATTATTCTTACATGTTTAATCTTTTGGGTGGCTATAGTAAATGGTAGTTTTTTCCTATTTCCTTTTCATAGCTGTCTTTATTAGTATAGAGGAATCCAACTGATTTTTGTATATTGATCTTATACTTCCCACTTTTCTGAATCTTTTCAATGAGCTCCAATAATTATCTTGCTTTGTCTTTGGGATTTTCTATGTATACGATCATATTGTCTGCAAATAGAGAGAGTTTTACTTCTTCTTTGCCAATTTGGATGCCTGTAATTTCCCTTTCTTGACTTACAGCTCTGGCTAAGACTTCCACACAATATTGAATAAGCATGGTGATAAATGGCTTCCTGGTCTGCTTCCTGTTCTCAAAGGGAATGCTTTCAGATTCTATCCATTGAGATTGTATGTGTGCTTTTAAACATGTTGAGGAATTTCCCTTTAATTCCTATTTTATTTAGTGTTTTTATCAAGAATGGATGTTGGATTTTGTCAAATAACTTTACTGCATTATTTTATATGATCATGTGGTTCTTTTCCTTTTTAAAAAAAATTACATGGATTATGTTGATTGCTTTGCTAATATTGAACCATCCTTGAATCCCTGGTATGAAGTCCACTTGGCCATGATGTATTACTTTTTTGATATGTCATTGAATTCTTTTGGCTAGGATTTTGTTGAGAACGTTTGCATCTATGGCTCATGAGTAATATTGGTCTATAATTTTCTTTTTAGTCATGTCCTTGCTTGGTTTTGATATGAGTGTTATGCTCGCTTCATAAATTGTATTCGGTAGTTTTCCATCCTTTTCTACAGAATAGTTTGTGTAACATGACTGTCAGCTCTCCTCTGGATGTTTGGTAGAATTCACCAGTAAAACTATCCAGGCCTGTACTTTTTTGTATTGGGAGCTGGGTTGTTTTGGGTTTTTTTTTAATGACCTGATCAATTTCTTCTTTTATTATAAGTGTGTTCAAGTTTCCTAAGTCACTCTGTGTAAGTTTAGGCAGGTAGTGTTTTTCTAAAATTTATCCATTTCTTCTAGATTTTCAAATTATTGGAGTACAAGTCTTCATGGTATTCTGTTATTATCCTTGTTATTTCCATTGATTCCGTTTTGACATCACCCAAATCATTTCTTATGCAGGTTATTTGCATCTTCTCCCTCTTTGCTTTTGTTAAATCTGCCAATGGTTTGACAATTTTATTAATCCTTTCAAAGAACCAACTTCTTGCCTTGTTTCTCTGTTTTCTAATTCAATTATTTCTTTTCTTCTGGTGAGTGTAGAGTTACTTTGCTTGTCTTTTTCTAATTGTAGGAGATGTTATGTTAATGTGTGGATTGGGGTTTTTTCTTCTGTGGATATGTGTGCATTTATTGCTATAAATGACTTCACTGCTTTTGCTGTGTCCCAAAGGCTTGGGTATGTTGTGTTTTCATTCTTATTTGCTTCAAGGAATTTTTTAATTTTTATTTCTTATTTGTTTTGTTACCCAGAAGCTTTAAAGCAGGGTGTTATTCAGTTTCCACATATTTGATTTTGTTTCTTTCATCTTCCCATTGTTGATTTCTAATTTTATAGCATTGTAATCGGGAAGATGGTTTGTAGGATTTTGATATTTTTATATTTATTAAGATTTACTTTGTAGCCTAATGTATAATCTATTCTGGAGAATGTCCTATGTGCATTGAAATAGGTTGGGGGTCCTGGTGTAGAGCCTGGACTGCAAAGTCAGTTTGAACCGCAAGGTCCGAGGTTCAAGCTCACCAGCCGCTCCTTGGACACCCTATACAGGGTCTCTATGGGTCAGAACCGACTCAACGACACACAACAACAGCATTGTTGGGTTGAGTGCTCTGTATAAATCTATGAAGTCAAGTTGGTTGATTGGGTTTGTACTTCCTCTTTGCATTTGTTGAGTTTCTTTCTGGTCATTCTGTCCTTTTTCGAAAGTGATGTTTTAAAATCTCCTACTCCTGGTGTGGTGCTGTGGGTTAATATGCCAGACTGCAAAGCCATTTGAACTGCAAGGTTGGCGGTTCAAGCTCACCAGCTGCTCCTCAGAAACCCTATACAGGGTCGCTATGGGTCAGAATCGACTAAATGGCACTTGACAACAACAACAACTCTTATTATAGAATTGTCTATTTCTTTCTTCAATTCTATTAGAATTTGATTTATGTATTTTGAGGTTCTTTCATCGGGAACATAGATATTTATTACGGTTATGTCCTCTTGTTCAATTTACACTTTGATCACGAGATAATGTCCTTCTTTGTCTCTTATACTGGTTTTTGCCTTAAAGTCTATTTAATCTGAAATTAATATTGCTACTCCTGCTCACAAGTCGGGCTACTAATCCCAAGGTCGGCAGTTTGAAACTACCAGCAGTTCTGCAGGAGAAAGATGAGGCTTTCTGCTCATGTAAAGATTTACAGCCTTAGAAACCCTAGACAGGGTCCCTATGAGTCAGAATCGACTCCACAGCATGTAACCACCACACCACCAGCTAGGCATATTTTTCCATCCTTTAATTTTTAATCTGTTTGTCTTTGTATGTAATGTGTGTCTCTTGAAGGATCCTGTTTCTGATCCATTCTCCTACTCTCTGTCTCTTGACTGGTGCATTTAATCCATTGGTGTTCAGTCACTTTGCTGTGTGTTTTTGTTGTGCTGCGGTCATTTGTTCCACATGACTTCCTGTGTTATGTTCGTTTTGTTTTTTTCGTGTGTGTGTGTGTGATTCTTCTTATCAATTTCTTCACAGTTTTAATGCTTACATAATCCTCATGGATTTTTCTTTACTTGATTTGTTGTGAAGGTGTATTAAATTTCTTTGAGGCTACCTTATAATTTATTTATTTCTTCCCCATTTTAAAACAGTCTGTCTTATCTTGAAGTCTACTTGACTTCCTTGCCATTTGGAATTCTGTAACTAGACTTTTCCCTCTTTTTGCTTTGCAATTGTCTTCATTATAGATTGATGTCTCTAATTCCCAATTTTCAATCTGGTAGTTTGTTTTACTCTGAGTGGTGTTGCCATGTATGTCATTCTCCAGCTGTCTGCTGTTGTTGGTTCTCAGTACAAAGGTCTCCTTTTAGTTTAGTTTTGTGTTTTTTTTGGTAAAGTTGGCTTGGTTTTCACAAATTCTGTCAATTTCTATTTATCTGGAAATATGCTAGTTTTGTGATCCTATTTGAGGGACAGTTTTGCTGAGTATGTGATTCTTGGTTGGCAGGTTTTTTTTTACTTTCAGAGTTTTGTATATGTCTCCCCGTAACCTTCTTGCTTGCATGGTTTCTGCTGAGAAATCAACATCTAATCTTATTGGTTTTCCTTTCTTGGTGACATTTTGTTTTTCTCAAGCTGCTTTCAAGATTCTTTCCTCGTCTTTGATTTTGGAGAGTTTGATTATGATATGTCTTGGTGATTTTCTTTTGAGGTGTATCCTGTTTGAGGTTCATTCAGCTTCTTCAATGTTTATCTTCTCATCTTTCATGATGTTAGGGAAAATTTCTTCCAGCAGCTCTTAGACTATCTTTTCTGTGCTTTTCATTATCTCTTCCTGTTCTGGAATTTTGATTACTTGTAGGTTATTCCTCTTCCTGATAGCTCACATTAATCTTAGTCTTTCTCTAGATGTTTTCATTCTTTTTTCTGATTGTTTACTAGCTTATTAGTATTGAGAGATTTATCTTCAAGGGCACCAATTCTGGCTTCCATTGATTCAAATCTACTCTTTTGCCCTTTCAATGTATTGTCCATTTCTAATAACTTATTATTAATCTTCTGGATTTCTGCTTGTAGGTTTTGTTTTGTCTCTAATCTTTTATCTATTTTATTTGATTGTTCCTGTAGACCTTTTCTGAATCCTTCCTTGTTTTCCTCGACCTTTCTGTCAATTGTTTAGAAGTAACTAAATATAATTCTCTTGAATTATTTTGCAAGTAGTTCCAGTGCCTCTTCTTTCTCTAAACCATCTTCTAGCTCTACCTCTTGGTCTTTGGTTTGAGCTACTCTGTATTGGTTTTTCATGTGAACAGAATTTTCTATTGCTTTTGAGGCATTGTGGTGTTACTGTATTTGTATTAAGTTGATGAATGCATGTTGGTGTATTCTTAGGCACTTGCCAACTACCTCCTGGTGGGTGTGATCAAGATATGAGCTTGTGAGCCGTTCCCTGTTTACTCTTTGTGCAGTTCAGCTCAGGGTGGATTTAGCTGATGATGGTTGTTGGAGTTGATCCAGCAATTGACTCTAGACCAGCTGGCTGGGTTGTAGAGGGCATGGCTGTGGTTGTGTCTAATGGCCATCATTGTCTCCACAAGAGAAGAAAAACAAACAAACCAGCAAATAGCAGCAAAAAAAACCCCACAAAAATTAGCACAGAAAGAAGAAAAAGAACAAAAACAAATAAAAATTAGGTACTGCATCCTCTCCTTCAATATGCAGTAAGCCTCTGTATTACCCACTGGCCTCTTGCCTTCACAACCACCTGAGAAAGTTCAAGGTGGTCCTGCTGCACCAGTCTGGTTGCATGGAAAAGCAGTCTTTGTTTTGCCTCCCCCTACACCTGCATCTGTTCTGCTACTTCTCCTAGTGAGAGCTAATCAAGAGCTGGCCAGGGCTGATTTTGCAGGTTTGGCTCATGGCCTGCCCGAGTGGGGTTAATGTGGTTAGCTCTCTCCTGTTTCAATAAGGTTCACAACCTCTGAGCAGCTCCAAACACTGGGAAGGTAGGAGCTTCCCTGGGGGTGTATGCTGGTGGAGGACAGCCTCACCTCTGGTCACCAGGGGAATGTGGAGAACCAGACCATGACAGGAAATCACACCTTTGTCTCTACAAGCCACAGGTAAGTTTCTGTAATGTGAATATGTTTTCTTGTCTTTGTAGCTTCTCACAGACATTCAAGATGGCAGCTGCAGATCCCGTCGACCACCACAGTTCAGCTGCATGTGCCCAACTCTCTCTTCCAGTAAGCACTACATCCACTTCTCTATCCCTTTGTCTGCAGCTCAGAGTTCCAGGACCACCCTCTGCATCTATCTCATCCAGTGTTCCATATACTTGCTGCAGGGGGTCCACGCAGTCTTTCTGCCTATAGAAGCATCACTCTCTATGAATTATGTCTGAAGGGCACATCTCCAATAAGAAAGCAAATTTCTGATTACAGAAACCTTCTACGGGTCATAAAAGTTTGATCTCCTTTAGCATTAGTAGCACAATGCAGGTTTGTGCTCCCAAATGCACAGGTGTCCTGATAACTTTATTACCAGACAGAAGCCTTCCAGATTTCTGGGGACAGCACCCCTAACCTAGCCCTGAGTCATGAAGATTTCTAGCAGGGAGTTGTCACAGCATTTGGCCCCTCCTCCTGCCTTCCTAATAATACACATTCTCTGCTAAATGATATCATGGGGAGAAACCACTTTCAGAGACTAGGTCCAAAGGGACTGACCCATGGGAAACAGGGACAGGAGAGGTGTTGAGTGATCCACAGAATCTTTCCACAAATATTTATCAGCCCCTACAATGTGCTGGGGAAAAGAGAACAGTAGAGAGAGGATTCTGTTCTAGTGGGCATACATTAGAGTGGAAGTTGCCAGCCTCATGGATGGGTAATAAGAACCACCGGTGCAAAGATCCTGAGGCAGGTACTTGTTTGATATGTCCAGTGTGGTTAGACTAAAGCATGGTACATACACTCAGCAGTGGAGTTGAGGTTCCAAACAAATGAAATCAAAACTGCAGCATGCCTCTGAGTCAATGTCTGCCAAGCCAAGCACTTACTCCACAAGGCATGACCCAAGACAATGTACTGGGATGCAGGATGAAGGCATGAGCATGATTATGTGAATGGGTTTGGGGTATATAAAAATGAGAACGAAATTATGCTTGGTTCAGAGGATACGCTATTGGCTCCTTCTCTTAGTCATTCTCTCTGAAGGTAATGAACCAGGTGGGTTACTGGGAATTTCTTGAGGGAAGAGGGACATTGAGGAGTCTGTGGAGCATCTGCAGTACTTCCGCTCTACTGCCTCATTAAGTAAATACAGAGATTATATTGTTGTTGTTGTCAGGTGCCATCGAGTCGGAACCGACTCATAGCGACCCCATGCACAGCAGAATGAAACAATGTCCGATCCTGGGCCAACCTCACTACCGCTGCCACACTTGACACCATCAATGATGCCACCTGGCCAATCCATCTCATTAGGGGTCTTCCTCTTTTTCTCCGACCCTCCACCTTACCCAGCACGACATCCTTCTCCAGCGACTGTTCCCTCCGGACAATATGTCCAAAGTATGAGAGACGAAGTTTAGCCATCTTGGCCTCCAAGGAGCACTCTGGCTACACTTCTTCCAAAACAGATCTATTGGTTCTTTTGGCAGTCCATGGCACTTTCAATATTCTCTTCCAACACCACAACTCAAAGGCATCAATTCTTCTACGATCTTCCTTATTCACTGTCCAGCTTTCGCATGCATAGGAGGTTATTGAAAATACGATGGCTTGGGTCAGGCGCACCTTAGTCCTCAAGCTGACATCTTTACTCTTCAACACTTTAAAAAGTTCCTGTGCAGCAGATTTGCCCAATGGAACACATCGTCTAATCTCTTAACTGCTGCTTCTGTGAGTGTTGACAGTTGATCCAAGATTATGTTATATTATTAAACCACAAACCCCACACAATTCACAAGTAGCTTAAAAAGCTCTGTACAGAAAACAAAACAAAAAATCAAGATTTAAGATAAGGCTAATAATGCAAACACAAGAGAAAAGCAAGAAAATAATAGCATTCACTGGACTGTGAACCATCAAAGTTAGCAGTTCAAACCCACCAGCTGCTCCTTGGAAACCCTATACAGGGTTGTTACGAATCAGAACTGACTCGACAGCACTTAACAACAACAAATCTCCAAGTATGGGGCCGCTATAAGTCCTGGGTAAAGTAATAATAATCATAATGATGATCTAACACAATACTTTCAAAAGATTTTAGCCACCACATTTCACATCACAATACAAAGGAGTTTCAAAAAGTTCATGGAAAAATGTAATTGAAAAATAATAGAAATTTTCCACCAACTTTTTGAAGGAAGCTTCCTTGTATATTTTTCACCGACATGTAAAAATACAGCTATAGAGATACACCTACATAGAGATACAGTGAGTCATTTCCTTGAAATAAATCTCTCTATATATATATTTATAAGGAGTCCTGATAGTGTAGTGGGTTACACATTAGGCTGTTAACCTCAAGATCAACAGTTAGAATACACCAGCAGCTTCATGGGAGAAAGATGAGGATTTCTGCTGTCATACAGATTTATGTCCTATACAGGGTTGCTATGAGTTGGGACCAAATCAATGGTACACAACCACCATCACCATAGAGCTGTAAGTATATAACAAAAATTTAAATTTCTCAAAACAATATTTGTTATTTATTAATGATGTATTCTGACATCTTCTCTTTTATTTTATTAAAAATGATAACAATTGTGATTAACATCATCATCCACCAACAGGTTGTAAGAGGCAGTTTGTCTTCTTAAGCTGTCCTTTGAAACCTTCTGTTCAGCTCGTTTCTTCCATTCGCTTTAGCATCTCTACACTGGAGAGCAGGTTTCAGTCTCTTCTGACATCAATTTTGATCTTTTCTTTCTTTCCTGTTTTTGTAATGAGCTTTTCCTTTCTTCCTGTTCTTGATGTCATCCCACAACTCCTCTGGTCTTTGGTCATTAGTGTCTAATGCATCAAATCTGTTCTTGAGATGATCTCTAAATTCAGGTGGGATATGTTCAAAGTCATACTTTGACTCTAGTTTCTGTCACCAAGGCTATATTTTCCAACTATTGATTCTTCTTCTTTGTGTCCAACCTTCGCATTCTAATAACCAGAAATTATCAATGTATTTTGATTACATGTTTGATCAATGTCAGACTGTAGAATTCTTTAATTTAATTATTACTGGCTTTCGCAGTTGGTGTGTAACTCTGAATAAAAGAATTATAATTCTTCTTGAGTGTAGTACCGTTAAGTGCCACTGAGTCGTTTCTGACTTACAGCGATCTTATATAGGGTTTCTGAGGAGCAGCTGGCAGGTTTGAACTGCTCACCTTGTGGTTCGTAGTCCAGGGCTGATCCTACAACACCACATCAAGAGCCCAAATTTTCCTGTGGCCATCCAGAATATGGATATTATCCTATCACAGCCAGCATTGTACTTCAAGAAAGATCTTATAATGTTCTTTTTGATGATGAGTGCAATGCTATTCCTCTTCAATTTGTTGTTCCCAGCATAGTAAACCATGTGATCGTCAGATTCAAAATGACCAATACCAGTCCATTTCAGCTCACTAAAGCCAAGATATTGATCTTTATTTGTTACATTTCATTTTTGACAACTTTCAATTTTTCTAGATTCATACTTCGTACATCCCATGTGATTATTAAAGAATGTTTGCAGCTGTTTCTTCTCATCAGCAAATGAAGGCCCTGATGGCTTTACTCCAGTTGCATCATTGTGGTCAACTCTATTTGAGGAGGCAACTCTTCCCCAGTCGCATATTGATTGCCTTCCAACCTGAAGGGCACATTTTGTAGCACTATATCTGATAATGTTTTGCTTCTATGTACAATGTTCACATCTTCTGGTACTATATCTGACAATGTTCCACTTCAGTGGCTAAACATACAGAAGTAATCCGCCTCTCCTTTTGCCTAGTCTGTCTTAGTCTGGAAGCTCTGCTAAAACCTGTCCACCATGGGTGACCCTGCTGGTATTTTAAAGTGTGGTGGCATAGATTTCAACATCACAGCAACATGCAAGCCACCACAGTATGACAAACAGACAGGTTAGTGGCGGACAACACACAGAGATGCGCTTTCAAAAAAATCAAGTCACACATGTTAACATTCATGGAGAAGAAACAATATCACCCTAATATATTTTCAAGGAAACAAGAACAATCCTTTAGTCAGATCGACAGTGCCATCTTAACCACCTCCTGAGTCTGTCTTCACTTCTCAAAACGAATATGAACACTCACCGGTGTTTGTCAAAGATGAACATAAAATGGAAGCACAGGGCTTGGAATCTTGCATTTTACTGTCCATGCTCTGGGGAAAGCTAGTCCATTAAGTCACTTATGTTTGCTTCCTGGTCTCTTGTCCATCTACCTAGAAGAGAAATGATATCTGATTTTGATTATCTTCTTTGTACACACGTGCTATACATGTTTAAAAAGAACCGTATCATTCACACCATTTTACTCCTTGAAAGAATTCTTCTCCTGGACATATCACATATGAATAGTCTTTTGACTCTTAGACCTCCACCCCCCCGCTCAATTTACATCATGGTTCACTTTGTGAAACTACTGGTGACAATGAGTGAGAGGGGTGAGGGGTTCTTTCATTTTGTGTGTGTATGTGTGCACAAGAACCATATTTACTGGAGAGAAATCCATTTTACTATGCAGAGAAACACTCACATTTGATTAGAAACCAATGTCAAGAAGACCTACTAAATGAAAGGGCTATTAGGCCAACATAAAGGGCCCATAAAGAAGCCCCTTTCAATTTTGGAGTGTCTTCATGGGCCAATAGGACAACAATTCCCTAGAATATTCCCAAAACAACAAAAGAAGACAGAGTAGTTCTGAATTTAAAGGTAAGAGTTATGATCAAAGCACAAAGCACACGTCACAAAAGCTCAGATTCTCCTAATTGTGTGTGAAAATCAAAACCACTGGCCATTCCTCCCTTCCTTCTACTTCCCATGTTCAGAACAATGGCTTACCTTCCCCTTAGTGACTTCTGCCTTTGCCCTCCTGTGTGTGTGCCCTCCCCTCTCATCCTGCACTGCTAGGACAATGGCCTTAGACTGCCCTCAAGTCCTGACCCAGCCTCTGCTTGTTCCCTCATTTTTCCCTCTTGCTAACGTTCTGAGCAGTCTTTATGTCTTCAATACAGACATTCCTGGAGGCTGTTATTTTCACAGACCCACACAATGTGGGTAATTTGTACGGGCAGCAACATTTATGAAAACCTGTCTTCCCTTCCTCTGCCCGGCAGCCTATTATCTCTTCCTGCTAGCACTTGCAGTAAAGTCACAGCCTAAAAATTGTGACATTACCAGGATATCCAAGGCAACCAATGATAAGGTCCTAAACAGAATCATTTCAATACAAGAGGTAGCATAGCGCAAAACTGAAGGCAACAAGGCACAGGATTCAACATATATCTTTATTAATATGAAACTGAGTCAAAGTGATGGCTGGCTACCATAGTGTCCTTTGGCAAATTATACAAAGAAGAAGTGGCATAAATTAAGAATCTAAAGGGTCATGCCATAATTCTATATAAAGTGCATTAAAAGGATTGTTGTTGTTGTTGTTAAGTGCCATCGAGTCGGTTCCGATTTACTGAGGGCAAAAAGAATGGAAAGAAGTATCTCCAAAGTGTCTTAAGTGTCAAACACTTAAGATGCCAATTGTTGTTCAGTCAGACGCACTGGACTAGAGGCATTCGTTATTATTCATTCTTTTTTAGCGCATGTTGAATCAGCTAATGGTTAACTAATAGGTTTTCTTTAATCATACATTACATACATGACTTTCATCATAATGTATTACTGAACTGTGAAATAACCTGCGTCATCATTCTTGTCATAAGTCACAAACTTTCAGTGGCTCCACATTACAAGCACCCAAGGTAGCCTAGAGAGGGCTATAGACCTTCAGAAAATGCACCAATTCCCACCTAAGATGCCTCAACTAGCAATTGTTGTTGTTACTGTTGCTGTTGTTGTATCAATGCTACCTAAATAAAAGCAGAGCACTTGGTGTGCAAAAGTCTTCAAGATATATTCCCGCATGCCTCCAACCAGACTGCTACCTTTAAACACCTTGAGTTATCCCTGATCCTCCAAGATTTGTTAGGTGCTATCGAGTTGGTACTGACTCATAGCAACCCTATGCACAACAGAATGAAACACTGCCGGTCCTGGGCCAACCTCAAAATTGTCGCCACGCTTGAACCACTTTGCCAATCCATCTCGCTGGGGGTCTTCCTCTTTTTCTTTGACCTTCCACCTTACCAAACATGATATCCATCTCCAGTGACTGGTCCCTCCTGACAACATGTCCTAAGTATAAGAGACAAAGTCTGGCCATCCTGGCCTCCAAGGAGCACTCTGGCTGTACTTCTTTCAACACAGATCTACTGGTTCTTTTGGCAGCCCATGGTACATTACAATATTCTCCTCCAACACCATAACTCAAATGCATCAATTCTTCTATGGTCTTCTTATTCACTGCTCAACTTTCACATGCATATGAGGTTATTGAAAATACCATGGCTTGGGTCAGGTGCACCTCAGACCTCAAATTGACATCTTTGCTTTTCAACACTTTAAAAAGGTCTTGTGCTACAGATTTGCCTAATGCAATACGTCGTTGGATTTCTTGACTGCTGTTTCCATGAATGTTGATGGTTGATCCAAGAAAAATGAAGTCTTTGACAACTTCAACCTTTTCTCCCTTGATAAGAATGTTGTTTATTGGTCCAGTGGTGGGGATATTTGTTTTCTTTATATTGAGATGCAATCCATACCGAAAGCTATGGTCTTTGGTCTTAATCCAATATTTTAAGTCCTCTTCACTTTCAGCAAACAAGGTTGTATCATGTGCATATCACAGATTGTTAATGAGTCTTCCTCCAATCCTGATGCCACGTTTTTCTTCATATATCCCAGCTTCTTGGATTATTTGCTCAGCATACAGGTTGAATAAGTATGGTGAAAGAATACCGCCCTGTCATAAACCTTTCCTAATATTAAATCATTCGGTGTTCCTATGTTCTGTTCGAACAACTACCACTTGGTCTACATACAGGTTCCTCATGAGTACAATGAAATGTTCCAGAATATTCATACTTCACAATGTTGTCCATAGCTTGTCAGGATCCACACAATCAAATGCCTTTGCATAGTCAATAAAGCACAGGTAAATATCTTTCTGGTATTCTCTGCTTTCAGCCAAGATCCATCTGATGTCAGCAATGATATCCCTCGTTCCACAGCCTTTTTTGAAACCGTCTTGAACCTCTGGAAGTTCTCTGTCAATGTATGCTTGCAGCCATTTCTGTATTACCTTTAGTAAAACTTTACTTGCATGGGATATCAACGATATTTTCCGATGATTTCTGCATTCCATTGGGTCACTTCTCTTTCGAATGGGCACAAATACGGATCTGTTCCAATCAGTTGGCCAGATAGTTGTCTTCCAAATTTCTTGGTATAGATGAGTGAGTGCCTCCTGTGACACCTCACTTTTTTGAAAGATTTCTATTTGTATTCCATCAAATCCCGGTGCCTTGTTCAATGCACCTTGGACTTCTTCCTTCAGTATCATTGGCTCTTGATCATAAGCTATCTCTTGAATTGGCTGAACATTGACCATTTCCTTTTGGTACAGTGACTCTGTGCATTTCTTCCATCTTTCTTTGATGCTTTCTGCACCATTCAATAATTTGCACAGAGAATCCTTCAATAATGCAAGTTGAGGATTGAATTTTTTCTTCAGTTCTCTCAGATTGAGAAATGCTGAGCATGTTCTTCCCTTCTGGTTTTCTAACTCCAGATCTTTGCACATTTTGTGAAAATATTTGACTTTATCTTCTCGAGCTGACCTTTGTGATTTTCTGTTCAGCTCTTGGACCTCTTCATTTCTTCCATTTGCTTTAGCATCTCTACATTGGAGAGCAAGTTTCAGAGTCTCTTCTGACATCCATTTTGATCTTTTCCTTCTTTCTTGTCTTCTTAGTGACCTTTTGCTTTCTTCCTGTATGATGTTCTTGATATCATCCCACAACTCTTCTGGTCTTCTTCTGTCTTTAGTGTTTAATGTATCAAATCTGTTCTTGAGATGATCGCTAAATTCAGGTGAGATATATTCAAGGTCAAATTTTGGCTCTCGTGGACTTGTTTTCATTTTTTTCAGCTTCAGTCTGAATTTGCATATGAGCAATTGATGGTCTGTTCCACAATCTGCTCCTGGCCCTGTTTTGACTGATAGTTTGGAGCTTTTCCACCATCTCTTTACACACATGTAGTCAATTGATTTCTGTGTATTCCATCTGGTGAGGTCCACGTGGTAAGGTCTTTTATGCTGTTAAAAAAAGGTATTTGAGATGAACAAGCCATTGGTTTTGCAGAATTCTATCATGTGATCTCCAGCATCGTTTCTATCACAAAGGCCATATTTTCCAACTACTGATCCTTTGTTGCCAACCTTTGCATTCTAATCATCAGTGAATATCAATATATCTTGATGGCATGTTTGATCAATTTCAGATTGAAGAAGTTGGTAGACTTCTTCTATTTCATCCTCATTGGCTTTAGTGGTTGGTACATAAATTTGAATAATAGTGGTATTAACTGGTCTTCCCAGTAGGCGCATGGATATTATCCTATTACAGAGAACATTGTATTTCATGGCAGATCTGGAAATATTCTTTTTGACAATGAATGCAATGCCATTTCTCTTCAATTTGTCACTCCCAGCATAGTAAACCTTGTGATTGTCAGATTGAAAATGGCCAATACCAGTCAATATCAGCTCACTAATGCCTAGGATATCAATGTTTTTGCATTCCATTTCATTTTTTACAATTTCCAATTTTCCTAGAGTCATACTTCGTACATTCCATTTTCCGATTATTAATGGATGTTCACAACTGTTTCTCTTCATTTGTATTTTGATCCTCCAAGAAACAAATGCCAAAGGGGATTAAAGACACAAAAGTTTCAATCAGGAGAAATGTCATATAAAGGAAATACAGAAGGGGCTGGGCAAGGCTCTGAGTGTGGACAGACACACCATTACCTGGATGAAAGTATTCTAGACTAGTTAAAGTCCTGGGAAGGTTCAGCAAAGCTGTCCGGGAGTTCTTGAGTCAAGGTTAGCCAACAAAGTAGTCTATGTCTCTAGAAATGGATCTGTCTTCATATTGCCACCACACTCAGTCATCAGTGGGAAGCAGCCTGTGAAAGGCATGACCCATGATGTAGCCAGAGTGCAGTAACTGGGACCCTGGGTCAGCTGCTCCCCAGTGAAGGTCATTAGTAAAGTGCATCCTAGTGGCCAACATACTCCTCCCTACGTAGATATTGACAACTTTATACCTATACAATTAATCTTGAGTTCAACATTCAAACTTTCCCTCCATCCCTCCATCTAGCTCACGTGTAAACCTTATTTTCTAGCAGTTCTGCTTTGTACATCTTACCTTAGTCTAACTACACCTGGAACCCATATAGTTGGTCCCATATGAGCCAGAGTGGTCACCATATTGCTTTCTCTCATGCGATGCCTTTCCCACCCTAAACTCTCTTTTCAAGTTCCTACGTACTCTATACGCAAAGACTTTTGATTGTGTGGATCATGACAAGCTATGGACAACACTGCGAAGTATGAGTATTCCAGAACACTTAATTGTGTTCATGAGGAATCTGTACCTGGACCAAGAGGCAGTTGTTCGAACAGAGCATGGGAACACTGAATGTTTTAAAATGAAGAGAGGTGTGCGACAAGGTTGTATTCTTTCACCATACTTATTCAACCTGTATGCTGAGCAAATAACCCAAGAAGCTGGGTTCTATGAAGAAAAACATGACATCGGGATTGGAGGAAGACTCGTTAACAATCTGCAATATGCAGATGATACAACCTTGCTTGCTGAAAGTGAAGAGGACTTAAAACATTTACTGATGAAAATCAAAGAGCACAGCCTTCAATATGGATTACATCTCAACGTCAAGAAAACAAAAATCCTCACCACTGGACCAATAAACAAAATTCTTATCAAGGGAGAAAAGATTGAGGTTGTCAAGG
>NW_006408536.1:25511090-25554977 GCF_000296735.1 Chrysochloris asiatica
CATGTAAACTATCACACAATAAAAGGGGGAAAAAAAAAAGAGAGAGAGAGATCAGACAACGTATTGCATTAGGCAAATCTGCTGCACAGGAACTTTTTAAAGTGTTGAAGAGCAAAGATGTCAGCTTGAGGACTAAGGTTTACCTGACCCAAGCCATGGTATTTTCAATAACCTCATATGGATGCAAAAGCTGGACAGTGAATAAGGAAGATCACAGAAGAATTGATGCCTTTGAATCGTGGTGTTGAAGGAGAATACTAAAAGTGTCATGGGCTGCCAAAAGAACCAATAGATCTGTTTTGGAAGAAGTGCAGCCAGAGTGCTCCTTACAGGCCAGGATAGCCAAACTTCATCTCTCATACTTTGGACATATTGTCAGGAGGGAGCAGTAGCTAAAGAAGGATATCATGCTGGGTAAGATGGAGAGTCAGAGAAAAAGAGGAAGACCCCCAATGAGATGCCAGGGGTCAGCATCGATGGACTCAAGTGTGGCAGCTGTAGTGAAGTTGGCCCAGGCTCAGACATTGTTTCATTCTACTGTGCATAGGGTCACTCTGAGTCGGTGCTGACTCGATGGCACCTAACAACAACAATGTACTCTATATACATAGGGTTTTCATTGAGTCCGGTGTATGTGAAAGTTGAATCATGAAAAAGAATGACAAAAGAAGAATTGATGTATTTAAACAAACATAATCATCTCAGAAGATAAACAGCCAAAATTTCCCTTAGAAGTGGGGTCATTAGACGTCAACACTCTTACTTTAGACACATCACCAGGGAAGACAAATCATTAGAAAAGGAAATCATAATTGTCAAAGTAAAGGGCCAGCAAAAGTGAGAGAAGCCCTCAATGAGACGGATTGACGTATAATGGCTGCAGACACATCAACGATCATGAAGATGGCATAGGACTGGGCAACATAGCTTTCTATTATCCTTAAGATCGGCATGAGTAAGCGCTAACTCAGGAGCAACAAGTAACAAAACCCCTCTTTAAGGTCTATCTGAAATGCCAATCCCACACAAAGACTCTCCTTATAACTCTCATAACCCTTGTCCCCCACTTAACCCCTATTCTAGTAGAGAGATTCTCTCCCCATACAAAACCTCCAGGTTACTTCTCCCACTTGGAGGTGAACACTTCCTGCTTGCTTTCATTCATTTGGTACATGTTTTATCTCCACAGCAGACCCAGAAAGGACTGTACCCATTTCTCCACTTCATGCTTATTGGTCTGATGCATCTCGAACCATGGACTCTAAATAAAGATAAATGTCCTTCTTTTTATTATTATTAGCTTATTTTTATGTTGATGTTGATTTTTCCCAAAGATGTTGCATAATAAACAGGAACAACTGAACAAAAGTCAGCCGGATCTTAACGTACAAAGCAAAAAGACATGAGACCTGAGCAGAAACATCATTAGTGCTTTATTCATGGAGAAATTCACACGGTATAATTAACTGATGCAGGAAATTGACCCAATAAATGATTGTTTTGTGAGAGATTTAAATATAATATCCTCTAATACCTCTTTAGCTCTCTATCTCTTTTTCTCAGATATCACTTATTGCAGGTCTAAGTGTCAATGTTATATTTAGAGTTTTTGTCTCTTGATCACTATATCAAATAAAACCACAATTAATACAAAGAAATACAAATATCAAATACCTTGAAGTTGCTTAAGAACCCCATAGCAAAGATCAACAGTTTCTTTATTAAAAAAATAATAATAATAAGGACTCTGTGAAAGAATTTCAACTGAGCTCAAGTCTTAGACTGAAAAGAAAATCAAGCTACATCTCACAGGATAGCAAGGAGCCCTTAAAACCCATCCATCTCTCCTTCAACAATGAAGGAGCCATCTCTTCCTAACTTGGTTTAGGAAAAATCCACGCTGACTTACAAATTTTTTTTCTCTTTTCCCTGAGTTCATTTATAATTAGGTTTCAAGAACCTCTATAACATGCTTCCAAGGCAGAAACATTTTTCTCCAAGACAATTTGTCTCTTTTAAATGTCATTAAAGTGTGATTGGCATCAAGCCCTTAGGGAGCTGAAACCCAGAGAGAGAACACATTACTAATAGCTAGTCAGGTGCCAACTGGCTCTAAGTTGCCAACTCCCTTTCCTGGAAAAACCAAGCATATCTAAGCAAAAAGGCCTTTGATGGTAATCAGAAGACATCCTTTGGCATCTAAATGCTGCTTGGCAAAGGATGAGACAGGATTGCAAACGCCACCTGAGTCATGGAGTGACTGGAACCATAGAGTCCAGATATACCCTGGATGAAGCAAGCATCAGGCCAGGATCCCAGAGAAAATCCTCAACCAAGTATTTCCCTGTCTTGCATGTTGATCTCAAAAAGGTGGTTACTGTGAGAAATAGTAGTCATACGTAATAAGTTTGCTAATAATATAGACAACCAAGAATAATAACAAGCTACTCTTACAGAGAAAACAACTCCTGGAGAAATGATTCTTTCCAAAATACATGCTGATTGTTTTAGAGTTCTGCTTCACCTGCTCCAGAAAATGTGTCCTTCATTTTACATTGGCCCTAAGAAACATCTTTATGGCACTGAATTGATCATTTGACTCACTTAAGTCAGCGTAGTTCTTGGGAGTTGGTAACACACAGGCCAAAAGAAATCAAGTTATTCAATGTGATGGTCCAAATCCTCAACTACCAAGGCCAGGGCTAGCACACCCAAGAATAGGACTGTCCCCTTAAAGTGGGAGAAGGCGGCAAGCAGAGTGGAAATGCCAGGAAACAGGAATGAGGGTTTCCTTTGCAGTAGTGGCAGCAGCTCTGCTGAGCTCCATAAACAAACAATTGCCATCAACCCCGACTCCTGGTAACCCCATGTGTGTCAGAGCAGGTTGTGCTTTCAGTGACTTTTAATGGCTGATCTTTCAGAAGGAAATCTCCAGGCCTTTCTTCCAAGGAGCCCCTAGATGGGCTCAAGCCTCCAACCTTTCCTTTAACAGCAGAGCATGTTAACCATTGACACCATTCAGGGACCTGAGCCTCATGGGAAAGCACGAAATGTAACTGAAGAGACAGAGGCAAGATGAAAGGAATGATAACCCAAAAGCAAAGCACTTAAAGTATGAGAAGAAAGCAATTTCAGTCATTTCTCCCTGACCTTGACCTTGGATATTATTTCTAAAATAGTTATAAACGGAATAACAAAGCAGTCTTAACTACTTAGCTTCTAAAACATGAAAAGACCAGAACACAAAGTCTGGGTAGGCAGTCTTCCTCTCATTATGCAAAATTGAAGGGGCTTCAAAAAGTCCGTGGAAAAATTCCATTGTCTTGGGATTTCTTTTTTTTCTTCATGAATTCTTTGATGCTCTTGTGTACTATTCCAACACATTTCATTTTGCTTTTCATTTTTAATTATCTTAAAAATTGGCGCATCTTATCTCAGGATTTTGCCTCAAAAGAATCCATTCTAAGTTTAAAATGATAGAGATAAATAATTTTGCATACTCTTATAATGTGAAAACCTGAAGTTCCTTTTTAACACTCCATGACAAAGCCTCTAAGAATTGCATAATGCTCCCTGCTTTTTGCTATTATCAACTTTATATTGCAGAGAATAAAAATTGATATCCTGAGTAATTTTGTCCTTGCCTGCAAGTGAAGTTCTTCCCATGCTGAGTAAATGAATTTTTTTTTAATTAAATAAATGTCATGCATAAGAATGGCCTCAACAACTCGATTATGTACACATATATTGACGGACATGGCAAAGAAACTGATCATTTTTTCATACCTTCTACTGTTTATTAGAACCAAGGACAAGAAAAAGTAAATTATTTTGACAGTTATATTCTTAAGAATTTCTACAAGCACAGTATTTGCTTTCATACTGAACTACATCATAAATATGCATCTTCTTATTAAATTCACCCTAGTCAAAGAGAATAAGAAAGCCCCATTTACCCAAGTACTTCATGAATTTATTCAACATGCATTTTATAAGATACTTTTCAGTCATAATCAATTTCCTTTCTTCTATAAAGAGTTTCCACAGCACACATTCTATTCTAGCACTCATGGAACATTCTACAGCACATTGTTGTTGTTGTTTAGCGCCGGCGAGTCAGTTCCGACCCATAGCGACCCTGATTGGGTTTTCGAGGAACAGCTGGTGAGCTTGAACCGCCAATCCTGCAGTTCAAGCCAACTTTGCAGTCCAGCACATTAACCCACAGCACCACACCAGGACTCCACAAACACAATAAATGCCTAACAACTTTCAAACAGCTGTACTCATACGAAGCATACTATGCCACCATTTGTTACCACTGTCTGCCACTGAAGCTGCCCCCAGGCTTGGCTCTGCCATCCCCATGATCAATTGGAAAATAGATCCTTGTGCTCCGCTGGATTTTCTTTGACTGGTTTTCGGAAGTAGATCAAATCACCAGACCTTTCTTCCTAGTCCCTCTTTGCTCAGAAGTATCATTGAAACCTGTTCAGCATCCTAGCAACACTGGACTCTCCACTGAAGGGCAAGTGATAGCCACACATAAAGTGCATTAGCTAGGAATTGAACCACAGACTCTGAGAAAGGGAAATGTGGCCCACTTTACTAATGAAACCTGGTGCTTTCTCCTGTCACCCCTTAACTAATCCCAAGTAGAAGGTATGATTGGATGGCTCCGTTGACATTGAACATTAAATGGTTAAACAGGAATGTCCCAAAACCCACCCCAGCTGGAGTGTTACACCATCCATGTCTCAGTCTAGTGAGGAAGTAAGCTTTGTCACTGGACCAAAACAAAAACTCTTAGGCAATTCAGATGAAGGAATTTCACTTGTGATAAAGAACTAACAATTGATAATAGATAGCTAGACATCTGTTAAGGAGCTCTGATAGTGTCGTGGTTATGAGTCAAGCTACTAACCTCAAGGTCAGCAGTTCTAAACTACCAGCTGTTCCATGGAAGAAAGATGAGGCTTTCTGCTCCCATAAAGATTTACAGCCTTGAAAACACTATACAGGGTCACTATGAGTTGGAAACAACTCCACGGCACACAACCAACCAACCAAAATATATCTGTTAGAATAATTTGTATATGTTATTGTTAGGTGCCATCTAGTCGGTTACAACTAATAGCAACCCTGTGCAGGGTTTCAGAGGCAGTCAGTAACTTTTTACGGGAGTAGAAAAATCTCATCTTTCTCCAGGGGAGCAGTTGGTGGAATTGAACCATCAAGCTTGTGGCTAGCAGTCAAGTTCTGATCCTACAGTGCCATCAGTGTTTCTCTTTTGTATAGTTAGCCTTAAGTTACTGTATGCAAACTGTATATAATTAACATTCCCAGGTACAGGCTCACGCATTCTCAAAAGAATGGGATTGTTAGCATACTCAAGCTAAAAATTAACTTAAGCTTAAACATGTTTTAAAATCATATTTTAGTTGTCTGCCCAAAAATCCTTGGAGAAATAACTGCAGGCCACTGTTTTTGCTGATGTCAGATGGATCTTTGCTGAAAGCAAAGAATACCAGAAAGATATTTACTTATGCTTAATTGACTATGCAAAGGTTTACTGTTGTGTAGATCATGTATGACAAGCTATGTATAACACTGCAAAGAAGGGGTATTCCAGAACACTCCATTATGTTCATGAGGAACCTGTACATAGAACAAGAGGCAGTCATTCAAACTGAACCAGAGGACACTGAATGGTTTAAAATCAGGAAAGGTGTGCACCAATGCTCTGTCCTTTCACCATACATGTTCAACCTGTATGCTAAGCAAATAATCCGAGAAGCTGGATTTTATGAAGAAGAACGTGGCATGAAAATTGGAGGAAGACTCCTTAACAACCTGTGATATACAGATGATACAACCTTGTTTGCTAGAATCAAAGAGGACATGCAATACTGATGAAGCTCAAAGACTACAAGTATAGACTTCATCTCAGTGAAAAGAAAACAAAATTCCTCACAACTGAATCAATAAATAACATCAGACAAATGAAGAAAACATTGAAATTGTCAAGGACTTCATTTTGCTTGGAAACACAATCAACACTCATGGAACCAGCAGTTAAGAAATCAAAGCACTTATTGCATTAGGCAAGTCTTCTGCACAAGACCTCTTTAAAGTATTCAAGAGCTAAGCTGTCACTTTGAGGACTAGGGTGCACCTAACCCAAGCCATGGTATTTTCAATTGCCTCCTATGTATGTGAAAGCTGGATAATGAATAAGGAAGACTGTAGAAAAATCAATGCATTTTAATAATGATGTTGGAGAAGAATATTGAAAATACTATGGGCTGCCAGAAAAACAAACAAATCTGTCTTGGAAGAACAGCCAGAATGCTCCTTCGAGGCAAGGATGGAAAGACTTCATCTCTCAGGCTTTGAACATAGTATTGGGCTTTGAACATATTATCAGGCAGGACCAGTCCCTGGAGAAGGATATCATCTTGGAAAAGTGGAGGGTCAAAGAAAAAGCGGAAGAACCCCTCCAATGAGACGAACCGACACAGTGGCCGTAACACTGGGCTCAAAGTGAACAATTGTGAGGATGGCCCAGGCCCAGGCAGGGTTTCTTTCTGTTGTGTGTAAGGTCATTATGAGTCGGAGCCAACTTGACAGGATCTAATCACAGCTGTTTTTGAAGAGTATTGTTAGCATTAATCTGAAAGGAATCCAAGAATGAAACAGAGAATGACAACGAACAATTTCTTCTCTAAAATAACCGCTTTACTTATTCCTGTCTAGCCTGTGGAGTACAATTCCACGGCAAAGCAAGCTCTCATCTACTTACTTATTAAAATGGGATGCTATCTGGGAGATCCTGGTTACCTTGGTAGGGTTGCACTAAACCCCTATTCATTCCATAGCTATGGATACAAACGTCAGGGGAAAGTTGAACAGAGCCAGAATCTTCCTTTTGTTTATTTTTCTCATCATGTATCAGTGGGGGAAGGGAGTCTGTGGCTTTAGAGCTTAAAAGTATCTGGGGACAGAGATTCACTTCTAGAATAGAGGAGAGAGGAAGTCACCAGTTCTTTCACCATAAAGCTGGGCAAATCTATCAATAACAGCCAGTTCAGTAGCCTAGAACTTCACTTTGTTGAAGGTTTGTGGTTGTTGTTGTTGGTTGTTTGTGGTGGTGGTTGGTGATGGTTGAGCTCATTTATAGTCAATCCCCACCCCTATGTCTTTTGCTTTGCATGATTATTTTCAAAGTTCATCTATCCACATTGTAGCCTGTTATTTCCACCTTGCAATGCTAGGACACATTCTACCTGATCACTTTGTGCAATTTTATATGCTGAATTCGGTTTGCTTATATTGTGGTAAGTGAAAGAAACCAGATGCAAAAGATTACATATTATGTGACTCCATATACATGAAAAGTCCCAAAAGACAAGTCTACAGAGACAGAACACAGATTAGTGGTGGGGACATGGGGGAGAAGATTGGCTATAAATGAGCTCAAGGGAAATTTGATGGTAATGGAAAAGTTCTAAAATTAGATTGTGGTTATGATTATATAACTCTATAAATTTACTGAAAATAAAGATAGAAAGCCATTGGGTCAATCTGATACCAAAACTTTTATTTTACAAACAACATGTCCTTCCTTGACCCCAAAAAATATAAAAATATCCCTATCATATTTTCTGTCTGTGTTTTGAATATGAGCTCTGACACTGCCTTATAGGTGGCCTGGTGTGGCGCTGTAGGATAAGCACTGGACTGCTAACCACAAGGTTGCTGATTCAAATCCACCAGCCACTCTTTGGAAACCCTATACAGCATTGCTATGAGTTAGAACTTACTCAAGGTCACTTAACAACAACAACTACTTCCTAACTTTTTCTAATTGAGGGTCATATTGCCCATGGGATGAAGAGCACTTAGGATCTAGGCCAAGAATTTGTGCTAAAATGAAAGACGAGTCAAATTCAATTGAACTTAGTTGATTTCAATTCAAAGCAATAAGCTTGGTAGAACTGAACCATTCTCCAGAATCCGCTCGAATAGTGTGACTTTCCTACTTCTCAATTTGAAGCATGGAAAATTGCCCAAACATATACAGGAATGTCCATTGGTTGTTATTAGGCACAACAGAATGAAACATTGCCCAGTCCTGCACCATCCTCACTATCAAGGCTGAGCTTGAACCCATGGTGTCAAGCCATCTCATTGGGGGTCTTCC
Organism: Chrysochloris asiatica; assembly: GCF_000296735.1. Classification (NCBI taxonomy): domain Eukaryota; kingdom Metazoa; phylum Chordata; class Mammalia; order Afrosoricida; family Chrysochloridae; genus Chrysochloris; species Chrysochloris asiatica. Next base: position 25,519,294 of record NW_006408536.1, read on the forward strand.
TCTTTTTCATTTACCCTCTATTTAATCGAGCATGATATCCACCTCCAGGGACTGATCCTGCCAGATAACATGTCCAAAGTACAGGAAATATCCAGGGGCAAATAAAAGTAGTCTTCAGAATACACACATATACGAAGGACTTTCTTTGTGAATATTAATTTCTGCCTTTTGTCATTAGGATTATGGAAAGTTGTACATATAAAAGGACGGGACACACTGGGTGAGCACAGATTCCACCCAGTTCTAACATAAATCATGCCCTTCTCTTAGTCCTGACTATAATTGATCATTTCTACCCACTATTACCTATTTCTGTAGGAGTTCAGCAGGAACCTATGTCTGCCACACTCTTCTTTTACCACATCCTTAGGAAAGTAAGATTGTTCAGATCAATGATAGAAGAAATGTAAAATCTCAGCTTTCAAAATGGAACTTAAGTTCAGTTCCATTTCAGAAATGATTTCTTCAAACTCCATCATCAGTCTAAACACCTGAGAGGCTTAATGCCAAAGACTGACCAAGATCATTTTTACCAAAACCAAAAGAGGTGAACTGAAAAGAAATGAAAGTAGAATTCGTAGTCAGAAATGCAAACGTAATCCAGGGAGGGTATGGGCTTCCACTTTGACCAAAATGGCTGCGCAAAAAGTGATGGACTATTTTAGTATTCCGTGCAGCTACTTCTAAGCTCCTATCCTCTTCTTTCATATTTCCTACTCATAGGAAGTGAATTGTTGATAAATGCTGTCGAGCCATTCTGATTCAAAGTGACCCCTGCATAGGGTTTCCAAAGCTGTAAATCTTTACGGGAGCACAAAGCTTCATCTTTCTCCCAAAGGAGTGAGTAGACAGTGGGAAAATGAAAGCATAAGTCTCTCTGATTGGGGGAAATGGTTGAAATTAGCTGTGGGTTTTGACTTTATACTTTGTTCTTTGCTGAATTGTCAGACATCTTTACCATAAACACATACTTCTTTTACATTCCAGAACCTAATGTAAATCATTCTAGAACAAAATGGAAATTTTTAACATCCTCGGTGCCTCTTCTTTTTTTTAAAAAAGTAGAGAAGTAGCAATAATGAATTTTGAGAAGAAAAAGCATAAAGTTGACCATCAGAAAGATTGCTATTCAAATCCCATAGCACTCCAGGTATATTTTTGTCTTAAGCTGTCACCACACAATTCAGTGTATCGGCCTGTCTCCTCCCTAAACAGTGGACAATTCTGTGGCTGAGCCTGCGCCTGATTTCCTCTCTTGTGTCTCATCAATTGCTCGGTGTATATTGCTGTGTAAATGTCATCGAGTCAGTTCCAATTCATAGGGTCCCTGTGTAGCGTTTTTAAGGAGTGGCTGGTGGGTTTGAACCCCCAACCTTTTGATTGGCAGTCCAGTACTTATCCTATAGGATCACACCAGGACTTCTGGTATATATTAGTTGTCAAATAAATGTTCATTAAACTGAACTACAAAACAGCAATAGCTCATTGCCATAGAATCAATGTCCCCTTAGAAAGGACAGAGTAGAAGCGCCCATAGGGTTTTCAAGGCCAAGATTGTACTTTCTACAGAGGGATCATGGTGTGGGGCTATAGGATAAACACTGGATTGTTAGCCACAAGGTCTGAGGTTCAAGCCCACCAGCCACTGCTCAGAAACCCTATACAGGGGTCACTATGAGCTGGAACTGACTCAATGACACTTAACAACAACAACCAACAATCTTTACAGAAGCAAACTGCCACTTCTTTCTCCCATGGAGCAGCTAATAGGTTTAAACTTCTGATCTTCCAGTTAGCAGCTAAGCACTTAACTACTGTGCTACCAGGGATCCTAGGGTGGTGAGGACAGAACTAGGCCACTGAAATTCTGCCTCCACCTCAAAACAGGTCTCTTTTTACCTAAACTAACATTACTTTCCACAAGGTGAACACCTCACTATCCCTTTGTTGTTGTTGTTATGGGCTATGGAGTCGGTTCCGACTCATAGTGACCCTGTACGGGGTTTCTGAGGCTGTAAATCTTTACGGGAGCGGAAAACCTCATCTTTCTCCCATGAAGCAGCTGGTAGTTTCAAACTGTTGACCCTGAGGTTCACAGCTCGATTCGTATCTGATTTTAAATGCCACTCTGGTAGCATAGTGGATACGAATCGAGCTGCAAACCGCAAGGTCAGCAGTTCGAAACTACCAGCTGTTCCGCAGGAGAAAGAGGAGGCTTTCTGCCTCGGAAACCTTGCACTGAGTTACTATGAGTCGGAAATCGACTCCACGGCACATAACCACCACCACCAAGACCAGCAAAGATGGACAGGGAAAAACATTAGCATTGGCACGGGATTAGGGTAACCAAGACCACACGTATATTGGGGAATTTTCTAGGAAACCTAGCAGGATGCATAAGAAGTAGCAGCAACTTCAGCAGTTCAAATCCACAAACTACTCCCCAGAAGAAAAATGAGGCTTTCTGCTCCCATAAAGACTTGTTATTGTTGTGGTGGTGTGCCATTGAGTCAGTTCTGACTCATAGCGACCCTGTATAGGGTTTCAGGAGTGGTTGGTGGATTTGAATTGCTGACCTTACAGTTACCAGCCCAGTGCTTATACAACTGTCTTGGAAACCCTATCGTCGTCCTTGTTAGGTACCATCGAATTGGTACCGACTCATAGCGACCCTATGCACAACAGAATGAAACACTACCCAGTCCTGGGCCAATCTCACAATCATAGCTACACTTGAGCCCATTGCTGCTGCTGCTATACTGTGCCAGTGCATCTCGTTGGGGGTCTTCGTCTTTTTCTCCAACCCTCCACCTTACCAAACATGATATCCTTCTCCAGTCCCTCCTGACAGTATGTCCGAAGTATGAACGACAAAGTCTGGCCATCCTGGCCTCCAAGGAGCACTCTGGCTGTACTTCTTCCAACACAGATCTCTTTGTTCTTTTGGCAGTCCATGGTACTATCAATATTCGTCTGTCAGTTTGTCGTACTGTGGTAGCTTGTGAGTTGCTGTGATTCTGGAAGCTATGCCACCAGCATTTTAAATACCAGCAGGGTCAACCACAGTGGACAGGTTTCAGATGAGCTTCCAGACAAAGACAGACTAGGAAGAAGTAGAGACTAACTACATCTGAGTATTTAGTCATTGAAAACCTTATGAATAGCAGTGGAAACGCTATACAGGATTGCTATGTGTCAGAACCGACTCAACAGCACACAAAAACAACAACAGAGTTTAGTACAGCAATCAGCAGAGGGGAAAGGTGCATCTGGAGCGATCTGAAGGAATCCATGTCTAGGTTTCCTAGGTCCCCTCATTCCCATCAAGAAGGAACATGTTTCTTCAGTCAGCGACACATATTCAACCTTTCTCTGGAGACTCCGAGTCCAGAGTTTTTACTGGGGGCCTGTCACATGGACACAGTGACCGGCCACAACTGCTGAAATTCCGATTCCCAGAAGGTCCACATGGGCAAAACATCCTATTACATAGAGAACGCTTCAAAAGTCAAGTTCTCAGAGGCCAGCCAAGGGGCAACCTTGCAAACAGGTCTTCTAAGGACAGCAACCTCAGGACTTTTATGGTAACTCTTTCTTATACAGCAGGGAAGTGATATACTAGGAAAAGAGGACAGAATTGATAGGAAGGACAGTCATAAGAACTGGGAAAAGCAGAACAAGGGCAAAATGGCTGATGAGAATGAAGAGAAAAAGAAGTGAAGGGATGGCAAGGAAAGAAGAAACAATGGGGCAAGAAAGCGAGGAGGCAGAGAGAAGAAAAAGTATCTGCCTGGCTGACTCAACCCGAGTTCTTCCACGAGCCACTTGACTTGATGGCACCATCGCTCAATGCTGCAGCCCCCAAAACCTCACTTCACATTCCCCTTCCTCTGATGGCTAACTGCGCAGGCCTAGTTTTCATTCTAGTTGTGTTCAAGAGGGCTTCAAAAGGTTCATGGAACAAGCACAATATTCTACATCCTAGTTTGGTGAGTAGCAAATGGGATCTTAAAAGCTCATGAGCAGCCATCTAAGGTACAATTATGGGTCCCTCCCTGTCTGGAGGCAAGAAGAGGGATGAAAACTGAAGACACTTAGAAACAATGGACCACAGGAACATCAGCCACCACAACTCAGAGAGCAGAAAACTTAGATGGTGCCCAGCTACTGAAAGGGATCACATTAGAAGGTCTTGAATAGAAAATATGGTGGAAAATATGGAACAAAACTGAAAATCATAAAAAAAGGACCAGGCTTTACTGGTCAGATAGACTCTGGTCCTTAGTCGCCCTTCAGGTCTGGACCTGAACTCACCCTTAGCTCAGTTTTCAGCTAAAGCAATAGATAGATGATATAGAGGGGATAGGAGCCCTGGTGTGGAGCTGTGGGTTAATGTGCTGGACTGCAAAGTCAGTTTAGACCTCAAGGTCGCCAGTTCAAGCTCAGTTCAGTTGCTCCTTGCAAGCCCAATACAGGGCCACTATGGGTTGGAACCGACTCAACAGCACTTAACAATAACGAGTGAGGAATGCACACCATGGCATGGTCAAACTATTCATGATCAAAAGGGCAAATGATGAAGCGAAGTACAAGATTTCTCGAGTATAAAACTGATTATCTGCTCTGTGAACCTTTACTCATTTCACAATGAAGTTAAAAGGAAGAAAAGAAAGCTTTGCTGAAAAATTCCATTCCATTTTCAAAAACCTTTTTGAAGCCCCCTCATAAGGTGCTCTGGTAGCGTAGTGGTTACGAATCCGGCTGCGAACCTTAAGGTAGGTCAGCAGTTCGAAACTACCAGCTGTTCCGCGGGAGAAAGATGAGGCTTTCTGCTCCCGTAAAGATTTACAGCCTCGGAAATCCTGTACAGGGTCACTATGAGTCGGAACCAACTCCATGGCACATAACCACAACATATATACATATCTGTTCCTGGAGTCCTGCTGCCTTGATGGCATCTGGCTGCTTTGGTAAGGAGAGAGGAGGCAAAGGAAGGGAAGCCCAATGCTGAGGAGATTAACAGGGAAAGAACTTCAGAACTGAATGGAAGAAAACAGGCTCCCAGAGCCCCTCTGAACTCTGGAGGAAGCACTTAACCTTTCTGCCTTTAGAAGAAGACAAGAGAGATTGGGAAAACAGCATGGCCGAATGGGTTCTTCTGTGTGTCCTTTTCAACAAAAGTGGCCTCCTTAACTTCTGAGAGGTCATTGGATACTTCTCTCATTTCAATCTCTAGAGCAAATGTTAAAACAATACTAAAACGCTGAGACGCAGGGGTGTTGTTCTTCCACCCCAACCTTTTCTGAGTCCAGAAAAAGGAAAAGCAGATAAAGGAGCTATTCCTTGCCTGGTGCTTTTGTAATTGAAAAAAAGAAATGACAGATCCTTTTCTCCTTTTCTCACATTCTGTATTTTAAAAATTGCTGTCAGACTAAGGTTTTGCCAAGTTTCAACCCAAAGTGAAATCATCCCAAGAAAACGAAACGATGTGTAAAAAGGCAGATGGGTTATAGGTATAATCATACAGCCCAGGCATGTGTTATATATTTTTTAAAGAAGCCCATTCCTCTTGTGTTAAACTTATATTCACTATAATTAACTTCACATGAAATATCTATCCATTTATCATTCCATTTTCTTATGATAAGGAAGAGTTCACTTTTGTGAAATTACATATATTCACCTGGATAAAAAACAGACATTCTACCTAAAAGAACTTATTAGAAGGAACATGATGGCTTTCCATCTTCAAATACTGAGCGTCCACCACATGGAAGGAGATATTCTTCACAGCTCCAGAGAATGGAGGGGGACCAAATGTTAGACAGTTTTCATTAGGTATTTTAAGTTCACTTAGAAAAGAAAATTATATCAGTTGTGGTTGTTGAGTGCCATCGAGTCGATACCGACTCGTAGCGACCTTCTTTCTACACAGTAGAACAAAACACTGCCCAGTCCTGCGCCAACCTCCCAATCATTGCTACGCTAAGTCCACTATTGCTGCCACTGTGCCAATCCATCTCCTTGACAAAAAGTCTTCCTCTTTTTCGTTGACCCTCCACTTTTCCAAGCATGATATCCTTTCTCCAGGGACTGGTCCCTTCTGACAAGATGTTCAAAGTATGAGAAATGAAGTCTGGCCATCCTGGCTTCTAAAGAGCATTCTGGCTGTACTTCTTCCAACACAGTTTGGTTTGTTCTTCTGGCACTTTTAATATTCTCCTCCAATACCATATCTCAAATGCATGAATTCTTTTAGTCTTCCTTATTCATTGTCCAATTTTCACATACATATGAGGCTGTTGAAAGTACCATGGCTTGGATCAGGTGCACCTTGTGTCTCAAACTGACGTCTGTGCTCTTGAACACTTTAAAGATGTCTTGTGTAGCAGATTTGCCTAATTCATCTGATTTCTTGACTGTTGCTTCCCTGAGCGCTGACCATTCTAAAAACAGAATGGGCTGTTGTCAAGTGTAGGGCATTGTTACTGTGAGTTCAACAGTGGAGCCCTGGTACCAGTGAGACTGAGAAATCACCGGAGAGCCAATGGAATGACAGCGTTGAACAGTGAGCCATACAGACTCAGGCAGAGCCCAAAGGCAAACCGTGACCACCAGAAGTGACTCAAGAGCCTGGGAAGCCCTGTTGACCTGGCGCAAATACCAAAAGGCTTACTGAGAAGGCTCCAGTTACCGAATATAACCAGAGGTATGAGGTGAAAGTTTAGCACAGTCCTAGAAGGGAATTCCAACTGTAGGTAGAAAAAGAGATTGAGCTCCATGAGAAAAATTAAGGGTCAACAAGAGGTGTGTACTAGTTGGCTGAGGATAGAATCTGCAAAGAAAACAATTAGCTCTGAAATCTCAGTGGTGTAACACAAGACAGTTGATTTCTTGCTCATATTACATGTTTCAGTGCAGATAGGTAGAGAACTGTGCTCCATGCAGCCATTTGGGACCCAGGCTAACAGAGAGTCTGCCATCTTGGAGCTGCTCCATCTGGATGGCAGGGACTCCAAGCTTTCCGAATATGTTGAGCAGGATAAAGGCAGAAGCACATAGACTCAAGTGACTCCGAACTCCAGTGAGGCTTCACTTCCGTTCATATTGCCATTGGCCAGACCTCAGTCACATGTCCCAACCCAACTGCATGGGAAACTGAGAAATATAGGGGAATAAATGTGTATTCAGTAAGCTCTCTGCTGCAGGAGGGAGCATTGCTCAAGACCCAGATGGAACTCTCTCTGAGCCCAAGTGAAGCAAATGCAAATATTCTTTATCTCAACTTACACCCTATAAAGAGTCCTGCTTATCCACTGTTGGATAAACACTGGCTTTTTAACCACAAGGCTGGCAGTTCAAACCCACCAGCCACTCCTTGGAAACCCTATACAGGATCCCTATGAGTCCGAACCAACTGCACAGCACTTAACAACATCACCCTATAAGGCACTCACTGTCCTGGGCCTTAAATGTCTTCTGAAAATCCAACCATGGTGAATTATCATTGTTTGAACGCTCTTCAATAAGGGAGTTGTTGTTAAGTGTCGTCGAGTCGAGTCCGACCCATAGCGACCCTGTATAGGGTTTCCGAGGAGCGGCTGGTGAGCTTGAACAGCCAACCTTGTAGTTCAAACCGCTTTGCAGTCCAGCGCATTAATCCACAGCACCGCATCAGGACCTCATAATAAGATAGTGGTGGTGGTGGTGTGCCGTGGAGTTGGTTCCGACTCATAGTGACCCCGCATAGGGTTTCTGAAGCTTTAAATCTCTACAGGAGCAGAAAGCTTCATCTTTCTCCCACGGAACAGCTGGTAGTTTCAAACTGCTGACCTTGAGGTTCGCACCCCGACTCGTAACCACTACGCTACCAGAGCTTCTTAATAAGAGAGGTGTTGTTGTTGTTAAGTGCCGTCGAATCGGTTCCGACCCATAGCGACCCTGTACAGGGTTTCCGGGGGTGTAAATCTTTACGGGCGTAGATAGCCTCATCTTTCTCCCACGGAGCGGCTGGTAGTTTCGAACCGCTGACCTTAAGGTTCGCAGCCCGATTCGTAACCAATAAGAGAGTAGAGGGATGTATTTGTTCGGTTGAGAGTAAATCAGATGATCTCTTAAAGTCCTTTCTATCCCTGAAGTTCCCTGGTTTCCGTGTTAGGCAGACCACTTCCTCTCAGGGCAGGAAGAAATTTTAAAGGTCATCTGATGAATGAATTCTTTCCTCTGGAGCTTTACTGCTGAAAGGTCATCTAGTCTGTGCTGGAAGATCTTTAGCGCTGAAGAACCTGGTGCATCTTTGATTAACTCTTTCATTGCCTCCTTGAATCACTTTGTCGGAGAGTCATCCTGACAGTGAGTTTCCATCCCTTAGATATACCCACGGTGATCCGAAATTCAGCTGTGTCTGGCGGCAAATCTGAGATCTGATCCACAGAGACTCTCACTAAGAAATGTGAAGCCCTGGACAGAGAGGTGGCTCTTGGAAGAAAATGAGGCAGGGATCAGGAATAATCAGACCAGACAGAAATAGAGAGGACAGCAAGCAGGACTCGAATAATCTGGAGGTCTTGGAGGACAGGCACAGGATCAGTTTAGGTGCCCATGAGGTTATCACTGTGCAGGGTCATGGGCCAGGGCAAAACTCTCATTCATTTAGGTCAAGGGCAACATCCTCTTGATCGATCTTTTTCTCTCAACTAAAGTTTCTAAATAATACCTTCACCAAAGGCTTGTTCTAAACTGTTAGCAGACAGAAAAATTTGTCTTCTAAAGAGTCCACAGCCTCGTTTAGGAAAGAGAAAAGAATTTTCTCAAATCAAATAAATACTTCCCAGTCCTTAGTTCACATGGTAGTCCTTCAACATCTGACACCTCTAAATACACTTCTCTTGATATATTCCCCTTCCTTATCTTTTCTTTCTTTATCTCTGGCCATATTCTCTCAGCTTCCGTCACTGGATTCTTTACCCTGCTCTTCTAATAATGGTGGTTTCCCCCAGGGTCCAGTCTTCAGCCTTGTTATCTCCCTTGAACCCCACTGCTGGGCAATCTCCCTGTTTCTGTGGCTGTATTTTACCCTTCATATATTGATGAATCCCAAATACATCTCTCTCTGATGAACTTCTCTCCTAAGTTCTAAACCCATCTCTGAATAGCCCACAAATACTGTATGTAAGCATGTAGATTCACTATCCCTTCCTTCCCTGCTCATGCATTTGTAACTTGGTGCCATATTGACCCAGGCTCCAAACCTGGGAAACCAGAATCCATCCAACATTCCTATCTCTACATGAACCCCAATAATCCAGACATGATACCCTAGACTCAACTTCCAGACAGCTCTATAATCTGCCTCTTCTTTCAATAACGCATTCCAAAGATATGGTTCAGCATCTCTTATTTGTACGATGATAACACTATGCTTTGACTTTATTTTTTTGTCATTATAATATTCTTGTTTAGGCATTTTTATAATGTACAACAAGAGTGTTTGGGGCTCAGTTTTACCCTATCTCATTCTAGCTACCCATAAACTACCAACTGAAATCATAGCTGGTTTTGATCATCATTTAGATAGCATGTTTTATCACAATTTCTTGGTTTATCAACATCAAGCACTGTAGGATCAGCACTGGACTGTGGTCCACAAGGTGGGCAGTTCAAACTCACCAGCTGCTCCTTGGAAATCCATACAGGGTCGCTGTGAGTCGTAACCGACTTGACGGCACTTAACGACAACACCATAATAGATGAGGAGTTCCTAGTGTGGCACTGTAGGATAAGCACAGGACCACAAAGTCAGTTTGAACCACAAGATTGGTGGTTCAAACTCACCAGCCGTTCCTTGGAAATCCTATACTGGGTTGTTGTGAGTCGGAACCGACTCGATGGCACTTAACAACAATAACATAATAGATGAGGGGCTCTGGTGTGACACTACAGAATATGCACTGGACTGCTAACCTTAAGGTCAGCAGTTCAAACCCACCAGCCACTCCTTAGAAACCTTATACAGGGTTACTATGAGTTGGAGCAGACTCAACAGCACTTAACAACAACAACAGACTAGATGAAGATTTAACCCACTTCCTCATCCTTAAACTTTTGGTAGACCTTCTCCCCAAAATTCTCTACATACTCAAATATAAGACAGTGTGTTTCTTCAAAATTATTCCACCAAAAATAAATTTCTTATTAAGTCTTTCCTATTACAGTCTCCTAATTACTTAAATTTTAACAACACAATACTATTTGAGGAAGACACATTAACCTGAAAGGACCTCAATCAGCACTAGCTTTGGATGCTTATAGAGGTAACCTGACATAATGGAGTAAGGTGAATAAATTTAACACAGACTGTGTCATTACTTCTGGAGAAATGGCCTAAAATTTTAGTTCTGGGTGCCACTGCATACAAACCTTTAAAAATGTCACTTTATTACAACCTTTTAAATGCTTATGCTGTGACGCTCACCACAAATGAATGGAAATATATGATCCTAGGCAAAACTCCCCATGATAGCATCATACACTGACTTGAAAGTTCTGCAGGCAACTTACCAGGATTGAACATGGCACTGTGTTTTCAAGTGGCTCCAGGTGAAGAAGAAACGAAGGTCCACGTGCATGTGAGAAGTTTGAAAAAAGTTGCACACTGAAACACGAGAGTGAAAAAGAGCAATCTTGTCTAATACTGTTTTTCTATAACATGTGACTTCAAATACATATATATAAGTAACCTTTCAATTAAATATTATAGGGAGACATCCAAATTTACACATAAATATAAATAGGAAGGTTTAAGCTAAAATCACTCCCTGTGTTTTTAACTGAGAAGTTTTGTATGCAACAGGAGTCCTGTTTTCTTTCTTTCTTTCTTTTTTAATGCTTTATTGTGAATTATAAAACTTAACACAAAATAAAACCGCTAAAGTGCACTAGCCAGGAATCGAACCCGGATCTCTAGCGTGGGAGGCGAGAATTCTACCATTGAACCACCAGTGCCTCACCCGTGTTTTCTTAATATTTGTATTGTGTTTTACTGTTTTACCTTCTCAGTTACATGACTTCCACCTTAGAATGTTCACTCATCCAGCTGCCTGGAGGGAGTTGAGAATTTATTACAGAAGAAATACAAAAAGGAAGTCCAAGGGAATATTCATCTTCTGACACTGAAAAGTAAGCTGTGAAACAGGACAGTACGCCTCCAAGACTAGCTGTTTTCTTACAAGAAGCTTTTTCTAGATTACTTTATGTTGCTCTTAAGTTTCCAAGGGTCAATTTCCATAACTCAAGCCTCATAGATTTCTATAGTAGTGTGGCAAAAGGTAAGTTTTCCATTTCTGCCTGCTGGATATCCTCTACGGTAGAAGGCTATGTTTTAAGTAGAGCCATCAGACATCCTGGTTTGGCCTGTACAGTCCTAGCTTCCACTAGTTATCCATGAATCCCATTCAGTTGGCTTCTCCTTTCACTCTCGGTGTATCTAAAACTGGATGATACATTTCATGGTCACCTTCATCACAAAGGACTTCCCCACCATAGTTTGTTCCTAGAGAGGGAGAGAGAAGATGGGTAAACGAGAAAGAATACAGAGGATGAGGGGCTCTGAGGAGAAGTTGCCAAGTTGTGCCAAAGGAGGCCCTGAAGCTTTGATTGACCAAACTGCCTTGAGTTCCTCTATAGAAGAAGTAGCTGGACTTCTAGATGTCGAGTGTGCCAAAGGAGAAGGCCATAGTGGGGTTAAGGTGACTCTCTACTGAAGAGTTCACAGAGTCTAAGTTGGATGCAAACCAGAGTTAGAGTGCAAGGGACTCTGAAGTGCCAAAAGAGACAAAACTGAGGCCAAGGCAGACAGTTAAACAAGCACAGAGCTGAGGGGTCTGATTACGAGATCTCCCACCAAAGACATGAGCCACGTATGCCAACCAGGCTAGCAGCACCCATTCTTCTGGGGCCCAGAAGAAGACACCAAAATCTTGGCTCTTCCCTGCTACTAGGAAGTTGCAGACGCCATATCTTACCTCACCCCTTCATGCCCTTCCAGGGAGAAAAGCAGGAGAAGAAGGAATCTTTATATTAGTTTGAACCATATTAATTGCCAACATATGTGAGCTGCAAAAGTGGCAATAACATATACTCCAAAAACATATAAAAAATAAACATACAACTCAACAGTAAAAAGGCAAATAACTCAATTAAAAGTGGGTGAAAGATCTGAATAGCATTTATCCAAAGAAACTTATAAAAATGGCCAATAAGCATATGAAAAGCTGCTCAACACCATCAGGCATGAGGGAACGAAAATGAAAGCCCAAACCACAATGAGACACCACTTCACAACCACTAGGATAGCTGTAATTGGACAATGGCAAGTACTGAACATGGAGAAATTGGAACCCTCACACGTTGCTGATGGGAATGTACAACCAATCAGGAAAAGAGTCTGGCAGTTCCTCAAAAAGTTAAACACAGACTTAGGTATACACCCAAGATAAATGAAAACGTATGTCCACATAAAAACTTGAAAATGAAATCTCATTGAGCGTTATTCACAATTATCTATCATACTTTTCAGCTGAAACTACCCAAATGCTCTCAACTGATAAAATGAGGTATATCCATAATGTTGTTGTTAAGTACCATGGAGTCGGTTCCAACTCATAGTGACCCTGCACAGGGTTTCCGAGGTTACAAATCTTTACGGGAGCAGAAAGCCTCATCTTTCTCCCACGGAACAGCTGGTAGTTTTGAACTGCTGACCTTGTGGTTAGCAGCCCGATTCGTAATCACTATGCTACCAGAGCTCCTTATATCCATAATTGTTGTTGTTGTTGTTGTTAAGTGCCGTCGAGTCGGTTCCGACCCATAGCGACCCTGTACAGGGTTTCCGAGGGTGTAAATCTTTACGGGAGTAGAAAGCCTCATCTTTCTCCCGCGTATGGATCCATAATAGAGAGTATTATTTGACCATAAAAAGGAATGAGATACTGATACATGCTTCAACATGACCGGACTTCAGACACATGCTAGTTGAAGGAAGTGAGACACAAAAGGCCACATATTGTATGATTCCATGTACAGGAAGGAGCTCTGGTAGCATAGTGTTTACAAATCAGGCTGTGAACCTCAGGGGCAGCAGTTCGAAACTACCAGCTGTTCCGAGGGAGAAAGATGAGGCTTTCTGCTCCCGTAAAGATTTACAGCCTCAGAAACCCTGTGCAGGGTCACTATGAGTCGGAACTGACTCCACAGCACATAACAACAACAACAAATGTATAGGAAATGTCCAAATCCAAAAACCAACCCCACTGCCACTGAGTCCATTTTGATTCATAACCACCTCACAGGAAAGAGAAGGGCTGTCCCATAGGATTTCCAACCACACTGTCACATCTTGCTCCCAACATTTTGGTTAGCAGCCAAGCACTTTAACCATTGTGCCACCCAAGCTCCTTTTATAGATGTCCAGAATAGGTAAATCCATAAAGACAGAAAGATGAGTGGTCGCCAGGGATTGGGGGAAGAGGGGACTGGTACAGGGTTTCTGTTTGCGGTGATAAAATGTTCTGGGATACTGGTGAAGGTCGCAGAGCTTTGTTTACTAAAAACCACTAAATTGCACACTTTAAATGAGTGAATGATATGGTACGTGAAATACATCTCAACAATCTTTTTTTTTTTTTAAGTAAGCAACATTTCCTAGATTGTCAGAATGGACAAAGACTTCAAGATTAAGTGTTAGGTATTGTTGGTGTCTAGTTTTGGTTTTCTCTCTAACCAGCAGAAGGGAGCTTGGGGAAAGGCCATAATAACAGCGTAAGCAAAGCAATTCAATTCATTTCCTCCTATTTATATTGTGGTGTGAAAGGATTTTGTGGACCAGTTTTCGGGTTCTCTGGAAAATATAAATCTCTAACAGTGAGTGGGCAATCCTGTACAAACACAGCCTTCTCAAGTCAATAGCAGCAGCGGCCCACTTTGCACTGAGCACATACTTTCCACTTTGCCGTGCACCCCGCCCCAAGCCAATCTCACTTCTATTGCCTGCCTAGCTCTGCAGATCAACTCGACAGCACTTAACAACAGCAAAAAAAAAAAAAAAATCAATACATCTTAGGAACCCTGGTGGCACAATGGTTAAGTACTTGGCTGCTAACTGAAAGGTCAGAGTTTAAACCTACCAGCAGCTCAAGGGGAGAAGTATATAGCAGTCTGCTTCCATAAAGATTGCTGTTGTCAGTTCTGACTCACAGCAACCCTATGGCACAACACAACAAAACACTGCCCAGTCCTGGGCCATCCTCACACTTGGTGTTATGTTTGAGCCCATTGGTGCAGCCACTGTGTCTATCGATCTCGTTGGGGGTCTTCCTCTTTGGGGATGACCCTCCACTTTACCAAGCATGATGTCCTTCTCTAAGAACGGATCCTTCCTGACAACATGTCCAAAGTACAAGAGACTTCTTCCAAGACAGATTGGTTTGTTCTTCGGGCAGTCCGTGGTACTTTTAATATTCTTCACCAGCATCATAATTCCAATGCATTGATTCTTCTATGGTCTTCCTTATTCACTGTCCAACTTTTGTATGCATATGAAATGATTAAAAATATCATGGCATGGGTTAAGTGCTCCTTAGTCCTCACAATGACATCTTTGTTCTTTAACACTGTAAAACATGAATAGGTTTTCTTCAGAAGATTTGCCTAATGTAATATGTCATTTAATTTATTGACTATTGCTTCCATACATGGTGATTGTGGATCCAAGTAAAATGAAGACTTTGACAACTTTAATCATTTCTCCATTTATATTGATGATGTTATTTATTGGTGCGGTGGTGAGTACATTCATGTTCTCTACATTGAGATGCAACTCATACTGTAGTCTTTGATCTTCCTCAGTAAGTTCTTCAAGTCTTCTTTGCTTCCAGCAAGGAAAGTTGTGTCATCTGCATATTGCAGGTTGTTAATGAGTCTTCCTCAAATCTTGATGATACGTTCTTCTCCACACAGTCCACCTTCTTGGATTATTTGCTCAGCATACACATTGTCTAAGTCTGCTGAAAGGACGCAACCCTGGTGCACACCTTTCCTGATTTTAAATCTTTCAGTATCTCCTTGTTCTGTTCAAATGGCTGCCTCTTGGTCTATGCACAATGAAGAGCTCTAGAATTCCCATTCTTCTCAATGTTATTCATACTATGTTCATATACGTGAAGTCAAATGCTTTTGCATAGTCACAAGTAAACATCTTTCCATCTGGTGAGGACCATGTGTATAATCATCTTTTATGAATTTACAATGAATACAATGAATATGAATTTACAATGAAAAGGAATTTACAATGAATAAGTCATTGGTCTTGCAAAATTCTATCATACTATCTCCATGATCGAATACACAAAAATCAAATTGACTACATCTGTGGGAAGAGATGGCGGAAAAACTCCAAATTATTAGTCAAAACAAGGCCAGGGGCAGACTGTGGGGCAACCCATCAATTGCGCATATGCAAATTCAGACTGAAGCTGAAGAAATTTAAAACAAGTCAAAGAGAGCCAAAATTTTACCTTGAACGTGCTGTTGTTAAGTGCTGTTGAGTCAGTTCTGACTCAAAGCGACCCTGTATAAGTCAGCTTGAAATACCAACTTTGCAGTTGAAACTGACCTTGAAATCCAGTGCTTATCCTACAGCACCACACCAGGACATCAACATATTTCATCTGAATTTAGAGATTATCTCAAGAACAAATTTGATGCATTAGACACTAATTGCTGAAGACCAGAAGAGTTGTGGGATGACATCAAGAACATCATACAGAGTGAAAGCAAACTAGATCATTAAGAAGACAGGAAAGAAGGAAAAGACCAAAATGGATGTCAGAAGAGACTCTGAAACTTGCTTTCCAGCGTAGAGATGCTAAAGCAAATGGAAGAAATGAGGAGGTAAAAGAGCTGAACAGAATATTTCAAAGGGCAGCTCAAGAAGACAAAGTCAAGTATTACAATGGAATGTGCCTATTCCAAAGACAGTGACCTAATGGAATGCAGAAATCATCAAATAATAGCATTAATATCGCAGGCAAGTAAAATTTTGCTGAAGGTAATTCAAAAACGCTCGCAACAATACATCAATAAGAAGTTGTCAGAAATTCAAGCCAGATTCAGAAGAGGACATGGAATGAAGGATATTATTGCTGATATTAGATGGATTTTGGCTGAAAGCAGAGACTACCAGAAAGAAGTTTACTTTTCTTTACTGAGTATACAAAGGCTTTCAACAGTGTGGATTATGACAAGAGATGGACAACATTGCAGAGAATGAGTATTGCAGGACACTAAATTGTGCTCATGAGGAATCTGCACATAGACCAAGATGTAGTCATGTGAGCAGAACAAGGGGACAGTGAATGGTTGAAAATCAGGAGAGGTGTGCACAGGGTTGTATTATCTCATCATACTTACTCAATCTGTACATTGGGTAAATAATCCAAGAAGTGGGTTATATGAAGAAGAATTGGAGGAAGACTCATTAACAACCTGCGATATGAGATGATGATACAACCTTGCTTGCTGAAAGTAAAGAGAGCTTAAAATACTTACTTATGAACATCAAAGACCTCAACCTTCGGTCTGAGTTGCATCCCAATATAAAGAAACCAAAAATCCTCACCACTGGACCAATAAACACCATCCAGATCAATGGAGAAAAGACTGAAGTAGTCAAAGACTTCATTTTGCTCAGATCAACCATCAACACTCATGGAAACAACAGTCAAGAAATCAAATCACATATTGCATTAGGCAAATCTGCTGCACAAGATCTTTGTTAAAGTGTTAAAAAGCAAAGATGTCAGCTTGAGGACTAAGGTGCACCTGACCCAAGTCATGGTATTTTCAATAACCTCATATGCATGCGAGAGTTGGACAGTGGTTAAGGAAGACCGTAGAAGGATTGATGCTTTTGAGTTATGGTGTTGGAGGAAACTTAAAAGTACCATGGACCGACAAAGGAACAAACCAACCTGTGTTGGAAGAAGTACAGCCAGAATGCTCCTTAGAAGTCAGGATGGCCAGACTTTGTCTCTCATAATTAGGACATCTTGTCAGTAGGAACCAGTTCCTGAAGCAAAACTTCATGATTGGTAAAGTGGAGGGTCAGTCAAAAAGAGGAAGACCCCCAACAAGATGGATTGGCACTATGGCGTCAACAATGGGCTCAAACATAACAACGAGTGTGAGTATGGCACAGGACCTGACAGTGTTTCATTTTGTTGTGTATAAGATCACTATGAGTCGGAACTGACTCGATGGAACCTAACAACAACAAACAAACAAACAAAAACCCACCCATATTTCCATAAAGATGATAGCCTTAGAAACCTTATGGGGCAGTTCTACTATGTCAGAATCAATTTGCCAGCACAAAAGTAAACAAGTCAATCCTCAAAGGTTAAATATCCATAAACACGGTTGATAGGTTATTTTGGTTAGGAATGCATTTAGCTGCAAATGAGAAAAATCCAAACCTCAGTACCTTTAACAAATAAAGCTTGTTTTTCTGTCTCACACTTGAAGAACTCTGGTAGTAGGTGGTTGCTGAAGTTGAATCAAGAACTCAATGGTAAATGACATATGGTAGGATGACTGTAAAGCTGAAGTTCTCCCATGTCAACTATCACTCAATTCACAATAAAAACGTAAAAAACAAAAACTCCACCATTTCAGAGACTACCAGCTATCTATCAAATGCCCACCTTCTCTTTTCTATACTCCTTGAAACCAGTATTATTTAAATGAGCTAATATGGTCAACTGAAAGCAGAAGTTGCTCCTTCCATTGGAACTAGGAACGTGACATAGTGCTGGCCAATGAATGAGATATAAGGTGGAAGTTACTAATGAGCACTTTCAGGAAGGCATTTTTAAGGCACCTAACACGAGGCCTGGTGTGGCACTGTGGGCTAATGTGTCAGACCGCAAAGTTATCTGAACTACAAGGTTGGTGGTTTAAGCTCACCAGCTGCTCCCTGGAAACCCTATTTAAGTTTTTAAATTGCTGCAGCCTTGCTCACGGCAAGATTATATGAAGAAGGGAGAAAGGTCGGTGCCTGCTGTGTATGTCCTTTTTTATCCAAAGAGCAAAGTTTGGTCACCTTCACTACAAGGGATGATGGGAAACCAAGGAAGGTTATTATAATGATTCGGTAAATTATAATGCATTATCTTGACAAGGAAGAGCAGGGAGGGATAAATGTTGAATAGGCAACAAAACGTACACAGAGCAAGTACATGCTAATATAACAAGACCCCCATCATGCAACGGAAACTGTCCCTAGTGTCCATTTTAATGAATCGTCTTCACAATAACCTTCCTGTGCTTCTCAAGTTTTTCAAAGTCCTCAATATTCTATTTCTTGTCACTTATTCCCAAAGATCTTGTCCCCACCATGTCGCTACCAGACTTCTGTACAGCTTTCTATGCATGGTTCACCCACATCAATCTTTTGGTAATTACAGCCTTTGTTTTTCTAAACCCATAATGATCTGTCCTTTCTCTCCCTCCTTCCTGCCTTCCCTCTTTCCTTTATCCCTCATCCCTCCCTCCTTTCCTTCCTCCCTTCCTCTTTTCCTCCCTCTCCCCTTTCATCCTTCCTCTTTCACTCTTTCTTTCATGTTTACTGAGATATTCTTCTGGAGTGTGTCCTGAATTATCTTAATAAGAAATGATACAAGAAAATAGAAAAATGTACCTCCTTAAAATGTCATTAATGTGCCTGCCTTCATGTTTGCTCAATAGGCTGACAGAATCCTAGGTTGAAAGTGATTTTGTTCAGCACTCTTAAGGTCTTGCTCTATTGTCTGCCATAGTCCAACGCTGCTCCTGAAACATGCATGGGGGGTTCAGAAAGTTCATGGGAAAATTCCATTCTCTTGTAATTCCATTTTTCCCATGAACTTTTGTTTTTCCATTTGTATGAACTTTTTGAGCTTTTCTCTTTAACCTTGGAATTCTGACACTTCACAATGATTTAAATGAATTTAAATAAATTTAAGTTATGCTGGCTACCAAATGGATTGGCATTTCATGACTCGTATGGCTTTTTCTCACTTAGAAAAGTACTTTCCTTTATTTCTAAATTTGGAATAAGTTCTTTGTCTCTTTAAGCACCTTCTTTCAAGTTCTTAATTTAACAATCATACTTTCCATTTATAAAACTCCTACAGATTTTTTTTTAATTTATTCTATTTTTTATGGATGCAAGTACTTTCTCAAACATATGTGAGGGTCGTGGAATTAAACAATAATGAAATTTTTCCATGTATCCTTTGAAGCCCCCTCATATGTATTTATTGATTTATCTACTGGCTTCTATTTTTTTGTTGTTGATGTTCAATCTATACTTTATCTCTAGAAATTTTTTTTTTGTATCTTGCTGGTGTTAAGTGCCGCTGAGTTGGTTCCAACTCATAACAACCCTGTCTAGAGTTTCCAAGGAGCAACTGGTGGGTTTGAATCACAGACCTTTTGGTAAGCAGTCCAGTGTCTATCCTACAGGCCCACATCAGGACTCCTCTATCTATCTTGTTGTTGTTGTTAAGTGCCATCAAGTCGGTTCTAACTCATAGCAACCCTGTATAAGGTTTCCAAGGAGAGGCTGGTGAGTTTGAACCTCCGACCTTGTGGTTCAAACCGACCTTATGGTCCAGTGATTTGTCCCGTCTAGCTTAGTCTCTCTCTTTCAGGTTACAAGCTTTCCTCAAACATTTGGCAATTTGACAGTCCTTCATTATCCATTCATATTTTAAAATAAGGAAATGAAAAGGCCAACTGTGAAGTCTTTGACCTAGGACTAAGCAACTAAATGTCTCTACGCCTTATCTGGGTTAAATGCACTTGCCTGCTAGATTTTCAGAATGCAGGAGAATTGTTGAGGGAGTGTGTTGGGGTTGGGGAGGAGGACAGCTCTTCCTTTCATTGCTTCCATTATTCCCCATGATCAGGAAGGCTTCCCTTTCTCCCCCTCCACCACCCTTATCCTCAAGGCAAGAGCCTCGTCAAGGGTCTTGCCCACAGGCTGGCTTCCTCCCCTTGCACTCCAAGTGGCTTCCTCTACCTCATCAGTCAACGTCTCACCACCAATTCTATCTCCCGAAAGTGACTGAAATTCTTCATCCACTGATAGCCTCTCTGACCCCGATATGCATTTCCCGCTTCTCTGACTGTGACAGGTGTCTTGATTTTTACCTAATCACATGCAAGGTGAAATAAAATTTTTGTAATCTTGTTTCCCATATAACTCGGTGAAGCCATTGGAAGTAAAGTGTGTAAACCCGAAGAATGTGTCCGCCACTCCCTGGATGGTGCAGACAGCTTGCACTCAGTTGGTAACCAAAAGGCTGGTAGAACAAACCCACCCAGTGGCACAGCGGAAGAAAAGGCCTGGTAATTTTGCTCCTGTAAAGATTACAGGAAGGAGTAAAAAACAACTCTGTGGAACAGTCCTGCTCTGTCATATGAGGCAGCCACGAGTCCGGATCAACAGGGCTGTGCCCACTCCATCTTTTTCCTCTTCTCACTGCATTTGCTGGAATGCAATCATGAGGTAACTGGGACAACATGGATAAATGAATACCATAGAAATGGGAGAGCAACTATGGAAATATTGTCTGGGTCTCTGAGGACTTCCCAGAGCAAAGTTAGTTGGACTTTTACATTAGAGATAAACTCCTATTTTGTTGGCAGTTCAAACCTACCTGCTGCTCCTTGGAAACCCTCCTTATACAATAACAACAGCAATTGAGGACCTTTGTCTCACATGGTCAAAATCATATCCAAACCAATACAGCTCTTTGGGTTTGTTTTTTTGTTTGTTTTTTATCTCTCTCTCTCATTTGTTTCATTGCAGTAAGTATATAAACAACACATTTGCCATTTCAATAGTTTTTGCATACACAATCCAGTGATATTAATCACATTCATCATATTGTGCAACCACCAAGGGAGAGGAGATATGCTGAGTCTGCCACTTTGAACTGGAAACTCCCCATAATAGACCCTAAAGTGTTATAATGGTTCCCCTGCCTTTGCTTCCCCCCATCCACCCCGCTCTCTTTCCCATGTGGCACAAGAATGACTTCTCTAAAATGCCCATCTGATCCTATAATTCTTCTTTTAAAACCAGTGGCTCCACAGTGGCCAGCAGCCAGGACCCATACACAA
This sequence comes from Chrysochloris asiatica, assembly GCF_000296735.1. Taxonomy (NCBI): domain Eukaryota; kingdom Metazoa; phylum Chordata; class Mammalia; order Afrosoricida; family Chrysochloridae; genus Chrysochloris; species Chrysochloris asiatica. The sequence continues at coordinate 25,540,519 of NW_006408536.1, forward strand.
TTAAAACAGCATTTTAATATTAAAATAAATGTAAATCCAATGCTGGGTACGATACATGTTCTATGTGATATTTTAGACAAAATAAAATGTAAAAGACTCCAAAGTCATTTTCCTCTTTGGGCTACCCTGGGGCATGAATAGCATTTGTTCTTCTCGCCATTAGACATGCTTCCATTGACGAGTTCTGAGAAGCACGCAGAATCCTCCTGTCTACCACCATTCTTTCCAATAGCTTGTGCAACTTAATATCCTGATTGCTTAGACCTATTACAGGCATTCCCAGACTTATGATGTATTTGAGTTATGACAAACTGCACTTACCTGTTTACTGGTTTGGGGGTATTTTTACATCATATTACTACTTGTTTGCTGTTGTTTTTAAGTGCCTTCAAGCCCCTCCAGCTCCTAGCGACCTTGTATAAGGTTTCCGAGGAGTGCAAGGTGAGCTTGAACCGCCTACCTTGCAATTCAAACGGACATTGCAGTTCAGTGCATTAACCCCGCAGCGCCACAAATATGTACCACATACAAGGCGGCAACATGTAATTTGCTGATGGTATCATTTTTCAGATGCTTACATGAAGATGTTCAAAGATCAGATGTATAAATATATTGATAATAAAAATGAAATAATAATGGAAACTAAATATACGTAAATATAAAGAGGTATTCGACTTACATCAGAACTGACTTAAGACAGAATCATCAGAAAAAATTGGGGGCTATCTATATTCTTTGTATCAAGAACTGCTGTTCTCCTGAAGTTCATATTTGGCCTTCAAAATCCATCTCAGATATCACTCCTTCTAGGAAGCATTTTCCATCACTGTTTTTTACATCAACAGTTCTTAAAACTTAAAAAAATGTGCAAACGTCTCTCAAAAGTTCTCACGGGGTCTGAAAGAAAAAACAAAAAGAAAGAAAAAGGAAAAACAACCCAAATCCACAGTCAGGAAGTCAATTCCAACTCACAGCGGCTCTCTAGGACAGGGTAAAAGTGCTCCCCAGGGTCCCCAAGGCTGTAAATCTTTATGGGAGCAGAAAGTCACATCTTTCTCCCTTGGATCAGCTGGTAGGTTTGAACTGCTCAACTTGTGGTTAGCAACCCAATACTCACTCCACTACACGATCAGAGCTACAATGTAAACTTACATGATATTTATTTTAACTTTATTTAAATAAGTCACAATATTAAACTCCATATTAAATTTCTGAAACTGGTAACTCTTTTCCAAATATAAAACACAGCACTCCTCAACTATAAAACCGAATGAAATGCAGGAAGTAAATTGATATGAAACTACGAAGCTGATAGCACTCTTAACAACAACAGACTCTAATTGGATTAATGATGTTATTTTTCATAAACAAATTGCCAATATTGAGTTTAATTATAGAATTATACGACTGCAGGTCTGTTTCCAGAGAAATTATGTTTCTGAATGTTTACTTTAAAAAAGCTTTTCCTAAGGGAGTTTCATAAAAATGGTATTAATCACCTCAAAGCCTTGTTTGCTGACTCAGGATGATCAAATTTCATACATACATACAAGCTTCAAATGCCTGGTGTAGTGAACTGTCTCTCATAGGCATAACTTTCCTGTTCCCCGAAGGCAGGGCCAGCATTGGGAGCATTCTTCAGGCACTAAATGGCTCAACGGTTAAACACTCACCTGCTAACTGCAAAGACTTAGCTGTCTGTTCCCATAAAGATGGCAGCCTAGAAAACCCTATGGCTCAGTTCTATTCTGCCACATAGAGATGCTGCTGGTGGTGGTGATTCGACGCTGTGTGCTGCAGAGTCAGTTCCCAGAGCTCCTTAGAGTTGCTAGGAGTGGGAATCCATTTTATGGGTTTCCAGCCCAGTTAAGTTTGGAATTAGGAGCAAAACATTTCTTCATTGAATATGTACAACGACACACTATTAAGGAAGTTTTACAAGTTGGTGCAAATAAAAACGGCCTCTGTTCAAAACAGAGTCCTGGTGTGGTGCTGCATGATAAGTACTAGACTGAAAGGTTGGCTTGAAGTGCAAGGTCAGTGGTTCAAACCTATACCGGATCACTATGAGTTGTAACTGACTCGACAGCACTTAGCGGCAACAACTGCTCCTATCCAGGCGTCCTGATGTGGTGCTATAGCATGACCATTGCACTGCTAACCCCAAGGTCGGCAGTTCAAACCCACCAGCCCCTCCTCAGAAACCCTCTATGAATTGAAACCCATTTGATGGTTTAACAACAACAAGTTACAATCCACATTCTTTAGAATTCCCAACAACCCTGTGCTGTGGCATGACATATTTCTCTCCACAACTTCCCTCTATTCAAACTCAAGCCTAACATTTGTTTGAACAATTCACAGATGCAAATGAAGGCATGGGACTGTTTAATGAGATACAGATTCTTTCAGATGACTCTGTGTGTGTGTGTGTGTGTGTGTGTAATTTCCATCTAAATGAAAACACAAACATTTTTAATTCTCGTAGCAAACTCAACACCCCCTCAGGAATGCATTCCTCTGCAGGCCCAGTTAATAGCCCCTTCCTCACTCTTTCATCTTGCAGGCCATTTTGTACTAAGCGTCTTTGTTCCCTTGTCTCTTACTTCCTTATCTGGCAACCTTTTGAGTTCAGCAACTGCTCTTTATTTCTTTGCAGATAAGTCTACTTACTTAACACTGGGAAACTGTTCAATAAATAGTTGTTGATTTGAAAGTAACGCTAAATAAAATGTATCACCCTTTTAAAGAGTACCGCCAGTGAGACAAATCAGAAATTACCTGTACTTGCCATTTCCATAATACACAAAAAAAGAAAACCCATTAAAAAGTACTTGACTCTTTAAGAACTTGACTTTGATGATCTGCAAAGGAGAGCGTCTAGTTCCCCTTGACACGTATTTATTATTTATCCTTCCTGTCAGAAATCAAAGATTCTGCTCATACTTCCTGTTCAATGAGCACCAAGAGGCATAATGGTTGGGCAAAGTCCCTAATGCCTTGGGCGCCCCCTCCCAACCTTCTATTTTAGGGCACAGCCGATGAGCTCATTTGCAGGAAGGTTTGCCAGGCTCTGCATATGGTCTGCAGTATAAATAGATCACTTCTTAGGCATATCAGCAAGATAGAGGAGGTCTGCCTTCCCCAAAGTCTGCTGAAGTAGAAATTCTCACCTACAACGGAGGCAAGTCATCTCTACTTTCTGCTTCTCAGGGAATTTAAGGCTGCGGTGTGTGAAAATTTCAATCATTGGCAAACCTAGATGAGCCCTGGGATATGCAAAAATAAAATCGACCAAAATTAAAGACTAAATGAAGGCCTGTTCCATTTTGGACTTTCACCTATGAATTTGACTTCATGGCGGCCTATTTATTAGAATCAATTCACACTGATGATTTGGAGGAAAACTTCTTGCATTAAACATATATTGATTAGATTCCATTTTGTCCATTTGTGAATAAAACCTGATAATTTAGGTCACTTGTGACATGAGTCTCCATCAAAATAAAAATAAATCTACAGGACAAGGTTGATCCTAAAACTGAATGATCCTGAGAGAAAGTCTTTTCAATCTATTTCAATATCTAATTATTTGGTTTTGTTTTGGTTTTATTTTAATCCTCTGTTTTAAAATAGTTTAAGTCTCACAAGAAGTTGCAAAAACACTACAGAATGTTCCATGTACCCTTCCCTCACCTCCCCCCAATGGCAACATCTAGCATAACCATAGTACAGTGTCAACATCAGGAAATTTATATTGTTGTCGTCAAGTGCTGTCTTTCAGATTTATGGCAACCTTTCTATAGGGTTTCTGAAGAGCAGCTGGTGGGTTTGAACTGCAGACCTTGAGGTTAGTCATCCAGTGCTTATCATACAGGGCCACACCAGAGCACTGAAATTTACATTGATGAAACACTATTATTATCTCAACTAATCATCTTATTTCGATTTCACCAGCTTTTACACGTACTTTTTTTTTGGGGGGGAGGGGTGGGAAGAGAGGTGGGATGTGTGCTGTCACCGTTCCATAAGATTTTATTACATGTATAGATTTCTACAACCACCACCACAGTCAGGATATACAGAGATTGCAAGTCCAAGTATGTGCCAGGCACTGAGAGCCACCTTTACATGATAATCTCAAGAATTCAGTTTATTATTTTCATTTTGGAGTAAGAAAACTTAACTTGAAAGAAAAAATAAGCAAGCATATCCCCTTCTTTGCTATTAGCATGTGGCACATCTAGCAGAAATCATTTCAACCAGAAAGGTTGTTTTCTTTTTTACCCTTCATGTTGTTGTTAGGCGGCATCAAGTCCGTTTCAACTCACAGCATCCTATGTACATTATGGAATGAAATGACTTCTCTCCCTCAGCCGTCCTCAGAATCTTGCCTGTGTTTGATCCTGCTGGTGCAGCCACTGTGTCAAGTCATCTCGTTAAGAGTCTTCCTCTTTTCCACTGACCTTCTACTTTACCAAACACGATGCCTTACTCGAGGGATTACTCCCACCTGATAACATGTCCAAAAGTATGTGAGATGTACTTCATATGGGAAATTTATGAAACCATAGCTCTTTATTTTTCAAATATGTAACAAGAAAGTTCCCGCAGTCTGTTGATTTGGGTAACTATCATCAGGCATGAAGTGAATGAAGAGATGACACACAAAACCCCGGCAGCTCAGGGTGGTGAAAGCTATAGGAGCCCCTTTGGTTCTTGTTTTTCTGCTGCACACAGATGATACCAGTTTTACCCTCTGAGGAAACAGGGAAGTGAAAAAGATGAAGAAGTACATAAAGGTCTCTGTCTTTGGCTTCTAAATGTTACTTTTAACCTATTTATTTACATCACCATTCCCTACTAAAATACGCTCTATCCAATGCACTGCCTTTAGGCCTCATGCAGTTAGAAAAGGTGTGATCATGATGCTTCACGTGCCTTGTCCCCTTTAACCATCACTGGGGTCTCATAAAGGAAGGCTGGCAGAACTCACTGGGGCTCGCTTCCACCTCCGCCTTTCATCCACTGCCACACCAAGTCCAGCTCCACAGTTGGGACCCCTCGTATGGGTGTTTTTTTCCACTTCACTAGCCACCCTGTCTTAGTTTCTTCTCGCATTTCCTCCTCTTCCTTCTGACCTCCAAAGTTGGAGTCTTTGGAGATGGGGTCTCAAACTTGCCTAAGACAGTGATTTTCAACCAGAGGTAATTTTGGCACCCAGGGGCTATTTCACAATGTCTGGAGATGTTTTGGGTTGCCACAACTGGGGAAGGAGCATGCTACTGAGAGGGTAGAGGTCAGGAATACTGCTAAGCATCATGCACTGTACAAGGCAGCCCCCACAACAAAGAAATGGTCCAGCCTCAAGTATCAATAGTGCTGTGGTTAAGAAACCCTTCCATAAAAGAGCTCATCCAATTCCATGATATACCCAGACATGGTCTGCATGCAGACGACTCCTCAACTTCCTTCTCTAGCCTTGCCTTTGCCCCCAACCCCAGATTCCTATATGCATCTCCACGTATTAAGCCCCTCAAACTTATCCTGTTCACAACCAAACTCTTGATGTTATCAACAAACCTGCTCCTATTCCAGTCTTCCCCATATTGCTGACGGTGTCCTAAAACTGCTCAGCTTATTCAAGCCAAAATCCAATTAGTCATCTTGGATTCTAATCATTCCTTAGCATCAAGCCATCAACAAGTCCATGTTGCATTTGTTGACTCTACCACCATTGCTCTGACCCTCATATACAGACACCCCCAAGTGTCTACGGTAAGACTCCGCTAGCCTCTAACCAAATTCACTCTTGCCTTCACAGAATCTGTTCTCCACACTCAGCCATGACCTTTGTAAAGCATAATTAGATCTTACCATTCCCCCATCAAAATGTTGTGTTGGTTTTCCTATAACACTTGGAATAAAATCCAAACTAAGTCTTTCTCTCTTCACTAACTATACTCGAGCTACCTGGACCTTCATAACAGACTGCTTCCCGCCACAGGACTTTTACACCTGCGACACTGTTTTATTCTTTTTTACTTGCTACACTTTTACAACGTCTTAGAATATGTTCTCTGAGCTATTTGCATTATGTTCTGTATCGGCTCAAATATCACCTTCCCAGAGCACCTTGTGAAAACAGCATACACTGCTTTATTTCTCTTCATAGTACATAACATTACATAAGCTTATGATGTGTGTCCATTTGTTTAACAGGAGCCTTGGAGACTCGATAGTTAAGGGTTCAGCTGCTAACCCAAAGGTCGGTCATTCAAACCCACAAGTTGTTCCATGTGCTAACAATGTGGCAGTCTGCTTTCCTCTGTTCTGTAGCGTTGCTAGGAATCAACTCAGCAGCAACAGGAGTATAGAGCTGGTGTATTTGTTTATTTCCCATCTGCATTCCCTCTTTTAGAATACAAGCTCTATGGGGACATATAGCTCCAGCTCAGAGAACAGTACTTAGCACAAAGCAGACAGTAAGTATTGGTTGAATGAATGAATCAATCAATGAATCAGTCAAACAAAAGAACAAAGCAAGAGACTACTTATGCAACCAGATTGTAATTTGACTCGTGGCAAAAGTGTCATCTGCCCAAGACTCTATCACAATCACTTGCTAGGGTCTCTAAAATGACTGCCATTACAATAAGCTGAAAGAAGAGACAGGAAAACACATGTGGAGGGCAGGCTTTGCCCCTAGGGCACTCACTGACATGGGTAAGCCCCTGGCTTGCTTGGATAGCAGGCTCCTCGACTCATCAAAAGGGAGCATACACCCAACTGGTGACTGTGAAAGCAAAGACGTGAATCAGATAGGAGGCTGGGTTTTCATCACAACTACAAGAAATGTGTAGCATCGTTTACTTTTAATAGGTTCATTAAAATTTGAGGCCTTTACAACGTAGAGATTTCACATATATATGAATTATGCAATTTTAGCACTGACCTTCTTAGAAGAGTGGACTTTCAGTGCCTAATATAGTGGGCCATCACTCATCTGTCTGTTTGTCATTCTGTGGTGGCTTGCATGTTGCTGTGATTCTAGAAGCTATACCAAAAGTAGTCTACATACTAGCAGTGTCACCCATAGTGGACTGGTTTCAGCTGAGCTTCCAGACTAAGACAGACTAGGAAGATGGCGAGACAGACTACTTCCAAATATTTCATCACTGAAAACCGTATGAACAGCAGTGGAACACTGTCATCACCAGAATTTTGAGTACTGAAACATGAAGAAGAGCACTAGCATAGTGTCAGATGTAGTGCCAGAAAATGAGCCCCTCAGGTTGGAAGGCACTCAAAATATGACTGGGCAAGAGCTGCCTCCTCAAAGTAGAACTGACCATGATGATGTGAATGGAGTAAAGCCCACGGGACCTTCATTTGTTGATGGGGCACAACTCAAAATGAAGAGAAACCACTGTAAGCATTCATTAATAATCAGAACATGGAATATAGGAAGTATGAATCTAGGAAAATTGGAAATTGTCAAAAATTAAACAAAACGCATAAGCATCGATATCCTAGGCATTAGTGAGCTGAAATGGACTGGTAGGGGCCATTTTGAATCTGACAATCACATGGTTTACCATGCCGGAAATGACAAATTGAAGAGGAATGGTGTCACATCCATCATCAAGAAGAACTTCTGTCTTAAAGTACAACACTGTCTATGATAGGATAATACCCATACACCTACAAAGAAGATCAGTTAATATCACTATTGTTCACATTTAGGCACCAACCTCTAAAGCCAGTGACAATGAAATTGAAGAATTCTGTCAACTTATTCAATCTAAAATTGATCAAACATGCAATCAAGATGTATTAATCCTTACTGGTAATTGGAATGCAAAGGTTGGAAACAAAGAAAAAGGATCAGTAGTTGGAAATTTGGCCTTGGTGATAAAAATGATGCTAGAGATCACATGATAGAATTTTGCAAAACCAATGTCTTCTTCATTGCAAATACCTTTTCTAAACAAATTAAAAGATGACTTTACATATAGACCTAAGCAGATGGAATACACAGAAATCAGATTGACTACATCTGTGGGAAAAGGTGGTGGAAAAGCTCCACATCATCAGCCAAAACAAAGCCAGGGGCAGACTGTGGAACAGACCATCAATTGTTCATATGCAAAACGAAGGAAATTAAAATAAGTCCACAAGAGCCAAAATATAACCTTGAACATTGTTGTTGTTGCTATTAAATGCCATCAAGTCGGTTCTGACCCATAGCAAGGCTGTATAGTTTCCGAGGAACAGCTGGTGAGTTTGAACCTCTGACCTTGTGGTTCAACCCAACTTTGCAGTCTGGCACATTAACCCACCACACCACACCAGGACTCTGACCTTGAGCATATCCCACCTGAATTTATAGATCATCTCCAGAACAGATTTGATGCATTAGACACTAATGACCAAAGACCAGAAGAATTGTGGGACGACAGAAAGAACATCCTACAGGAAGAAAGAAAACAGTTATTTAAAAGATGGGAAAGTAAGAAAAGACCAAAATGGATGTCAGAAGAAACTCTGAAGCTTGCTCTCCAGCATAGAGATGCTAAAGAAAATGGAAGAAATGAGGTAAAAGAGCTGAAGAGAAAATTTCAAAGGTAAACTCAAGAAGACAAAGTCAGATATTATAATGAAATGTGCAAAGATCTGGAGTTAGAAAACCAAAAGAGAAGAACATGCTCAGGATTTCTCAAGCTAAACAAACTTAAGAAAAAATTCAAGTCTCAACTTGTAATATTGAAGGATTCTAAGGATAAAATAGTGAATGATGCAGAAAGCATCAAAAGAAGATGGAAGGAATACACAGAGTCACTGTACCAAAAAGAAATGGTCGATGTTCAACCATTTCAAGAGGTAGCAAATAATCAAGAGTCAATGATACTGAAGGAAGAATTCCAAGGAGCAATGAAGGCAATGGCAAAAAAACCAGGGCTCCAGGAATTAATGGGATACAAATTGAAATCTTCCAACAAAGCGAGGTGACACTGGAGGCACTCACTCATCTATGCCAAGAAATTTGGAAGGTTAACTATCTGGCCAACTGACTGGAAGAGATCCATATTTGTGCACATTCCAAAGAGAGGTAACCCAACAGAATGCAGAAATCATCAGACAATATCACTAATATCACATGCAAGTAAAATTTTGCAATGATATTCCTCGTTCCATGTCCTCTTCAGAATCCAGCATGAATCTCTGGAAGTTCTCTGTCAATGTAGGGTCACTATGAGTCAGTACCTACTTAATGACACCTAACAACAATACTGTGGTGGGCCTCGGGTTTTGGGATGTAACAGTAGATGTCCACATCTTAAGAAGGTTGAAAATCATTATGTTTGTTGTTGTTGTTGTTGTTGTTAAGTGCCAATGAGTCGGTTCCGAGCCATAGCGACTCTGTTTAGAGTTTCCAAGGAGTAACTGGTGAGCTTGAACTATCGACCTTGCAGTCCAAACTGACTTTGCAGTCCAGCGCATTAACCCGCAGCACCACACCAGAACTCCCGAACATTATGTTGGGTGAACATTTTAGGACCTTTGAGCTCTAGGCATCATGTCAACAGGAAGTCTTGGTTTATGAAAGGCACGAATACCATTCCTTGGTTTACATTACCATCCATTAGCACATAACACAGTTGATATTACCAGGAACCAGAAAGGGTAAACAAGATAAAGAAAGCTTGATGAAAGGGCAGAAGAGGGGAATGAATCATCAAACACAGAAGAAATAACTGAGTATGGGTGCAGCTCTGAGGACAAGGTGGATCATCCTTGGTGGGCTTTTCTTTTCAACCCAGACATCATTTTACCACCATTTAGTTGAAAGGAGCTCTGGTAGAGTAGTGGTTACGAATAGGGCTGCTAATCTCTATTAAGGTCAGCAGTTCAAAACTATCAGCTGTTCCACGGGAGAAAGATGAGGGTTTCTGTTCCTGTAAAGATTTACAGCCTCGGAAACCCTGTACAGGGTTGCAATGAGTCGGAACAGACTCCACAGCAATTAACAACAACAACAGTTGAAAGTTGAAGCGTTAAATGGAGCTTTCTTCCTTATCTTTGAAATTCCATTTTACCACCAATGAAAAAGGAGTCAAAAGAATCTTTCTATATTTTTATTAATGGAGTCCATGATTTTGGCTCATGGAAATTATTTAGTTCCGGCAGACTCTGATTAGAATCAAAGAATAGTGGAGTTGTAAGAGACCGCCTTTGAAAAATGAGGAGTGTCAGACATTTTTGAGACATGCTTTAATTTACACATTTAATGTGATAGCCAAGCCATAAGGTTTCCCTTAGGTAAAATGCATAACTCAGCTGTTTGCACTTGATTATTTTCATAGGTCATTGGTAGTCAGTTTTTTATAGCACATGGGCCGCCAAATCTGGCCCATCACCTGTTTTTCTACCCCCCATGAGCAGAATGATTTGGCTAATTTTAAATAGTTGAGAAAAAAATCCAAAGAAGACTATGGCAGCTTTAGTCTTACAACGGCAGAGCTGAGTAGATGTGACTGAGACCATATGGACCGTAAAATCTAAAATAGCTACTTTCTGACTATTTATAGAAAAAGGGTCTGGCCTCTGATATAGTAGCAAAATCTCAAATTTTAGAGGGGGAAAAAAAAAAAGTAGATTTCAGTTCTGTCTCACTTGGCAGTATGATTTTTTTTTTTTTTAATATAACTCAATATCTCTTAGCCTGAAGTTGTTCATCTATTAAATGGGGATAATGATACTTTCCTTAAGGATTGTTGAGAGTCTGAAAAGTTTTAGAGTATAACAGGAGCTCGACAAACAATGACAAGAATAGTAATACTTAACAACATTATTGTTAGCACAAGCATGATCTCTCGAATTTTCTCCTTTGATACGCTTTGAGAGTCCTTGAAATGTAAGCAAAACTAGAATTTAAAGTGACTGTCCTAGTCCCTTTCCTATATTAGCTGGGTGATCACAGCACAGGTCCCCTTCACATCATGAGATGACAGCAAATTGGAAGGATGGTTAATATCTTTATAATTCACATGTCATTGTACCCAATTATGAAGTCCCACAGTAATTCATTTCCTAGAAAACTGTCTCCTGGGTGACAAGGGTGACAATACCTGAAATAAGGAATAGCCAGGACCTGCCCAGCCCTCTTTATGAACTTCCTATACAAAGAATGTCAGAAACAAGTTCATTCAGAGAAAAATGGAAGGACCCACACTAAATTAGCAAGTAACCCATACAGAGAGCCCCCAAGCTGTCAGAACACCCCGCCCATTTCTTTCAGATTTCAGAGAGGGCTCTTTCCAAGGCCACAGAGGCAGGACTTAGCCTTGGTTTGGGTTTGGCATCCCTGCAAGCTTCTAGGACAAGAGATGGGCCCATGCCTGACACTCACCTTGTCCGTGGCCTCCATTTGGGACCTTGACCTCACCTTTTGGGCTTGTCTCTCGGCTTACATCTCATTCCCTAAGTGGAAGAAAGGTCAACTCTACTCTTTTTCTTTGTGTGACCCCATCCTTTCCCCCTCTTGCACGATGCCATTTCCTCCTCTCTCAGGCTGTTTCTGCTGAGCCAAGAATCACTCGCAGCCTCCTCAGACTTCCTCTTCCCGCTGCACTCCCCTCTCTGTGGTACCTTCTGAATGATCCACATCCCTCACTAGTGACAAGTAGTCATCTTGCTAATTAACATCTGGCCTAATTACACTTGTGTTACACTTTAGAAGACAGAATTAAAATCTGAAGTGACCTAAGCAATTAGGAAGAGTAGACAGAAACAAATGAAAACAGCAGCCATCAGAGTTGGGGGCACTGATTTGGTCATGTCTTGGGAGGCTGCATAGGGCCAGAGGCCAAGTGACAAACAACTGGCCATGACTCTCTCTGGGTGTCATCATTTTGGGATCAGAGACAAGTAGGCACCGTTTAAAGGGCAGGAATTGGGGCGGGGGTAGGACACAGTATGTAGGGTGAGATGGGGTTTTCTTTCCTTCTCCCCCTCTTTGTTTTCTCATCAGCCATCTCTGGTCCTGAGGTGGGACTTGATAAGTCAGAGTAAAAGGTCACCGTGCTGTAGTGAATTATCTAACGTCTCTTCTAGCCTGAGTCTATAATACCCACCAAACGTCATTTCTGCACTGCTGGGTCTAGGTGAGAGGAGGTGAGAGAAGATATTGAGGATGCCATGATTCAGTTGTGGATGTTAGCAGAGTTCATTGTGACAGTAAAAACCTGAAACTCTAGCATAAGTATACAATGACCCATCTCAGCAGCAGGACTAGAGGATTTCACTACCACCAAAGAAGAGCCAGGAGTATTGTGTGTCCTTTGGGCCCTGAGATTCCTGCACAATGAACCTCCTCAACACAGAAAACTGTGGCATGGGATGAGTGGCAGAGGAGCAGCTTCAGAATCAAGAATCAGAGAGTAAAACAGAGCAGTGTGCTTCCCAGCCCACAGAGCAAGTACAACTGAGTGATTTGGGACAGAAAGCTTGTTTGTAGAGTTAGGCACCTCCAGGCACTTACGTGAGGGAGCTCCAGCAGTGTCTTCAGGCTGAGCCTTATGGTGGAGCAGTGTGTCCTGTGGGCATTTACCAGCAGCCGATGGGAACAACTGTGCCCTGAGCATTTCTGATGTTAAACCACATAGCTGTGAGAGTTGTCTCTGAGTTCTGTGTTTGTGGCCACTACAATGGATTATTGAACCCAACTGAAGAGTAGAGAGGGTTTGGGAAGGATAGTTTGGTGTCACACATTTTTTGCAGACGAACTTATAAATCAGGGAAGCTCACTTCCATAGAGTTCAGTTATCGTCCGGGACTGCAAAAGAAACAGCCTAAATATACCTGAAGCTCACCAAAACAGAAACAAAAAAAAGTGAGGTTGTGGGAAACAGGGTAGTGACACCAAGTGTTTTGAATGTTCTTGACTGGGGCACCAGACACTCTCACTGGTATCTTTCTGGGAGCTGGTCACAACAATTTAAAATTCATCTAATAAGTCAGTTAAGAGCTTCTGGTTTGGGCAGCGGCAGAGACAGCCAGGTAGGAAAGGCACTGTGGGGGAGGGATTGAAAACCCAGAGAAGCTGCACTCATGGAACATCATTACAGCTCTGGATCTACCAGAAGATCCAGGACGTCAGTTTACCGCAGAGCCAAGTGAAAAAAAACCTCAATATAAAGGAAAATACAGAGAAATCGCTCGAGTCAGGACTCCCTCTGCGGCCACCCCACCTGGATGGAGTTCAGAGGGCAGGGCCACAACCAGACCAGCACAGGGAACCTGTGCTAAAAGTGGTACAGTGACATTTGCAAAAGGAAGTGCGGGAGAGTCTACACATTTTTTCCCTCCTCTTCCCTGTCGCGCCTTCTTTGCCCAGCCCAGACGCCTTCAAGCGGGTGGGTGCACACCCTACCCAAAAAAAAAAAAAAAAAGTCCAACACTGACCACACAATTTTCACACAGTACAGAGAGAAAGAGCTTGGCGACTGCTTATGATGTCAGCCTTGGGGGTCACAGCCTTATCTAGCAAGAAAAAAAGCAGGCCCATCAGGTCTGACAGACAAACCATAGAACAATCTGTAAAAACCCCAACATAAAAGGACACAGCTATCTCAAGAATTATGCTGTGCACATGCAGATACCTAACTGACCTTCAGAGACAAAAATAGTAAACACTCTTTCTCCCATTAACTTCTCTATATCTATCTGCACACCTCCATGGTGGTGACTAGAGGAGGGGGCTGATCGAGCAGACACCCCACCCACTGCTGGAGGTTTCTACAGTGCACACACACTGCCTGTGTAGCAAGGTGACTGGAAAGTCAGCCACAGTTTTATTTTTGTTTCAAAGTGGTGGTTCTTGTTTCTGCTACTATATTGCTTCTGCTTTTGGTCCTTTTGATCACACATTTTTCCTGGAGGTGGGAGCTTTTTATCCCAATGTTACCTAAAAAGAGACAGCAATTGTGGCCATATAGCCAAGCTACAAGCATACCCCATAATATTCCACTATTGAGACAAAAGCCAATAACAGCTGCTAAGCATTACATGCAAAAAAGGAAGCCTATCTCCTGATCATATCCACCAGGAGACACCCAGTAAGCTTAATAACACAAAAACAAACATCCATTTAAGCATTAAAAAACCCACATAACTACTGGAAATGACAAACAAAAGATCTCAAACACAACAAACTATCTCAAAACATGTCTCCAAACAAAGAAGAGTAACTGAGACAAATGTACTGGAGACAGAGAGAGGATCCCCAGAAGAGGAAGAGAAGGTTTTGGATTTGCCTGAAAAGGAATTCAGAAGATTGATATGGAAACAAATTCAAATGCTCCAAAAAGGGTAGAGGAAAACAAGGAAGAAATCAGGAAAGTACAACAAGAGCAATCAAGCAAGATTGATACAGCATTGGAAACAATTCAAAACCT
>NW_006408536.1:25556687-25564716 GCF_000296735.1 Chrysochloris asiatica
ATATGGTGCTTCCTCAGAAGGTTGGAAATAGAAATACCTTATGATCCAGCAATTCCTCTACTTGGTATTTACCCACAAGAAATATGAGCTATAACACGAGTAGCACACTAATGTTCATAGCAGCTCTATTTACAATAGCAAAAAGATGGAGACAACCTAAGTGGAGACAACCAATAGCAAAAAGATGGAGACAACTTAAGTGCCTATCAATTGAAGAATAGATAAACAAACAATAGAATGGATAAACATACAATGGAATATTATGCTACCTTGAAGAACAACAAGGAAGTTGCAAGCCACCGCATAACATGGATAAACCTTGAGGACATTATTCTGAGTGAAATTAGTCAGTCACAAAAGGAAAAATACTGCATAGGACCACTACTGTAAAAGACTAAGAAAAAGAAGCCACAATAAAAGGGAAAAAAAACCTTTTATATGTATATTTACTGATCACCAGGATGTATGGGATGAGAGGGGGGAGATCAGAGCACAGAGTAAGGAATAGACACAGGATAGCTTGGGGGGTTTCGGGGGTGGGGGCTATACACAAAAAGAGGGAGGGGAATGGAAGAACAAGGCTGATGAGAAAACAGTTAGGCAGGTTCTCATGGGCTAAGTGGGACAGAGGTGAATGATGATGTATGCACAACCTTGGAACAACAGGGCTCCAGGATACAGGGATTGAGGCATGGTTTGAAGGGGTGTAAGAGGGGTATAGTGTTAAGATGCTTGCCTGTCTTTTGAATCTTGGTTTTCCTTGCCTACCATTGTAAAATAGACACTCGAGGGGGAGAGAAAGGAATAGCTAGAATCATCACTACAGAAAGATTGTAAGTCCGTCTTCAGCCTATAACTGATTGGAATACCTTAAAGGGGGTTAGGAGTTGCCCAGTGAAAGAGGCAATCTGTGGAGCCTTTACATTGCACAAGACCAAAGGTGGAATCCAGAACCCCATCCAGAACCGACTGAGGTAGGAAATTTCCACTGAAAAGGACAAGTAGATCACCCTGGAGCTGCTAGAAGAACAGAAGATACATAGTGAAAGAAAGACGGCAGGAATAATCTTAAACACTAATGGCAGTATGATTGATTACTACAAGAACAAGTAAGCTGTTCGCCCGGGAGCCATCAAGGCAAGTGGTCAGGACCTCTCAGAGCAAAGCCCCTTCCAAGTCTGAGACTCAAGGGAAATACATGAGGAGGCATGTGGTCTGGCTGGTGACTGCATTAGTCACCGATAAGGGAAGAGGGTGAAAAAACAGCAATGAAGTTGGCAAGTTAAGCCCGACCATATTCACTAGACCCCGGTGGACCTTGGTGGAGACCTGAATGGCCAGCAATATGGCAAGACCTGGGGACCCCTGGGCCCAGAGGCAGTGACATGGCCACAGAGGACTAGAGCGGAGAGTGAAGCATCCAGCTGATATGAAGTGAGGGGAGATGCACAAGAACACCCATACTTGCAGATAGTACCCACTTGACCTGGCTTCGATGACTGGATGATCAGAACTCAACTATAAGAAGAAAGAAGAGGGAAAGGAAAAAAAAAGAATAACCCACTACAAGTTGATGAACTTTACCTATACTTATGGATGTAGTAGCGTAGTGGTTATGAATCGGGCTGTGAACCTAAAGGTCAGCGGTTCGAAACTACCAGCTGCTCCGCGGGAGAAAGATGAGGCTTTCTACTCCCGTAAGGATTTACACCCTCGGAAACCCTGTACAGGGTCGCTATGGGTCGGAACCGACTCGACGGCACGTAACAACAACAACATGGATGTAGTAGCTCTAAAAAAGGGAACAAATCTTTACAGCGAGGATCACTCCCACCCCCTTGGTACACAGGGTTGACAGGGAAGGGCAACATAGATATTGGCTACCCAAAATGGGGGGGTCTATAAAGCCAAGAAGTGACTGACTGGCTTACAAGCTTTCGAGAGGGAGCCTAGTTCCAGACGGGGCAGGAGAAGGCAGAATCACCACTGAATGGTTTCCAATCCATTGGGACAGAGCTGGCAAAAGGAAATGGGGATAAGACTCTTGTGGTACAATAGTGAATAATTGTTCATCAGGTCTGACTGTGAGGCTAGGAAATACAGAGGTAGATGTTTTTTGACAAAAGGAGGAGAGTGATTGATTTTGCAGCCCAGGAGCGGAGGTCCCTGGGGCCATCAAGTGAGAAGAGTGGAGAGCGGGACCCTACCCAGAGAGGCAATGACACCAGGGATGGAGACAGAGATGATGGCGTGGACAGATGGAGCAGCTGGGGACATTGGACACAGGTAGGGAGAAGGCCTGTGGGGTGTACCCTTTGGTTGTTTGATGATGCATGGAGGGGGTTGTAATCATTGCAATGAAACGAAATACAATAGGATGAGTGTAAAGCTGATATTCTCCCATGTAAAGCTCACAATAAAAACTTTTAAAAAGAGTACTGTTGTAAATGTTAAGAAAAGATTTTCTTGCTATATGAAACATTCTATGATGGTTGGCGGACAAGTGGAAGGTGAAAAAATAAAGTGAATAGAGGTAAATAATGTTAGAAAAAACAACAACAACAACACGTATTTTAGAATGAAGGCTATTTTTGTGTGACCAAGCAGTCCAGGAAATAATGGCTGAGAACCAAAAATGCTCCATGGGAAGGAAAACCTGGTAAGATTTTCTTTTGTTAAATGTGATTTCAACCTAAGAGCTCATATTATGTAGGACAGAAAGCATAATCAATTATGACACTGAAACTCGATGTTAATTGTGTGGCTTACAAGATGCCACGATATGTAAAGGATGAAAGATGCCATGGTGTGGTAGTTAGACCGACAAAATGTTTCTAAACCTTAGTCCCCACCCCGAAAGCCTAGTCTTCCTAGCCTCTGAAATGTGAGTTTGCAGCTCCTCTTATCAAATGGTAGGGTCTATTTTCCTTCCCCTTGAACTTGGTCTGGCCGTGTGACTTGCTTTTGTTAAGAGAATGTGCTAGAAATGACTCACGTCCACTCTCTGCCTTGGAACCCTGCCACCACGTTAACATGCCGAACCTGCTGGGTGAGAAGAGACCAGGCCCAGTGCTTCTCCTAACCGTAGCCAATTGATGTATGTGAGTGGAGCCGTTTTGTTGTATCCTCAAGTTGGTTCCAACTTATAGTGCCTTGTATAGGTTTTCCAAGGAATAGCTGGTGTACTTGAACCAACAACCTTGTGGTTAGCTGTCCAATGTTTATCCTAAAACAGGAAATCATTCTGGACCATCCAAAACTCACCCTTACCTACCTACCAGCTCCCTGCAACTGACCAGCCAAGATCAGCCATGCCTAACCTAGCTAGCAGAACCACCCAGCTGATCCATATACTTCTATTGCTCAATATGAAATGCTTTTTAAAGAAAACACTGAGTTGTGGGGGATTTTGTTTTGCAGCAACAGCTCACATGGCAATCTGCCTTTTGTGGTGCTTTCTTTATCTACTGAATAGGAGAATGCGGTGGCATTGTGGGATAATCATTAGCTTGCTAATCACAAGGTTGGTGGTTTGAGCCCATCAGCCACTCCTAGGGAGAAAATTGAGGCTTCCTGCTCCAGCCACGATGTCCAGCCTTGGGAAGTCTACACAGGGTTGTTATGAGTCGGAACTGATTTGACAGCACTTAACAACCACAATCCATTGAATAATTTAAACTTCACTGCCTTGGCTGAAATTGCTGAAACACAGGCATATTCAGAAGCCATTGGGGCCTGCAGAGAATTTCTACCTGATCTTGGCTTCTGCTCAGGTAACAAGACAGGGGATGGACAGAGATGACAACACACTTTTGGGATCTTGTAACTAGTGGGATGTTTCCCACTTTGGAAAGAAATGTAACGTTTGTACACAAGCAGAGAGGGTAATGTTATTGTTAAGTGCCGTTGAGTCAGAGACCGACTCATAGCGACCCTGTGTAGGGTTTGTGAGGAGCGGCAGGTGGGTTTGAAGAGCTGACCTTGAAGTTCAAGCCGGCCTTGCAGTCCAGTGCTTTATCGTGCAGCGCCACACCAGGACCCAGAGAAAGGGAACTACGACATACAGATTCACCATAAATGTAGCTATTACTATTTAGTAGTGTTTGTTTCCAGCCACAGATTTTTAGGTTTTGTTAAAGAAACAGAAAATTGTGGATCTGGTGAAAATTCCCTTTCACCATTACCTAGGTCCTCGTCCCCTGCCCTTCTCCCAGACATAGTACTACCCGAGTCTGGTGTCATGTGAACTTGGACTGTGTCCATAATTCTGCTTGTTCTCTTACTCATCATCACGTTTTTTACATACTGACCATTATTTATTTATGTACCCAACCATATATGTTACACATACATACATGCCTTCTAATATATCTATGAGGGGCCTTCAAAAAGTTCCTGGAAAAAGACTGGAGTTTGTTTTTGTTTTTTTAATGTTTTATTGTGAAATATGTGATAGTTTATATGGGAGAACATTAGCTTTACATTCATCCTATCTTATATTGTTTCATTGCCATGGTTACAATCCTCTCCGTACATCATGAACCAACCAAAGGGTTATACCCTGCAAGCCTGCCCCCCGGTCATCAGCACACAGCCGTGACTGGAGTTTTTGCACGCCTTTGAGTCTGTTCCAACTCATAGCTACCCTGTCTAGAGTTTCCAATGAGCTGCTGGTGAGTTTGAAGCACCAATCATGTGATTTAAACTGACCTTGTGGTCCCCTGCTTTTCTCTACAGTGCTAAGGCTCCATTCGATAGATGCAAATCTAAACAACAATGAATATCACCTTATCAAAGGTCATCAGCACACAGTCATGACTGGAGTTTTGTATCAACGTTTTCTAGCCCCCTAGTACACGAATACTTACATACGTATATGTTTAAACAGAGGCAATATTTTAATGCTTTTAGCTGCTGTGTAACGACCTACCATAGAATACCCTTTATGAACATGTTTGCCATTGTTGACCATTCAGATGACTTCCAGGTTTTCCTTTTCCTCTAGTGCTCCTTGGGCCAGCCTTTCTCTAGACCATACCCTCAGAATCACTGGATGGTGGAGTCTAAAGTTGCCCCATCAGAGACCTGGCTTAGCAAGTTTCCAGGTGGTGGTGTTATGGGATGGATTTATAACATGGGGAGAAAACGATGAAAACTGGAAATCTCTAAGAAACATTCCCCACATTTCTGTATTTGACCCTCCCTCACCCCAGTGCTTTTGTGTACTACTAAGTGTGGTGATTTGATCGTCTCACAGAAATGAGAATTGTTTTTTAAGTTTTTGGCATGCCCATTTTGTTGACATTTTTGAGTAACTATGTATAAATGCAGCATACAGTCTACCAAGTTTTTTTTTTTTTGAAGCCAAACAATAAGTATTTAAGAATATACTGTGTCCTTATCTAAATCCTGATCCAGAAAAACACTTCAGTAACTTCCAGTCCTTCAAGTCATTAACGTCATCACTGTACAGAACTGAAGGGAAATTGACTCGTGCAATATACAAATGGTAACTTCCAGTACTACACAAGCAAACCTTATAATTTAGGCCTTTTAGTTTTCTTTCTATACAATTTAAAAGAAAATGAGCATTAGTAGGGTTTTTACAAATATTTTTTGTTTATTTTCATGAAGCTGGTAGAGTCAATGTCCTTTTGAAGCCCACATCCCAGGCCAAAAAGTACAAACGAAATCAAACACAGCAGTGTTCTGTTGTAAATCCTTCTGCATGAATATTGCTGTTAACTGCGAATGGAATTTTGAACTTTGCTGGAATCTTCTGGCAAGGATTTTATTTATCTTAAAATGCTTCGTCTCTCAGTTCAGCCATCTTGGGAGTTAGTCATGCTCTCACCATGACTCCATCCTGATTTTTCTTCTTTTATGCAGACCCTCAGATTTACAACATAGCATCACGTTAAGGAAAGGTCATTTTTCCACAATTCAGTTCTCGGCTAACTTCCATTTCCCACTAAAAGTCCAGGAATTTCATGCTAGAATTTCGATTAAGTGTTAGAAATGCAGGGCCAATTGGGAAGTCATTGTGAAGAGTTGCATTGGTGAATCTTTTTTATTCCACAGGCCTGAAAACGTGACTTCTCTGCGCACTTAGGTGATGTTAAGAAGAAGAGTTCTCTATGAGGACGGCTGACGCTTAATCGCCAACAATTGGCACAATGAAAATAAACAATAGTGACTAATGAGCAAAAGGATTAAGGGAAAAGGGGGATAAATGAAAAGAATAATCTAATCGGATGAATGACCCCCTGTTTGTACTACATAAACGTCAATGACATCATCTTCCTTCATTCCTAATTCTTCAGGAGTTTGATTATCAGCAATTCTCTGTCCTTCAAAGAGGAACCTGAGTGAATTCTTTTGAATTCCCTCTCTTTCACAGTATAATTCTTTAAGTCTCTTGAGATGTGCTGTCATCTTTGCCTTGAAGCGAATCTCCCTGATGTTCTACCCAATAACTTTGAGTTGAATATATTTTCCTGGCTTCTTACCCCTCAAGCCCACAGTTGAAGGTCTTGCCTCCTGGCCAGACATGGCGGCGACGGTGGCTTCACCTCGGAGGTCTCGGTACTGCTCCCAACTCACCCAGGCAGAATCTCGCTCCATGGTTTACAAATCTGTCTGTCTTCCTCCACAACACAACCCCACGGATGGAGGGCGAGAATTACTTGTTTGTAAGTTAACTTTACTACGGTAAAAGGGAAGTAGGAACAGAAGGTCTGTGACTTCGCTCACTAACTGGTTTCCAGGGTAACTGTTAATATGGACTGTTAGTAATGGAAAGGAGCTGATTGGTCATCCAAGGCTCTAAACAATGTTTAAAATCACCCAAGAATGTTGTAAATGGATTGCAGCACATCATGTTGGAGGGCTCCGGATTCCTCACTCAATAAGACAAACTAGTCCTTTTGTGTTGCCTTGGTTTCCTCTGTTAAGATGTCAACTTTAGCAGCCTGCACTGTGCCATGCCACACAATATATACTTCACATATATTCCTTCTGTAAAATGGAGGAAATTACTCTTGGTGCTTAAGTAATAAGTTAGCTAAGCGCTCTTAGATTTTACACATCCTCTGTCAAAAGTGAATTCGCTCACAAGAAGCTTGGTCTCATAATCAATGCTCTTCTCTACAAACTGTGTGAACCCTTCCTTTGTCCTTTGGCCTCAGTCCAGAGCAGCTGATCATAATAGGATGATGTCAACATCACCGTATTGCTTTCCATTTGTCACCAGATCTGAGAGCTGTCTGAGGTTTTTCCATTTATTTCAAGTTCCACCACAGCTGTCCTATAATGTAGACGCTCTTAGTTTTAAGTTAGTTGATCATAAGAATTGCAAATTATATAGAACATTGAAGAATGGATATAAAACGATTGGGGGAAAATGACATCCTTGGCTTCAATATATTAGTCAAACCCATCACAAAATCATGATGAAACTAGGCTATAAAATAGTATCAATCACGACAAAATCCTACATACTTCCAGAAAGCCTGTGATGCTAGTGTGTTTTCATTCCGTCCTTGGAGAATTTGGGTATCTAGTCTCTGGTTTTTGAAGTATCCAGCATAGTTTGTATGTTGCTGTTGTTAAGCGCCATGGAGTCAGTTCAGAGTCATAGCAACTCTGTATAGGTTTTCCGAGGGGCAGCTGGTGAGTTTGACCTGCTGACCATGCAGTTAACAGTCCAGTGATGATCCACAGCATCAGATCAGGACTCCATATTTTGTATTGTTGTTGTTGTTAGGTGCCATCATGTCGGTACCAACCCATAGTGACCTTATGCACAGCAGAACGAAACACTGCCCAATCCTGGGCCAACCTCAGTACTATTGCCACGATTGAGTCCATCGATGCTGCCACTTGGCCAATCCATCTCGTTGGGGGTCTTCCTCTTTTTCTCTGACCCACCACCTTACCAATCATGATATCCTTCTCCAGCAACTGGTCCCTCCTGACAATATGTCCGAAGTATGAGAGACAAAGTTTGGCCATCTTGGCCTCCAAGGAG